>NC_089873.1:131345000-131657500 GCF_040182565.1 Anser cygnoides | reverse complement strand
CCAAAGGAACGTTATGAGCAAAAAGCAAATTATGAGGGAAAAGAATATTCGCTCTCTGCTTGGTAAAAGCCATGGGGAATAAAAGGTCCAGACACTGACGTTGCGCTAAGCAAAAATCTATAGATGGTGCAAGAAAGCATCACCCTCTAAAACAGTGAACTACAAATCTGTCGGGGTGAGCTCAAAGCCCAGAAAGTGGGCCAAGTGCTCCTAACCCTACAGGATCAAGAGGAGATCGATGAGGCAGCCTATGAAATGGAAAAAGAAAAAAGCTGTTTATCTGAAGTGATCCGTTGCAATTCAGCTGCTGACACAGAGCTCATCACATGTCAGCATTACTGGTATTAAGGACACGAGCACCAGGTGCTAGCACCGCTTGGGAAGCCAGAGAAGTAAGCACTCAAGCCAACGAAGCCTTCTGGAAAAGTGAAAGATGCTTTGTTGTTTTCATTGACAGGAGAACATTTTTAGGTCTGTGAAACCTAACTACTCTGCACTCTTCCATATCTTTGTGTGTAAATCCATGTAAGGTTATACAGATACAGATATTTATCAACAGAAAAAATTAGTGGCTGCCAAAGAGTAGCAATTTTTACTGACAGTAGTGAGATGGAGCTGTATTATACATTTCCAGCTTTATAGGATGCACTGGATTTACAGTGATCCCTGAGTACAGTCTGCAGTAGCGTAATCATAGTCTTAATGAAATTTATTGTCTAGGCAGTCTGAGTTAACAAAACAACCCCCCAGAACTGCTGCTCAGCAAGCGCTGCAATAAGGTCGTGGCAGCCGAATTACCAGGCTCCTCCCGACCGCGCTGCCTGAAAGCCCATCTGCTTGCAGAGCTGGGAAATGTAAATCGGAAACAAACACAGCTTTTAACCGCGTTATAATGGTAATGGCAATCCATACCAATTCATTACTTCGGGGTGATGGCATTAAGCTGTCTCCATTAAGGTACGTTTCATAGAACTGCGCAACGCACAAGCCATTAGGACCCCGCTCGATGGCGCGCCGGGCCTAGAACCACAGCCCGTTGCTCCTGCTGGATGGTGCAAAATTAAGAAACCATGCATGGGTATGGGACAGCCGAATCCACACGTCCCAGCTTCCTCAAAGTCCTAGCCCAGATCATAAGTGTAAAATTCTCCTTTTAGAGACCCACTGGCAAATGTCCCAGTCAGGCTTAAGCAGCTACCACCGCCGAGATGACTTAAAATGCCACTCTGCTGACTGCAGGCAAGGTTTAATTGCATGGGAGTGAGCCTGGGAAACATCCAGAGCCAAGCCCGCAGCTGGAAGCCGTGCATTGGGAGCAACCTCCAGGACAGAAACCCTGCAGCACCGACAGACATGGCAGCTGGGCACTCAGGGGACGAGATACGCAGATGTGTGCTATCAGAGGAAATCATCTCTGCTGTTCATCTTATCACAGAGGTTCAGGGTCGAGTTCAGATACCAGGCCTTGCAGAGCAAACCTCAGCTTTTCCACAGCTCCCAAGCCACACGTCGAACACAACATGTCCACACATGAGGCTGGCTCGCCTCCACCTGTGTCTGCCTCCACATCAGGCCCAAGTCTCCTAGGGTTGATCCCAGGAATTGTTGCACCTGGCACAGGGCTGGCGGAGAAGGACTGTACAGGCCTAAGAGCATGGCGGCCCAGCACGCACATGGCCACAGCCCAGCACAAAATGGCCTCCCAGGTCCTACTCATGAAGGAGGAGGTAACCAAAATCCAGCTCGCTACTTGGTGAGCAGGAGATTGATTACCTCCTCATGCTGATCACTTCAGGGAAGGATCCCACCAGAGATGGGAAATAAAAACAGCTGGAAGCAGAACCAACAGACTGACAAGGTCTGCAAGAAAAGCTTCATGTTTCAGAAAATGGGAGCAGCCTGCTTGACAAAACGCTAAAAATTGGTGTAAACCCAGGATTAACGATTAATGTCACCCAGCTAGGTACCTGTCTCCCTGGTACCCCACACTGCACAGCCTGCTGCCCCAGCTACTAGCAGAACAACCCAATTTGTAGGATACCTTATCCCAACACATTGCAACACCTTCTGTTCATCCACAGACCCTTGAAAAGGACTCATGGTGGCAAACGCCCTTCTCTCTTCCAAGTTGTTGGCAGCAGCACATAGCATCTTTGTGGCTATAATCTTCATATTCTACCCCAACAGCCCAAGTAAGAAGGCACCACAACAATTTGGGTGGCCTTTGTTGTTTCAGGCCACGGCCAAGGGACACCCTAAGAGGTCTGTTAAGCAACCACGCTATTTTGAGTGAGGCAGAGGAAACTGCCCAAACGTGGAACTGCAGGAACTTCACAGCAAGCCTCAACCTGCAGGCAGAGGGTCTTCAGTTCATGGGGAAATTGCACACTGCCAGCTTGCAAGTGCACACAGCATCCCAAACCAGCACGTTTCCATGAGACAGCATCCATACATGCACAGTTGTCTGCCATCCAAATCAACACCATAGCTTCTGCAGAGTCTCCTGCCAGAGGGTACCTGACCCGTGGGACAGCACCTCATCTTGGCATTAGGGCTGCCAGGCCCTTGCTTTGTGAGGAGCCTAAATTCATGCCTCGCCTGAACAATAGAGCTGTTTTCTAATTATTATTATTATTTTTTTAAAAAATTCAAACCTTAAACAGGAACAGCTTCAAAAAACAGCTAAAATTAGAAGTTCATCAAGCACTAGGATACTCTTACTCCCAGCTGGGTAAGATTTCTTCTCAAAATGGAAGCTTCCTAGGCAACCTGCTTTATGATCCATCTCTGTAACCCAAAGTCAGCAAGTATCTTCATACAGTATGACAGCAAACCACAATGACGTTTGCCTATTTCATACTCACTTTTACAAAATAGCTTGATAACACACTGATGGCAACTGCAGCCTGAAGGTCTGCAAACTAAAGCTGACCAAAATAAGTAATATATATTTTTAAAGGTTTAATTCCAATTTTCTGTTACTTTTCACTTCCCATACAGCCACTGCACTGAATCTTTCAGCTGTACATCCACTTCCAACACAGCAGAGTAAAATGATTTAAATATGAAACTGTGGAGCACAACCACACATCGCTGCATCTCCCCTTTCAATGGCCATTTTGTGCAAGGCATCACTAGAACCTTTTGTGCAAGTCAGCAGAATAAAAACATTTTTTGTCCCCAGGCTGGTGAGCAGCAGTTGCCATGGCGGCAGGTTAATAACAGCCCAATGATTTGCCCAGGGCTGCCTGTGATCTTGGCTACAGATTTAACACACTCTCAGAAGGAGGCCAGCTAAAACAAGGACTGAGATTATTCTCTAGGGAATGAATGCTATTAAACACACACACACACACAAATATTCTTGCTAAAGGACAAAAATAAAGAGAAGAAAAAAGAGACAGGAACCAACTATTCTTTTAATCTCCTGGAAACTATCAGTCACAGGAAATTGGTAAAGGATGAACCAACATATGTACACAAATCAGCAACTGGTTGCTTAATATATGAAGAATAATTTTATAATCTATCCAGCGGTGTACAGACTATTACATATATGCAGGAGCTTAGCCATTCAATTTCCCATGTCAAATGGCAATTGTGTGGCTAAAGCATCTTTGGTCCTTTAAGTACGGCTTTAAGATTTAAACTCAGTAAAGCAAGGTAATGCAGATTTAATGGAAAGCAGTCTAAAGGAAAAAAAAAAAAGAAAAAAGAAAAAAGCAATTCTCAGACTCTGACTCATCCTACTAAAGTCGAGATGGACTGGAACGACAAAATCTGTGCTAATGAGATGACAAAATACAGTGCAATGGGATCAGGTAGGTGTTTTGGGTAGTCCCAGGGCTTTGTCTAGGAAGTTAACACATCAGCTCTTGAAGGCCAGGCTTGAAAAGCTGAGCCAGATGTATGTTCATAAAGCCATCAGTCAAAACAAAGCACGGAAAACATGATGTAAAGAAAGAGTGTCCACAACACCTCCTGGACAGAAAGCCCGCCTGTCCTCTAATGTTCGATACTCCTTCTAGATTGAACTAGTGCCTTGGCGTATCCCCAGTACAAACCACTGATACCCTAAGGCCACTCAAGGTTGCTGTGGCACAAAAAAACAGTGAATAAAGAAAACCAGAAATGGGGTTGGAAAAGCTCTCCATTTCAGGCAACTAAACCTCAAGGTTCCCATGGCCGTTTTCTGAGTTGGCTCCCGCTCTCTTTTCCCTAGAAGTTTCATTTATTCCCCTCACATAAATCTGTCTTCCTTTTCTTAAAGAAGAAGCAATAGGCAACTTTCTTTTTTTTCTTACTGCCTGTAATTTTGTACTGCATTTTTAGAAATGCTGGCATGTGGCACACCTGTCCAATTTACACATGGAAGAAATGACACGACCTCTTCTGCCCCAGAACCACCATCTCTCCTGTGTTCAGCACAGGGCTCAGGAAGCAAGCGCCAAGGAACTGTTTTCACAGCAAGAAGGTTACAAGAGACCCAAGGGAAGAAAAAGCACTCGATAACATCTTAAACGCAGTCATTGCTTGTAAATCAGGTTCATTATTACACATCCACGTGAGCCTGGTGTTGGGATCACTACTCCCAATTCACATATAAAAGTAAGAGGAGAACTCAATACTTTACATTCAGCTCCTCTTTCCCCGGTGCTGAAGATTACCTAATGCCAAGCATGCATGATACCACAGGAGTCTTAAACCACTATGGATCTCTGTCAGAAACTGAACTTTATCTCAATGAAAGCAAATGCCAATTTCACTTTCTGCCACCTACTATATTTTTGAAAATCTCCTTTCTGAATGGCTTATGCATGCTAGGATGTACAGTTTTGTACCCTACAGCATGATTGACACTTACGGGGGAAGCAGTGAGGGATGTGGGAATATGCCAATACCTCTGAAGCAAACATGGCATTTGCCTCTCTCTTCCTTTCCTGTGTGAGATTAAGACAGTACCTAGCAGTGAGATAAATTCCACTCTCACACCTGTTACCAACAGCTGCTGCCAAGGGTCACCAGCAGCAGTACAATAAGATAAAATATTTAATCTTACAAGGGTCAGTTTAAAGCAAGTGACAAATTTCTCTCCCTGCTTTAACAGAGGCACTAAAATAAAAAGGCTTTGTGTTAAATCACTTGAAAGTCTGTTAAAGCTCTGCTCTTACCCGTTCCTGTTCGTCTTAAACGTTACTGATTTACAAAATATGACACAAAGCTAAAACCTTCATTAGCAATTATAATAAATGTTCACTCACCACAGGTACGGTATTAAGTATATTAAATAGACTAAATAAGTGATGAGCTCAAACAGAGCACATCCTGTGTTTTCTTCTTAAAACTCTTCAAGTCTAACCTTTCTAGGAAATTTTGCCTTTTGGTCCTCCCCCTAATTTTGCCTTTTTGTCCTCCCCAAATCAGAAGAATTGCAAAATTAACTTATACTGAAAATGAACTTTTCATGAGAGCCAGTAAGCTTCATGCAATGCTGCTTCAGTCTAGCTAGATCAAGTTGTAAATCAATATATTAGTATGCCTTCTTCAGCAATGTGCACAGCATCTGTGCCAAAGATGACGTGACCTTTGGAGACTACAGCCATCAGGGCTGCCACGAAGGATTAGACCTGAAATCCAACAAGACCACCACTCTCATTCTTCATGGTGGCTAGTGTGAGATGCTTCAAGTGACAATGCGGTGAGATCTGGGGTAGTTTGATCCATCCAGTCAGTCTTAGCCTGATCTCTAATATTTAGGAGCTACTTGAAGGGCTGAAGAGTAAGGTTTAAACCTTGGAGCATTAGATGCTTCCATACTCTTGTGTACCAGACAAAAAACCTTTGCTCTTGTCTCCAGTGCTGGAAGTGGTGCAGTGAAGCCAGAACTGGTGCACACTAAGAACAAGCATTTTGGAGCCTGAAAGCACCATTGCAAGACTCCTTTTTAAATCCATGAAGCACTAGGCATCTTTGTGGTACTATATGAATAAAAGTAAGAAGATGGACCTGAATACTCCAGCAAAAATAGAGTAAACAGGATTAAAATAGAGCACTTTTTTTTTTTTTGGTAATGTAATTAAAAACAACAACAAAATCCTTGCAGAGGTTATCAGTGTTCATCAACAGGAAAAGCTGACTGTTTTTCCTTTCATTAAAGAAAACAAAATTCAAATTGGAGAAAAGGCTTTTTACCAAGGCAAGATTTCTCTCTTCTGGATGCTATTAAATGACACAGGGAAGACTCTAAGAACAGACAGCAGTAAACATAACTCCCTTTTTTCATCATCTCAGTCTCAAACGGTCACTTACAGGAAAAAATAAGCATTCCCACTGCAGGAAGCAGCAGGTTAAATTCTAAGACCTGTTTAGTGCCAGCACAGATGATCGGAATGGTCTTTTTTACAGACCCCATCCAATCTATCATCTTCAAATTTATTGAAATGCACACACTCCCCATTTATATCATTCCCAGCCTTCTGCAAGGCTCATTAAGTTCACAGGTGTTCTGAAGGCGTCTCTTTCAGACAGCACAATCTATAAAATGAATCACTATCTCCATGCTCATTGCAAGCACCCATCCCCGGCTGTTTGCTCTCTGACAGCGAGGAGCCAGACTTGCATGGGAAGGGTATTGCCACCCCACGAGGCCAGGGGACAAGAGAATTGCTCTTGCCCGCTTTACTTGCTCTTGCTCAAAGGTCAGGCAAAACATTGTCTGCTTTAATTCATGTCTTCTCTGTTTTATTTTTAGCCTGTGAAACAGTGTAAAGCACACCAGGAGAAATATATTTAATTTATGCTTCAGAAATGCCTTATACTCCAACAGGTATATAGGGGTCCCCTTGAGGATGGATATTTTGTAGTTGTAAGCTACTCCTGGAGAAGAAAAAATAAGTAGATGATTTAAAAAGAGACTTCTCACATAAGGAATAGCTCAAGCATTACTGATAGAAGCTTTGGCATTATTCCTCCTAGAGACTTGTTTTAGTGTTTTACTATCTAAAGCAGCCCCTTGGGACTCCTGCACAGCCTGAGCATCTGGAAGGGCACATTGATAGAGTTTAAAGGGCAAATTCATTGCACCAGCAAGGGCAGCCTCTGGTCCAAACTGTGCCGTAACTCTCAGCTGATGGACCATCAGCTCACCACTTAACATGCCTGAAGACATGCCTCCTGCTCACTCTCACCCTGACCTCCCTCCCCTCGGTTCCCCTATTTCGCTTTCTTGGAGAAACAACCAGTAGGGTCAGCATGCGAGAATTTCCGCCTCAGTAGGTGCCAGCCCAGGTGATTACTGTGGACAAGCTCAAGCCAAAGAAGTAAAACGGATGAAGCGATGGGCAGAGTGCCAGAGGTACTCAGATCCAGGAGAGATCCAGGCACACTCGCTGGGAGAGGCACAAAAGCACCTAAGCACTTCAGTGCCATGGCCACTTCATTACTTCTGTGAAACCTTCTGTAAAGACATCTGGGCCTCCCCGATTAAATCATCCTCCAGATCCATCTGGTACTTGGAAGACACCATTTCTAAAGCTGACTTGACTTTAATCAAAGGTTAATCTTACCTGGAAGACTGGAGTTGTGGGTCTTAGCTCCACCCTTCTGGCAGCTGTAACTCACCTCACCCTCCATCAGCCGTCAGTACATAACTGGAGAGTTAAGACTTTTGCGACACTGGATTTCAGTCACTGCTACAGACTGCTTCCCCAGATGCCTCCTTCTCCAGCTATGCAGAAGCAAACACACCTCTCCCCTCCCTAGGGCTGAGGGCCAAAAACAGTCTGCAGGGGAAACTGAGCCTAGCGGGTCTAAGATTCAGAAGGTAAATTCACACTTTCAGAGAGAAATGAGGCTGTCAAGATCTTCTGAGGAGGTTCACCCAGCTGTGGAGCAAGAGGAGCAGTAAGAAACCTGAACTGCAGCTATAGAAGTCCTCTGCCCTGCGGCAGGTGTCCTGCAGGTATTTCCCCAGCTGATTGCCCACCACGCCATTTTCCAAATTTCAGCTTACTTCAGTGAGGGTGCAAGCTGTTTTGGCGAGATGCTCCATGCTTGCGAACCTTCATACGCTCACAGACGAGAGCTGAAACACCTCCCAGAATCTGGGGGAAGGTAGGGAAAAAAGATTCCTATAAAGCAAACAATGCCCACCGCCACTGGAAGAATGCCTACAGCTAAGCTTACATCAAACAACCAGTGCTAAGTATTTCTTTCTAGAGACAGAAATGCATCCTGGGGGAAATAAATAAATAAATAAAATTAGAAAATGTTTTAGGCACTTTAAAGGCTCATTAAGCTTGCAGCTTAAGCTCTGAGGATGCCTTGGCTTGAACACTGCAGCAAATATCATGTTGACTCTTACCATTATTGCTCAAGTGTCAGAATAAAGCTTAAAGTGGTTGAAGAGACCGTGTCAGATGTGAAGATCCTGTGAAATCCTGTGGGGATGCCCAAGAGGGGCTCTCCTAGTGATGACCACACTGACACCCACAGTGGAGGCAAGGTAGGAACATCCACATTGCTCCAGCACTCGTGAAATAACACGGCTTGTCACAGCAGCTTGAGCGTGTATCTCTACACTCCAGCCAATGCCATCCAGCAGCAGGGAGACTGCATGCCAGTACTGAAGGGAGGTGTGTTACAGCAGGTGTGTTGTGATTAAAGCCACATTTTCCCTCCCATCTGAGGGAAAGAACAATACTTTCACTGTAGCTAATCCATCACTGGCAGGTTGGTCTTACTCAAGACGTGTTCAGAGCAGTTTTGCTGCTGCCTAGAAACCTTTTAATTTTTTTAAGCGCAGCCACTTAAAGCACCTTTCTTTGAACTGGCATCTCTGGGGCTTGTTTTGGTTTGATTTGCTTTCCATCAGCAAGAACCCTTTCTTCTTCAACCACTCCATGACAAGGCACCGCATTTACCCGAATGTTATTGCGGGAAGCTTCCCAAGGCAGCCTGCTTAGGGATCCATTGCCTCAACAAGGGTTTCTGTCCCTATTTTAGGTGCCAGACTCCCAGCTGCCACGACAGAAGGCTGCGAGTCTCCTCTGCGTCCTGGCTCATCCGTGCCAGCACATACGGACATGTTGCAGCTCTGGGGACAGCTGATGGGGCACAAGACCCCGATAACCAGGCATCTGGCCTGCTCCCTCCATGCCCTCTGCCAGCCAGGAAGGCAGCATTCATAATCGATCATCCCTCCCCGCATCTTTTTCCCTTGTACAAAAGATCACACGTGCACTGATCTGAAGTTCTGACGTCTTCTGGCAGCCTCGAGTCTGTCATTGGGTCATTTATCGTAAAATATGGCCAAAATAATATTGATAATTGAAGATGGTAGATGGATGGATTTGCTACCTAAATACTTGCAAAAGAAGAAAGAAAACAAACATTCTGAATTACATGAACATTTGAATCCTAAGGAACAAAGAGGTGTGACTATATAATGGAACTCAATTGGTGAATGTTTCTCTGCAATTGCTGTTAAAGTCTCTGATGCTGAGGCAGACATCTCCAGCAAACAAGCTGCCATGCACTCTTCAGTCACTAGGCTCCATGAAGAGAAGAGGACTGCTGGATGAAACTAGTTGCAAATGCGCTCCCTGAGCATCTCTGTCCTTCACTGCATTAATTTTCCAATGCCATCAGTCATGTGCTTGACTTCAGATGCCTCTCTGAGATTCTTAAAAACTAAATTTCCCCCAAATCCTTAAAACGAAGCTTCGGGAAAACAAAATACCTTTTTAAGGACTCAAGTCAGATATTGAAACCCCAGGCATGTGGAAACACCAAACCATTTTTAAAACTTCAGCTTCTGTCTTCAAAAATCTGACATACACACTACTGTTTCTAGCAATGGAAAAATGCGAAGAAAACCACAGAATATTATGTAGGAAACATGTTGTTGAAGACTGATAAACCAGATGTGCTGTCACTGGTTTACTGTCTGTCAATCACTGCATTTGTGGCTGATCATTTGGATAGATTCATCTGCATACAAAAACCGCACTACGTCATCTCATCTGTAAACACTTCTGAAACAATCAGGCAGAACAGTTAACAGGGAGGTATCCCTCACTGCACATCATTGTCTTTCAGGCATTAACAACCAAAATTGAGCGAACGTCAAGTATTCGTGTAAAAGAACTAGATTCCTTACAGGCTTAACAAAGAAAACAAAACAAAAAAAAAGCAGAAGAACATTTATCTTAAATTGTTAGGACTACTGCAAAGCATTAGGTTTATGCTACCATTTCTGAACTCTCCATTCCAGTTTCACCCCGCCTTTTATTTACCTTGAATCCCCAAAGGACTAACATTGCCTCTCAATGCTGGCACATGATGGTACCGGTGTGGCCTTGAACTCCTGTACATCCAGTGGTACCTGCCAATTTCCATTTCTGGTCTGGTGATCACTGCCAATTTTAGGTGGTAAAAAGTCAGTGTCACCAAAGTTTGTAGTTCAGCACTTTCAGTCATTTAACTTTAAAAATAAGAGCCCATAAAAACACGCTGTATTTTCATCACTGAAATAACGTAACTTTACCAAAACAAGGGAGGGGCTGGGGGGAGGGGACAAAGAACAGGGAAATGCTCATACAAATATTAAGAAGTGTTGAACAGCTGAAACTCCAGCTGGGACTTGAATTAAAGACACGGAAAAGGACCCTCTGTTACAGTGGCTGGTCATTCCCCCTCACCCCCCACCCCGTTTCTACCCCTCCTTGTTCATGGCAAGGAATGAAGGAAGACATAGTCATGGCAAACCATGTTATCTGGTTCCTGAAAACTCCAAATCTGACAGAGAAAATGATTAATATCACATGTTGAGACAAGGCAAACACAAGAGCTCATTCTGTTATTTTTTTTACATAAAAAAAAATATATAAATTGTGGGCTTTGTTTCACATAGGCTCTGCTGATTTCCAAAATTCTGGACCAAATAAGTTAAGAGAGGCTTATTCGAGGGTTGGAGGGAACAGGAGCCGTTATCTTTCTCCCCCTGTTTTTGGGGCCTAGAGGGCATTTGGTAAGGACAGGCACAGCATCGACATTTCCCCCTTGCCTCCCTCACAGCACTGCCGGGCTGTCAGGGCAGGACGACCTGGCTGTTCCTTGTAAAGCACTGCAGCCCCCTCGGCCCTGGCGAAATGCAAAGGTAATCACCATCCCTGGCCAAAATAAATACGACTTCACAGCATTTCAGTAAGTGGAGGAAGTGATGGTTACAATGTCAAAAAGCAATGTATTGTGAACTAGGTCCAAGGCAAATTTCTGGCGGGTAGGAGCAGGAATGCCATACAGTTTTGGGCTGTGAGGGCCCCGGTCCTTCTCTCAGGCTGCTTTGTTGCTGGTGCGCTGCTGAGTTTGGCACAGCTACATTTGCATATGTCAGAAGAGAAACGTCCTGGCCTCAAATCCAAATGGTGGATCTAGAGGTTTGCAACGGGAATTTGTCCGCCTCCTACATCAGTGAACGATCTCTGGTGCTAAAAGAGCCTCTTGGGTTGACACATGGCACTGGTGGCTCAGTAAAGGATAATTCGTGGTTTGCTACTTGTCCCCTCTCCAGTACTCACACACAAACCATCAAGCAGGTACCAGGCAGTCTGTCTTTCCCAAGAGGCATTGCTCGACTTTGCATAGCCTATCCTTCCTCTTAGGAGAGACAAGTGCCACATTTTATGAAGGCAACCAAATTTAGAATGTCTTGAAGCTATCATTCCAAAATGACTGTGCATGCTCAGGAAAACTTCCGTGATGATATCATCTCCTCCTGCTTACACAGGAACAATCCCGCTCATGAGATCACAAAAAAACACCGTAATAATTGAATTTGATACAAACTGGAAAACAACAGCACTGCTTGCTGGTACTGTGTACTGCCTGCCCCCTCCCTTCTCCATCATTTTTTTGAAGCTACTTACTGGACATGAGTAACAGATTCAGATTTTAATAATAATAATAACCAGCTGGCAAAACTTCTGGGAAGAAAAAAAAATTCAATTGCTTTGCAGGAGCATTTAGATCACATCCTTGGCACCACAAAGGTCTTATCTGGCTAGGCCAGAACCCACAATTTGAGATTTCTCTTGTGGCATCTACAAAAACCACTTGCTGAAAGCAGATGATGCTGGCACAGTCACTGCCTACTGTGGGACCAGCATCAAACACTGAAACGTGGAGTTAGCACGCAAACTTAGCAGCATCATTTCTGTAAGTGAAAATAATTTTTTTTTTTTTAATTAGTCATTTCTGGCTTTGCAAAAACAGGGCTCCTTTCATAGGGTGGTGGTTCAAATTGCATGAAGAATCTCAGTTTTTCCATTGCTCTGCAAAGAGACACTTAGCAGCTGGCCGCTTTATGGCCTTCACTGCACGCATGACATGACTCCTGAAGCCAGAGAGTGTCTTCTGGTGACTTCTCTGGGCACCACACAGGACCATCCATGCTAAATCTCCACCAGGTCAGAAGCCCCATAGGCTTCAGTGGTGTAACAACCACCACACCCAGCATAGAAAAAAGGAATTTTAACTCTGTTCCCCAAAAATTCAGATGATGACTGCTTTATATATATTTTTTGTTTTGCTTTGTTTTTTGAGGAACTAACGATACAAGTTGCATTTCTAGGTGTAGGTGACGATGCTCTCTGTGCACAGCCGTGCTCATTAAGGCATCCTGTGCTGGATCCCACGCAGAGCCAGCAGCTACAGGACCGACAGTGTTTGTGTGTCATACAGCAGACACGCTGATGGCGACTGGGGCGTTCTACATGCATTTTGGATGAATCATCTCACATGCCTGCAATAAAATTTGCGGTGTCCAATGTCCTCACGCTTGCTGTCTCTAGCATATGGCTTTAGGGGAAACAAACAGTTTGGACTTTTCACCTGTGGCAGCCAACGAAGCAGTGTGTGGCCCATGGGAGCAAAGAGGGGGGTTATCACTGGGTCATTTATGATCTGACAGCCTGGTGATATATACTGCACCAGCAGCAGGGCTGGTCAGAAAATGGGGAAAGGCTGGAGAAACAGAATAGGGCTCCCCTCTCCAACCACTCTGCTCCCCTCTCCTGCTGCAGTCTATTGTCCACAGACATCGCCATCTGGGTTTCTTTCCCTGTTACCATATACTGTGGCACATATGTCTAGGTTTTCTGCTTTCATGAGGTCATTCAGGCAAGTATGAGTACAGTCTCTGAGCGTTTTTCAACCCCCTCCTATTTAGAAGCCAAATCCTATTCATTAAAACCTAAATCACTAAGCCTGCCAAATTATTATCCCCAGAATATAGTGTGTCCCAGATTCTCCCTGGACTGGACCTCTTTCTACAGTTATATTCTTCAGGGACTTATACTAAAGCAGTTATTATTTTCTAGGGATCTGAAACACCAATAAACTGTTTGAAACAGGAAAAAATACACAGCATACTAAAAATCTTTAAATGGCTTGATAGCTCTGAAAGTATCCCCTAATGCTAAGCTCATGCAGTGCACTTGAAAACTTTGGCTAATAACTATAACGTATGTAAAAAAGATGATTTTTTTTCAATTTGCTGTAATGAAAAATGCATCTATTGGTGATGCACCAAAATGTCATAAGTTCACTTCACAAAAAGAACTTCACTAAAAGTGCAATAACTGCATGTTAATTCAGGCCTTTCTCAAGTCACACCTTAGCATCTCTGTTCATACTGCAAACACAGTTGCACAGTTGTGTTTAAGAGAAGTATTTTCTTCATGCTGTTGACTAGCACATACTTACCTATTTAGAGTTTAATATTGGAAACATTCTTTTGTATTATCATGAATATAATAATCGCAGATCACAGCCATTCCTGTGCACAAGGTTGTCTTGCAGGGAGTATCTTATTAGGCAACAGCCAATTAAAATGAACCACTGACACAGCTGTTCAGGTTGGTTTTCATTATTCCTAAGTATAGCAAATGCAATTTGTACATAGTATGCATCCTTACAAGGAAACTAATTCCAAATATAACAGCTTTCTTCCATGTGTAAATGGTAAATTCACTGTGGCCATCCACAGCTCTGTTTGATTGGTTATTTTTGTTTGTTTTTTTCTCTTTTTGGTGTGTGTTGGGGGGAATTTTGCAGCTTGGTAATATTCCTCTTAGTTAAATGAAAAGGGGAACTTCTTGTCTCTGTTGATGTGTATCAGGATCTATATCATTCACTGCTGATGCAAAAAGGCATTTCGTTTTTCTTATTTATTCCACCTCAGTAAATCTGCCTGCCCAGTCCTCACGTTTTGATTTAATTTAATGCCTGCAAGATAAGCCCTGTCATTTGTAATAATTTGTAAACCTTCATCTTTAAAATGCATCCAATCTGTCCTGCAGCCCTGTAAAGGATCTGCTAAACATTTTGCTTGAGTGTGCTCATGGTGTTCTCTGATAAGGGCTGCTGATATGCAATGTAAAGCTGACTTGCTTCTTATCTCCATCAACATGGGCGTTGTTCCATTTCCAATTAAAAAACTGGGGCAGCAGCCACTCATCTGGGTGCAGAGGAACAAATGCCTGATAAGCACTGAATCCAACAGCTGGGCAGTATCATTGCCTGAATCAGGCAGGGGACTTGCAAAAAACCTTATTAAAATACAAAGCTGGAATTCACATACAATTCAGCAAACTTTGGAAATGTAACTAAGATCAATCTTTTTCATTTACCAGACTGTAAATATTCATAAAGCACATTAGCTTGCATAAATTGCCTCAATTATACTGCAATCCAAAATAGCAGGCCTTCCACATTTGCCACAGGGATGGGAAACGCAAACCGGTACCTACGTGGCACCTCTCTCCAGTTGTTACTGTATGAGGTGCTCGAACTCAAAGCAGACCTGGCTGCACAGCCTCAGTGCCTGGGTGGTTTTGTTCCCCTCTGTTCCCCTCCGGAGTACAGGAGTTTACATAGATAGCATGCAATCGTATCCTAATTTCCTCAAAGTATTTGCATTTGGCAGTGCAAAGCACCCTGCATGTGGACCTGAATATCCAATGTGAAGTGCTCGGGATCTTTTCTTGCTCAGTATTAGCAATAACGACATCTCCTTGGACTTTCCCATTCACTTCTGGAAGGAACAGTTAAAATACTGTGTGACAGCTCTTCCATTGCTCCAAGCTGCCATAGTTGCCTTGCAACCACTGGGCTTAGGGCTTTTCATAAAGGGCAGTTATTGCAGTAAGCTCAGGTGTGATCTAAGAGGAAGAAAGAGGTGTTGCCAGCCTCGCAAGCCTTTCAGTCGGGAGATCCAGTCCCCTTTTGAAGAGGTCAGTTGCTGTTTTGCACATCCAGACAAAGCAACAACATTTTCCAGGAAGTTTCTCCACACAAAGAAAAAGCCCATTTTTCACCACAAGGGCTGCTGGTGAAAAAGCCCTTTTGCAGAAGCCTGCCATTTCCCCAAGGCACCTGATGCCTGCTGAGCCCATCTGAAACCCGGCTGGACTACACAGTCTTAGCATGCTGGAACATCTGCCCCTCAAAAGCCTAGCAAACCCGAATATGCCTCCTCCATCAGCAAGCATTTCATGGCAGTAACTTCTCATGGGGACCTGGGCTATTTTGCTACCGAAACTAAAAGTAGCATCGACTGTTTCAGCTTTCTCCATTTTAATTCGCTGTGAAACGTATTTGGAAGTTAACTGAATGGAAATAAAGAGCATAATGTGGGAGACCATGTGTTACTTTCAGAAATTAAGGAACTGTCATGAACAAAGCCCTGAAGTGTTACATAAACATACCTATGTAACATAGCCAAAGTATGAAATTATCACAGAAAAGCCAGGAAATGGTGGTGAAATTAAGATAGGAAATTCCCCAGGCTGCATCCTACGAAAACAACAGATCAACCACCTTGACTTGGTAACAGATTTACTGTTCTACATGTTGTGCTTTCACCCTTGCCAAAATAAAAGGAGAAACTATAAACTCATCCTAAACACTCTCAGCAACACATTTTGTTTTGCACAGCTGCTAAAGCATAAAGATAACTTTGGTTTCTATTGTTGTGAGTTCTAACAGTTTAAAAGAAACTCATCAGTCATAAGAAAAGAAATCACTGTAGTTTTTAAAGAATTATCTATGAGCTCCAGGTGGGTTCATAGCCAAGGTATTTAGGACATTTTGTATATTAATTACTCAAAAACTGCAGCGAGGTGGGTTACTGCCCACATACACTAATGGTTTTCAGAGTTTAATCTCTCATCAGTGGAACTCCTTTTGTGAAATCCCTAAGGGATTATATAGTACTCTGTCTAATCACTTGACAAATTTCATTTACTTGAAACTGAAGCTAGGTTTGAATTATACAAAGTATGTAGGAGGGATCAGATTCAAAGCAGCAAAACAGAATCTGGTACTGGACGGTATCAGATTTATCATTACGTTCGTATCTGAACTGTTTAACAATAAATGAAACGATTTTCTCAGTGAAACCTATTAGTTGTGTGTCAGCTGTATATGCCTATGAGATACTCAAATTGCTTACAAACAGCACACAACATAGCATGAATAGCATGAATCGTTTAAAAAGGCAGTGGAAATTTTACTAATTTTGTATTATTTAGCAAAAAGCTTGTTGCTATGACCTGTACAATAGCCTGCTACACTATAAGGAGAGATTTATTTGGCACAAATTACATGATGCAGAAATAAAATGGTCCTTGGGTGGCTGCATCTACCACCCCCTGAAGTTGAGCCCTCCAGACCAAAAGCATCACCTGTACCGCTGGGACGAGCGGAGCACCTCTCCCATGCACTGCCACCTCCCTGCTGCACAACGGCTACCACCGGCTTGTTTTCTCCATTAAAGAGCAATTCTCGGTGGTTAAACACATCCCGAAACCTAACACTGTGAAACTCATGGCATTATTCTCCATTTCCAGAGAGCAGGCAAGTCTCCACATGAACAAAATCTGCCAGAAGACACCACAGAAAATGAAAAGGAATTCAAAATTAAGAGTAGCAAGCTAGCTACAGGAAGGTTGTGCGATACTGGAGGCTCCTGTATGTTCCTATAGCCGAGGTCTCCCGCACTGCCAAGCCCCGCTACACGGCGGGTCTCGGTGGAAACGCCGGGTTTCGGCTCCGAAAAGGACACGCAAACACACAGCCACACACTCCCTCCAAACCAAATTCACCAAAGCCTATCAGGGACGCAGCAATGACAAGACTTCTTTTACAGAAAAAAATCATTTCTGGTCCGCTCAGGAAAGGCTGAGAGCAACCATACGCTCAGACAGACGGACAGACCGCCGCTCCATCGCTGCGCTGCTGAGCCAGCAGATGCGCTAAGGGTTTCTTGAGAGCCCTTCTGAAAAGTGACCCAACTGGCCTGAACCTCTCTCAGCGCCCTCAGTGAACGGATTTAAACAGGCTATTGTTCGACCCCCGGGTACCTTTTTTCTCTTGGCTTTGTTCTGCATTTTCCTCCGCTGCAGTTTCCATGGCTGGCTTCATACCATCCACCAAAAATGCCGCCCCCCCGCCCCCCCGGCACAGGCTCTTTCTCCTCGCCTCCTTTCGCGCTCCCTTCCGTCTCCTATTGAGGGCGGCGGTGACGGAGCGCCTCTGTTCTCCCTCCCGTGGATCACAGCCCCTTCCACATCGCCCAGGCTCTTGTCAGCTTCGATTTCGCTCTGCTCACTGGCCCGCCCGGCGCCGTGCCAGCCACCGCTCCACCGCACGTCACCGCCGGCCCCGGCTATAAGAGAGCCCCCTGCACCCCTTCCCCGCTCCCTGGCATGGGGGAACCGCTCCCCTGCGCCGAGCGATGGGGAGGGGAGAGGAGGGTGAGGAAGAAAGGAGCCCCCCCCGGAGGGGAGCGCAGGCCGGGGCACGGCCGCAGGGCTCGCTTTCCCGTGGGACCCTGTCGCCACGCCGCGCATTTTGATTTATTCTGCACGCCCCCTGCCCCCGCGAGGGATGGGGGGCGAGGGGTCGGTGCCGCTCGTTTGCTCCCCTGGCCGAGCGAGTCCCGCTCACACGAGGCAAAAGCACGTAGGGGAGCGGAGTATGAGCAAGGGCGCCTGTATCTGTAAGGAAAATCTAAATTCTTTCTCTGACTCGTGAGCACAATGGAAAAAAAAAAAAAAAGAAACATAAAAATCACAGCAGGCAGAAAGGAGACAAGCTAAAGTGGCCTAAAATGTGTGTGCAATAGTGTAAAGGATGAAATGTTAAAAAAAAAAAAAACCAACATGGCTTGGGGTTATAAAAGTATGCCTGCCATTCGAGACCTAAAGCTACGCACAGAAATGAGTGCATCGTCGCCGCGAAGGCCGGGTGCGATGGCTGCCCTCCATGCAGCATAGCCCGTGGCATGGCACCAAACTGGCTCTGCACGCAGCAAAACCAGGCTGCAGCCGTGCTGCTCTGCACAGGGCCACCTCAGGTGTTCCCCAGCCTGCTCCGGGGAGCCAACGTGCACAGGGGTGTTACTCAGCCTCCAAATCCCAAGCTGACACATCCAAGGCACCGTACTGAGGCTCATGAGCCTTGCCCACCACTCTGCTCATCTCAGTGGCCCCACGGCGTGCCACGCTGCACAGGGTGGCTGTACCCAAATGTACCCCTCGCTGCGTGCAGGGTGATGGAGCAACCAAGGAGCGATGGTCTTTTTGCTATCTGGCAGGTTTCAGCACTGTAGAGCCCCTGCAGCAGATCCTGCAGGCTGCAAAAGTGCCAAGAAGATTCAGCGAATGCTGAAGATGTTAAAACCTACACGCTGCATGTTCCATATAGCGGATTCAACCAAGAGAGTGGGAAGAGGGAAGCAGGCCAAGGATTTGTAGCTGCAATTCAGCCTTTTCTGACTGAAGTTACTACACCCACAATTTTGCTGTGCATTTTTATTTCTATACATGTCTACTGAAAAGCACAAAAAACCTCAGACCCTTTAGAGAAAGTTCTCTTCTTTTGCAAGAAACCAGTGCACAAATCTCTCCTCCCTCACCAGTGTCACCACAGCAGCAGCTGAGCAGTAATGCCCAAAGCAAAGTAACAAGTGCAGCATGCCCCAACCACATTGCCAAGAGGTCTTGTGCTCCTCACCCATCCTAAGACTTCATAGCACAGCACCAAAACTTGATGCCAGGCATTTGCCTAAAAAACTTTCTTGGAGTCCAGGAAGAGCCTGTGCTTGAAGCTCACATCTCAGCAGAACATCTTATGAGCAGGATGAGCCTAATTTGTGGAGGAGATGAAGTTTCCACAGGAACCCATGTGCAAGGCTCTTGCAGGCAGGCAGATCAGCAGCCCCATCAGAAACCTCACCCCAGGTGCAAGGCTTATTTCACCAGCCTGCTATAACACACACATAGCAGTCCATACACACCAAAATCCCTGCCCCAACGAGACCACGTAATGCAAACATGCTCCTTCAAGGAAGCAGCCAAATGGTGAAACCATAGGTGACATGTTTGCTACATTCTTTTAACCATTACTAAATGTTTTTCAAATTCTGCAGCCAGAAAGGAAAAAGAATTTGGGATAATGATTATGCAAAGTAAATCTTCTATATAGTGTGTTTCTTCCCAGCATTTACCATCAGTAAGATTGA
Source organism: Anser cygnoides (assembly GCF_040182565.1). NCBI lineage: Eukaryota > Metazoa > Chordata > Aves > Anseriformes > Anatidae > Anser > Anser cygnoides. The sequence continues at coordinate 131,637,915 of NC_089873.1, read as the reverse complement.
AAATACATTGTGAACACACCCTACTTGCTGAAAGTCACATTGATTTTAGCCATTGGTCAAAACAATTGACTGTTCCTGACACTGAAATTCCTTTCTTGGAACTTCTCATCATTCAGTCTGTGCTTCTGGAAGCTCACAACTGTGACAGGCTATACCTCAGTTTGTTAATGACCTTCACTCACTTTACAAGGTAAAATAATTAAAGGATTGAAACCTCACTTCTGACTACCCAAGGTTACAAAAACCCTGTTCAGAAACTAATCTGTGTTATAGTGTTAATACACTGAAGTAGTATAAATGCACAGAAAATACAACTGTCACCTGGAACTTCCTTTCTTTAAACAGAAAATACATTCAACAGAATCTTTGGTTCTGTCCTTGAAAGAAACCCTTTACCAAACCCCTTTCTCTCTGTCAGTGACACCTACTCCTTCAAACAACTGCATGCTTTCCCTCTGGCAAGCAGATTTTGTTGGGCAGGCTCGGGACTTTTTAATGATGACAGAACTAAGAAGCCAGGAGAATATTTTCCCCTACTTTCTCCTAGGATATCCCCTTCAACAAAAAACAAGTAATGCAGAAGTAAGTGCATGGTACCGAAACTACACAAGATCTTGAAATGATCTTGAAATGAAGACTTCAGAGGCCATAAACCTAAACTATTCGGAAGCATTAATTCTACTAAGTCATCCTCTAAAAGCTCTAAGTGATGCAGGACTGCACTGTTCTCCCCCACTGTTTACTGCTTTCCAGGTTGCTGGAATGTGTGATGGGTTTTATGTACTTATCATCTTAAGCCATTTCTTAATCTTGCTCCTTGTCCCCTCATTGGTAAGCACAACAGTTAGAACAAACCATAGGCTATTTCCTCCAGTACTAGCACGAGTGTGGGTCTTGCACATCACGTGTTAATCTCAGCAAGTTATCTCCTCCATCACCCCCTCTCCAAATCAGATATATCATTCTCATAATGCACGATCAAACTGGGAGACATCAAGTCTATGTCTATGACAAAATGGCAAAAGACAATGACACAAAGGTAGAAAATTACAAAAACAAACAAAAATTTTAAAGACTGATACTTATCAAAAAGCTGCTGTACTGATCAGGCTGATTTAGATAACCCGTGACCAGGAAAGTTGACTAGTTGCATTTTAGGAGTTCAGCCCAGCATTTTGTTTGCAGACCAAAATAAAAACGAAAATGAGAGGAAGGGCAGAGCAGTAAGGGATTCTGCTGCTAAAGCACATGTCCTTGGGGAAAATCATTCAGACCTGGGGAAAGTAATTCAGAATCCTAACAGACAACACAGCTAAAACGCACAACCAGACCCCATGAAGAACAGCAATGGAGCAAAATATGTGAAGGCACTGCAGACCAAGTGACATTCATACAAAATAGCATTAAAGAGGTTTTGATCTATTTTATCTAGCTTAAAAAATAAAAAAATAAAAAAACACATTTAATCATTTTGCTCAGTCAAGTAAAGCAGTACAATTGCATGGGTTAAAATGATATTAAAAATCCAATTCCATTCATGTGTCAATTCTGTCAAACATCTATCTTTAATGTCACTGAATCTAGTTTACATTCCTGAAGGCTAAAGAGCTCTATCATAAGCTAGGGAAAATTCTTTAGAAGGTTTAAGGAGATGAGCACATTTTTTGCCATTTCTACAAAGCCTTCACAGAGCTGTAATAAAGAGTGTTCCCAGATAGTTCAAGAACAATTTCAGATCACCCTATGAGATTTGAGATTCTGAAGTTAAAATTCAGAGGCTGTTCCTCAGACTACACTGACGTATTCCAAACAACTAATTTTAAAGACAACTTGTAGTGTGCATGCTTTAGAAAATATGCAAAAATATTCAAGAGAAGGAACAAATACACATACAGCCACTTGGTGCGTCTCAGTATAACTGCTCACGGTCAGACCTGTTTTAGAGCAGTTACCTAGGCTCGAGTATAAAACCCACTCTGAATGCTTATGCAAAAGCCAGCAAATTTTCCATGTGGATGAAATTAAAGCATGAAAACAGGCTTTTAGTTGTGCAGCAGTCATGTACCTGGCAACTACTTTAAAAAAAAGTCTGGGACCCATTCTTCAGACATATGAGATTACTAGGAAAATGAAATCCTAATTAGTGATCTCATGAACAAATAATGGTGGAAAAAAACTGCACTTTTACCACATCACAAAATACAGACTATTAAAAAAATATGAGCCTGGACTGCAGTTTAGGGATCTCAGTCTTGGATTTCTGTGTAGGGGCAAAACTGAAGGCTTAAGCCTGGAGAGTAGTTATCTTTGCAACCTAAGGCAATGCTGAGTTCACTGATGCAGGTGGCCCAGGAGGGTGGGTGAAGCTTAACAGTGTGAAGGTGCCAGTCCTGCGACCTCCTTCATGAAGCCACGTGAAGATGGCAATGACTGCTGCCAAGCTAAATGCCTGGCAGCAAGCAGGCGGGCAAAGGAGACGTTGTTCGGTTGTTGGGTTTCATGCATTTCTCTGGCTGGCCTGCTAGCTTCCAGCTGGACTGCAGCTTTGGCCCATTGCAATCATCGCCACTGGGGAGAATCACAGGCAGGAAACAGCCTGAACCAGAACACAGACGGATGGCTTTATTTGGAACATAAAGGAAAAAAGAATACCATAAAGATTGAATAGGTGGTTCTAAATGGCTTTTCCAGTAGCTAAGCCTTGGACAGTCTCAAGACCTAGTCTCAAAAAATAATCAAACGGCAGAGATGTGAAAGCTACCAAAGACAAAAGCCCAAAGAGCTACAATCAAGGTCAAAACGAAAGCAAAAGTAGATGATGTTCTTATAAGCAGCTGGAAAATCCATTTCTGCTTATGAGAGGCAGGCAATAGCATGTAAGTAATTTAAAAAATGATAGATATTTGCTAGTTATTATTTCTTTATCCAAAGTAATGACTTTAATACTTTTTTTTTTGGGGGGGGGGGGGGGGGGGGGGGTGGGAGGGGGAGTAAGAACTGTAGGCATTTGAGAACAGACTGGAAAAAATAATTCAGAACCCTGGGAGATAGAACATGGGAATCTCAACCACACTGAAGACTTTTGGGGAAAAGCAGTACAAATAAAAAAGGCTACATTTGAAATTAACCTGGAAGTAACATCACCTCCTGCACTCCTCTGGTGCATAAGTGCCTGGAGCAGCACCACGCTCTTGGCAAGCCAGAGCCAGAACCATGCTGACAAACTGGAGCCTATTTACACAACAGCTGGAAGAGCGCAGAAATGTAGAAACAGTTCAATGAAAAATTAAGAGAAAGTAGGAAAATCCTCCATACACAGAATATAAATAAATATTAAGAAGGGAAAAACCACTTTAACATAATTAAAAGAGGATGCAGTTGAAAGGGAAAACTCTGACTAAATTTCAGGCAAACTTCCTGACATCAAACAAGCCTCTAAAGGAAGCAATGAAATCTTCTCTCCTATGGGACTTTTAAAACTAGTAGACAGAAATGTAATGGATATTCTGAAGAGATGAGAGACTCTGGCTGCACATACTGCCCACTGTAATAGACATTCAAATTGTATTACAGGCTGGGCAGGTATCGCCTCATAGTCACTCACATCCTTCAAACAGTGAAAACAAGTGCAGTCACATCCTTACTCTCACGCATTTCCGGGATTCAGCAGACACCACCTGGGGATGACAAAGACTATGAAAAAAACAAAAGCAAAGACAACCCAATATTTCTTTCAGAAGCAGCTTTCATTCAGCATGCACCATTCAGAGCACCAGCCCTGACAGTCATCTTCAGCTTCTCCTCCAGCTCAACAATTTCATGGCAGCACGCAGAGTTTCCTACAAGTGTAATGTATGGCAGGTTTCAAATGCTTTAAATTTAAAATTAGGCAGCAAACCCAGGTTTTGAGTTATTCAATCATACATATATTTTCCATTCATGCAGCAGCAACATCCTCACGTACATAACTAATATATGAAGCCCTTCAACGGTGCTTCAAACACTTTTATGATTCCTCCCTCATTTTGAAGGCTAGGTTCTTTATTTCGGCACACATCTCACCTTTTTTGTGCTCTCTGTCACCTTCACAACAGAGGGGGGGTTCTCAGCTGTCATTTTTGCTTCTTTATCCCTCTGCCTTGAGCCATGCATTCAGCAGCAGGAATGCTGCAGTGCAGCAGGAAACTGATACACTCACATCCTTTGTCTTCAGCCCCTTAATTCTGTGCCTTGAGGACAATCCAACCTACTCCTCTTTAGCTGTGAACCCTTTCCTCCAATACTGTTGCCAAATCCTGCTGCCATCTCAGAAGACTAACGAGAATTCGTTAATATTTGGACATACTGAAATTGCATTGTAGATGCTTAAGTCACACTTGCTACCATACCTACATTGTCTCTTGTGCATGTAGAAGAGCTATTTCTACTGGAGTAGTAGAAGGCAGCATAGGTGTCATTATAACACATTCCCACTAATAAACTGCTTAGTCTCAAAACACAAAAGTTTGCAGCAGAATTAGTATTGGGAGGCTATGAGTTGATTTTTTTTCCACTATCTATCTATAAATAAATTGAAACTTCACTGAGTTCAGCCTTGACACAAACTTATTCTTCTGCTCCGCAAAGTTGGATTTCATCAGACAATCCTGTGTTAACTTTACATCCAGTTCTGATTTTGAAAATTGCCCTCCCACTCTTTGCATAGACTTCAGCATCCCACCTACAATCTCTCATCTATTCAGTGCTCGTTTTGTTCTTCAGTCTTGGCCTCAGTCCAGTCTTTTCACAAAGCGTTGAAAAAGCAGAGAAGTATAAAGGAGCACAAAACCCGGCTGCTCCCCAGAAAGAAACAGAGGCACTCATTATAAAACATACCCCACATTGGAGGGGCGTGGGGAGAGACAGGGGTGAAGATGCCTCCTGAATTTCCTGAGGAATAGCATGCAGGATTCATATAGATATGTGTGTATGCAGAAACCATGTGTGTGTATACATACCTGCATGAAGAAAACATGCACATGATTGTGCACATTTCTGTTGAGCAGAAAACCTTATCACTATCATTAGAACCACAATGAAGAGCAAAAAATAATTTACAGAGCCATGCAGGAGGTATTACACCTGACAGTGAATGCACAACCAAGCAACATCACATTTCCCCAGTCTCTTCCACATAAAGGCTGGAGAGCACCAATAGAGGTCCCTGCTCCCCCCTGTGTAGGACTTTGCTTCTCTTGCTCCAGGCAGAGACAGAGAGGGCTGTGTGATCCCAAGTCAGACCAGAGTTTGTAGCAGAGCTGAGCCATAAGGTGAGAGCACTGACTGAGAGCCCCTGCCGCGTGCTACCTCAGCATCCCGGGCTGAGACTGGACCCACCAACACTGGTCTCAGCCACTCCTCACTCCAAGACATTCATGGATTATTGGGCAGTCACATGTCAATGTTTTAGAAAAAATCACCTAAATCCAGCAGTCAAAATGTTGACATAAAATAAAGCATTAAAATAATGTCTGGTATGAGGTATTCAGTGTCTAAAGTTTCAGCATCTTGTAAGTCACTTACCATAGCTGTGTTGCTGCTACTGAAAATTCCCATTCCAGTGTAATTAAACTGTACTTTGGGATCCTGGCCTGGTTATGTTTTGTGGCCATGGACAGCCTGTTGAATTGCAAATATATCTTCTGTTCTCATACAAGACATTGGTCATGAAGCCCTCGGTTAAGATGCCAACTAAAGTCTTCCCAATTAATCCCCACACTCTTTGCGAGCGCAGATATCCTCATTAGGAGAGCGGTAGGACATTAACAAGTACCACTTTGAGGGTGTCCAATTAACTCATCCGCTAAATATGTGCCAGGCAACCCCGACCAGCCCTGCTTTCCCAATCCCCTCTTTCTAGCGGCCCCGAATTGGGAGCCCTGTCATGTATAATGCGAGGGCTCTTTCTGTGCTCCACAAAGCCTTCGAGACAGCCACTGGTGGGCAACAAACGGCAGCCCCTGAAGTGTTTAACAGGGCTTTCACTGGCGCGCTCAGAAAGTTAAGTGTGCACTCAGGGAGCTCGGCGTAATGAAAAAAACACCCACCGTCCACCTCATAAACAGCGCAGGACTTAACCTTCCAACAAGGAGCGCGTTTGGGGCTCCGTCTGGATCATGTCATGCCTCCATTTTGCCGAATCTCGGCGGTGGGTGATCCTGCATACAAAGCGAGCTCCGAGACAAAAGAGCTATAGGGTGAGCTAAGGACAAAGTAGCGGCTCTCAGCCTGAATTCCCAGAGAGGCTGTCAAGCAAAATCCCTTTGCCAAGGCAGGATTATTCCCCACAGTATACGTTTCCAACACTTTGTCTCCCCTCATTTTTAGGCATGGTGAGCTGGTGGCCTCTGGGTGGCCTAGCGGCGGAGCTGCCCTGCGGCCTGGCCATTCCCCACAGCCTTGGGATGTTTCAAAGCTCGACACAAAGGTGGGCTGACACAAAGGCCAGTGGTGGCCTCACATGGCCAGGCTCCCTCTGCAGCCCACAGAGGAGCAGCTCCTCCAAAATGAGCTGGGGGTGGATCCCTGACTCCGGATCCTCGGGTCCTGCTGCACTGGGCCCTTCCAAAAAACACCCAGACCCTCTTCTGAGAGACCCTGCCCTGACACTGCCTAGTCACATCCCTGCTTTCCAATTTCTTTCCAAACACAACCTTCATTTGGTTTAAGCAGCTCAACACCATAATTTCAGCACTTTGTCGTGAGTCAGATTGAAATTCATTTAGCATCGAGTTTTCTTGACCTGTTCCTCGCATCATTTCCATCCCACTTTATTTCTGTTCTGTAGGTTTCAGCACATTTGTAACGGTCTCTCTTGCACTCAGAGCTTCCCAAGTGTAAACACTAAGCATCATCATCATGTGTCTGCTCTGGAGACCCTTGCGTTAGTGATACAAAGTGGCACTTGAGTATTTTTGCTCTCAGTAGTACTATAGACACATCATACATCTCTCTATCACCACTCCTGACTCCCAAAGTGCCATCATCTGCTCCACTGCTCTGTGCCATTTGGAGAGGAGAAGGATGGAGCTAAGGGACCAGCCAAAGGGAAAAAGGATGTCTATACAGAAAAAAAAAAATACTTGAAAAAATGGAGAAAAGCACAAGGCAGAAACAACAGACAGGCCTCTGGCTAAGATGTTCTCTTTGGTCTGCAGGAGAAACAGTGTTTCTGTATCAGAAAATGTACTCTGGCGAGCGTGCGCCCACTGTCCTGGAGGTGACCAAAGGCAGGTTGCTCAACAGGGACAGAGGTCTCCCCCTCAATGCAGTTCACAGGCTTGCCCACAGGCTGCAGAAAAAGATCTCAGCTTCTTAAGCCTAACCAAAATCAACCAGTCCCATCTGCCTGTTCACAAGTTTAGCAATATAGCTAAGAGACTGAAGACCAACCTCCACTTTAAAAGTATTTCTAAGGAAATAATTCCAGCCGTGGTCCTCAGCAGTATTTAAACTAATTGTTTCTTTGATCGTAGCATATATTTCTATTGCAGATGGAACATCACCAGATTGCAAATGCAATCAAAAGCCCATTTTCTTGGTTTAATTCACCATTAGTATACAGCAGGTTTATAGAGCCAAACAAACAGCTAGAGCTAAAAATCTCATTGCCATTTCAAACCGTTTCCAAGCAAATATCATAGCAACATTACCAGAACCTTGAGATTGTTTAATCCCAAATTCTCTACTTTAAAATAACAGCAGCTCCTGTTAGAAAGAAAAACAAATTTAGTCTTCCTGGGTAAACTGAGCATCACCCCAGCTCCAAACCAACAGGGTCAGACACGTGAGCCCAAACCCGCAATTTAAAGCTCTCTTAATGACTCTAGGGAGAAAGAAAAAGGAAAACCTAAGCTTTTAGATATATATACCACCAAGTGTTTAAAAAGAGCAGCGTTTATAGATTTTTAATACATGTCAAACACCGATGGTCGCTTTTCTCTTCGTGCAGCCAGGCTGGGCTGAGGAGGTGAGGCTGCCCCAGCTGGGGGGGTCCCAGCAGGGCAGGGGGCAGCGGGCACCCATGGGAACCCACCCGGCCCCCGAGCCAGGGGGCTTCACGGGTGACCGGGCTCGTCAGTCCCATTCAGCCCCGCGCACAATGGGGCACGGCCGCACGCCCGTAACGTGGGGCCTCCCCTCACCCTCCGCTTTTATCATCCTTCATATCTCGGCGATGACACGGCTGAAAGGGCTTCTGATGGGAAATGTGCTTCGAATTAGCATATTTCCCCCCGCCGTACAATGGAGGCATTAAGCTGCTGCATTTTGAAAGTCTAAACAAAAGCAGCCCGGGCTGTTTTTAGCAGCGCTGTTTGAAGTTTTAATCCCTCCCTCTCTCCCGGTTTGCAAGCATATTTAACAAATTTTCACTCTTTCTGAAAAGAAGGAAGTGCAGCCGATAAAATCTTTTTAGCAAATTATATTATTTGATACATTCCAGAAAACAAACAAACAAAAAACCCCAACAACAATAAAAGAAGGCCACTCTTTCCATGTAGCGAAGAGCAACATCATCTCCATGCCATGCTCTCACCAAAGCACACGCTGGAGGTGCCCCAAGCATTGGGGCAGACCCCGCCATCGAGGATTTCTGAGCTAAAAGACATTCACACAGCCCAGTATAAAGCCACGTGGGCTCCTGTACCCACAGCTCAATTTCCCCGGTACCACAGGCATGCTGCTGAAAATACCAGTTTTCTACGAGAAATTAAACTGTGATACTGCAGGGAGAAAACAAAGCCACCCCTCTCCTGGGGTTACCCTTTGGCTTAACTTGAGGGTTATGAACAGCAGACCTGAATCTCAGACACAAACCCCTTTATGAAACGGCTTCAAATTAGAAATTGAATACCTATCTACCAGGAGAAGCAGGGCAGGGGGAAGGAGAAGGAAATGACGTTAATTCAGCACCGGGCAAAGCACTTCTATATCAAAACATCCTTGGGAGACAACTGCCAGGGGAACAGATCCACCTCAGCCCTGTGTGTCTGGCTGTGATGGCTCATTAGCACAGCTGGGCGATTAGGCAGCCAGTTGGTGGCTTTCTTGGTAAGGAAGAAGCATGGCCGCCTTCCTCCTCTCCCATGTGAAACAGAATTTTCTCTAGGAGGAAGACGTAAGATTACAGATTACATGGTCATTAAAAAAAAAAAAAAGATTTCAAAGGTATTTATGTAATCTTCTATATGCGGCACAGCTAAGAACAAAAATCACGCTCCCTAACAACATGAGAATAGAGCAGAAAATCAGAATGCCAATGAGATCCCAGGCATCTTGCAAGTGAGGTAGATCTAAAAACTGTTCAGAAAAAAAGCCTGTGAAGCCTGGGATGCAGCCTTTTGAAAGTGTCTCACAGAAGAAATGCCTTCTTTGTTCAGACTCTCCTGTTTTTCAGGAGGTTTTCCTAAGAATTAGGGTCCATCTCCCCTCCTTGCTTTCCTTAGTGGTAAGGCTCAAGATACTCAACAGTCTGCACACGAGCAGATCCCTCTCAAGCATCCATTTGTACCTGCTCGCGTGCCAAGTGGTCCCTGCAGTGCCATGCTTCCTCCCGTTGGATGCCAGCCCAGTGGCTTTTGCATCACCTGGAGTAGGAGAGGTGTTTCTGATTATTACCACCAGAAACACAAAGAGTTCCTGGAGCTTTTCCTGTTGGTAAGCTTTTTCATCAACTCTAATAGACACACATTCTCTTCAACAATATTGTTGCTGCACTCAGGGGCACAAGTGAGTTGATGATGACTTTCTGATCCAAGTGGTTAAAGAAATCCGGTTGAAGAATACTGCACATTATTTGGCAGCATTTCTCTACCGCCACCTGTGAATTGACTCTAAGTGCTGGACACACATTTTTTCCAAGCTTTGAGAAACTTCATAACTTGGTATCAAAATAGTGGACAAGACCTCCTCATGCTACCACAGAACGGCCTCAAACAAAGCAAAAAGAGAAAGGATTTATGATGGATTTCAGAGGCCTTTATTAACAGACGGAATAATAAAGCAACCTTTGCAGGAGACAGAGGAATTAAAGACCAAAGTGGAGATGGGTTTTCTCATTCATAGAAGGATGAGCAGAGCTTTACTTTGTAACCACTCTTTTTGAGATGGGTCCTCTGGAAGTGTTGTTCAATTGACTGCCATGACAGCCTGGCACAGAGTTAAATAAAAAATGTTTCAGCTCCATTTACAAATGGAGGTACTTGCACCATGACAATTCTTACAAGTCACAAAAAGGCAGCAAGAGAAGTGCCCACTAAAGAGGTCCAGTGAACTCAGAAATGAGATTTTAGGCTTCTTGGGGAGAGGGTTTATCAACTCAAACCTTAGGTAAAATAGTCTCATAACTTTTAATTTAGGTCCAGAAAAGTGAAAACTGAGAAAAAAATCCTCCAATGATGATAAGATAATAAATCTTACTTGTGGAACTTCTCATCAGGACAGTTGGGATGAAGAAAAGAAAAGAAGTAAAAGGAGACAGAGCAGGGTAAAACAGCACGTTTCATGTTGCAAATGCCCCAAAGGGACTCGATCACAACACTTAGCCAATCAAGGATATATTCTCAAACTCCAGTTATTTTTCATATTCACTAGATTCGGACAACCGATAAATATACCACACATCCAGCCATCCGCCGTGGCACGCTGGCACCAGACAGCGCCCCACAAACAATGGCACCACTCTTCCTTTCAGAAAGTCCCAGAAAGAACCCTCTGTATTCTCAAGTGATGGGATGGGTTTTTACAGGTCAGATCACTGCAGGGTATTGAACCCTGACACTACTCCTACCAAAGGTTCACTTGCTTTTTCTTTTTTCTTAGACCTCAACAGGTACAATATCTAAGCTAAAATAAAAACCACGCTTAGTGCATTCACTCTGACATCATGAGTCACTATCTTGCAGAAACAAAACTATCTTATCACCTCCACATTGAGTAAGTGCTATTAACTTTTCCAGTATCCCACCTACTGCTATTTTCTTCTGTGCAAGCGAACAACATACAAGTATCTCAGAATATGCTTCACGCTTCAGCTTTCAGTGAGAAGAGAAAGCCACAGAAAATGTTCAGGACATGCTATGCCTGCTCCTTCAGGCAGAAATAGTTTCTGTTCTTCTATATTAATCTCACAAAAACAACCCCCCAAACTACTGGCACTCAAAAAGAGATTGATTTGCTACAAAGTGGGATGAGTCCCTCACGTTTCCCTTCCTGTCCTTTTAACTCAGCCTAGCAAAATTGTCTTCCTGGATTGTTACTATTTTTACTGCTTTCTAAACACGTCCCTCACGGGGGGAATCTGGCTGAAGGTACCAAGTTAAGGCAGAGATGATCTTCAGGCTTTTCAGGTTACGGTAGAAGTTTGTAAGTCTGAAATTTCTGCTCTAAATACAAGAGCCCCCAGCACTCAGTCAGACTCATACCCATATGTTACAGCACCCTGGGCTCTCACAGCTGTCCCGAGACTGAGGATCGGGCCCCCATAGAATAACAGACCCCCTTGAAATCAAGGCTGGAGAGCTGGGAACACCAAGTACTGGAGCTGGGCCGCTGATCACATCAAGACCAAGGCAAGCCCTACGCTGCTGGCTGTGTACCATGGTGCTGACGATAACTCTCTCTCTTCTGGCTTAGTCGTGCTCACTGCTGACGTGAATTTTAGATGCTGCGGCACAGGCTTACAGGTGTCTGGAGGACTGCAGGGACAGCGATGTGAGTTGGCATGGAGCAAGGTGAGGAAGAGAAGGAAGTGCTTCCTCACATTTCATCCTACACAGGGCTGGGCAGAGCTCAAGCCAAGTGCCTAGGCAGTTTCACAGGTCCCAGATGTACTGCAGGGGCTGGTCCCACACTGGGGAGGGGAGGAATATACTGTGCCCTACTATAGGGTGGCTTCCTCACAGATATGTAGCTCTGAAGTGTAACAACTCCAGAAAGACTCGAGTGCCTGCATGCTTAAGAGCACAGAAACACTTCTCTCTCCAAAAGCCTTGCTCCTCTTTATTTCCTACCTACAATATACTTGTAATGTCACATCACCATGGATGCTGACAAAATTTCATGTCTGCTAAATGTTTCAAAGAAAAAGGGTTTGGAACTTCCTACAAAACAAACACACAAAAAAGCCATTAATCCAAGATATAGCAATCAAACAAGTGAGATGCCCTATAGAACTAAAGTCATATGTAATTCTCCCACAATTTTGAATAATCTGATGAAGTGTTAGACATGCTGCTCCAAAATGGTAGCTATTGTTCAAGATTTTTCCTCAGGACACAAAATACCTATTACCAATACATATAGGGTCCCTACTCTTCACCTCTACAAGCTGAAGCACCATTACAAATATCCTCTGCAAATAAGCCCCCTGCAATCCCACGGAAAAAAAGTAAATTGCATACCGAAAGCTGAGCAGATAGTCAGAACTGCTACACAGAGAGAAGACATAAAAGCAGCTATTTCCGTCTTAAAACATTTGTAATTTCTACTACCCAACTTGTCATTTTCTTTTTTGAAAAGCCTTTGCTTCTCGGTGCAGGTGTATACCTTAAATTTAGAGACGTGGGGGAAGAAGTTCTCTCTCTCTACAGTAGGCGTTATAGAAGGAATTTCTGCCTCCATCTCTTCTTTGCACCACATTTCAGCCTGAATTTTGACCTTTTGTTGTGATACAGAATAGTTGATGTGCATGTGAGAATAGAAGAGAAAGCATGTTTTTGCTTGGAAACCTACCACTAAAGCACAGTCTTGCAAAATGAAGTACATAAACCAAACAGACTGCCTTTTTTTTTTTTGTGTGTTTGCTGAGACACTTCACAAATGTTGAACAGGTGTATTATCCTTTCTAATGCATAAACCAGGACAGAAAATTTTCTTTCACAAGCACTGAACCCGCTTTATTGATCTTTCACAGTACGTGCCTATATTTCTACATGAACTCTCTAGGCTACAGAGGTCAATTAGATCCAAAAAGTATCTTCAAACACACCAAATTACCTGAACAAACAAAGTAGGCTACCATTTGCGTGTGCTGCTCCTTTCAGGAGCAGGAAAGCCACATTCAGGTTATGACCAAGGAACATTTCAGTAACACTTCTCTGGATTTTTAGATAAGCCCTCTCTTTCTTTCATGTATTAATCTTAAAGCTTTATGAAAGTTTCCTAAGCTTTTCATTCTAGTTAAATCCCAACCCCATTCACCAGATGCAGACAGGGAACAGTACTCTTCACAATAAGGACTGGTGATTCAAAACAAGACTGAAGTTGCTTCAGTTCCTCTTTGGCATTTTGTTCTAACAAAATTATAGACCAGGGACTTAAGTGAGCAACATAGGTTGTGTTTCTACCTTACACCTTTACTAAGCTTTTACCAATTTTCTTTTCACAATAGCTTTTGTATTGCTTTCCATATATTTATGCTTATATTCCCAAATGCAACAGCAGAAGCATGAACCACTTTCAGCTAGAACACCAGCATATTTTATCTTATCAGTTTATTCTATAATGTTCCTTTTTTAGAGAGGATTTAACAGATCCAGAGGCAACTGGAAACATGGGTTTAAAAGTGAGATGGTTAAGAGTCATCCTGCACTTAGGAAATACCCATGCAGCAGGGATGACAGCTAGAGACTATGACATTACATTTAAACACTGGTAATTACCAAATACTTACTCATTAGAGTCTTTCTGGAATTCTGCTTCTTTTAAGAATTTTCATTCTTTTGCCTTCAAAATACCAATGATTTGCTATTACATGATATTCCTTAACCCCCCCTCTGACAAGTTCTACTGACACAGTCATAATTTCCCCACTTACATTTTTACATAGTTTGAATGCACTCATTGTGAGCCTCCTCTGCCTCCACCTTCCCTGTGCTACATTATGCGCAGTGCCCATTTGTTTCAGATTAAAAAAAACGTTAGTGGATTGTGAAGCCACTAAAAAGAAATAACCAGCATATGGCAACTGTGGGAAATTTGATCCAGTAAGTGAAATGAGTCTCAACTTCTGAGATAAGTGATAAATAGGAGATAAGCTTCAAATATTATTACTATAGGATGAGTTGGATTTTCCTTTTAAAGTTATACAGAAGAACTATGGCCGCTGCCCTTGCAGAAAACTGCAAGAAACCTTATGGGGATTTTTATTTTTTATTTTTTTTTGGAACTAAGCAGATGGCCCTGGCTTCAAATATAGAAGATCCTCCCACACAAAATAGGGGTGCTGGCACATTATACGTGGGTAGAAGGATTATTCTTGATACTTTTCAGGGAATGTGTGCATCCAAGAGGTGAAATAGCAGGAGAGGGAAAAGGGAAGGGAAAAGGGAAGGGAAAAGGGAAGGGAAAAGGGAAGGGAAAAGGGAAGGGAAAAGGGAAGGGAAAAGGGAAGGGAAAAGGGAAGGGAAAAGGGAAGGGAAAAGGGAAGGGAAAAGGGAAGGGAAAAGGGAAGGGAAAAGGGAAGGGAAAAGGGAAGGGAAAAGGGAAGGGAAAAGGGAAGGGAAAAGGGAAGGGAAAAGGGAAGGGAAAAGGGAAGGGAAAAGGGAAGGGAAAAGGGAAGGGAAAAGGGAAGGGAAAAGGGAAGGGGGATGCACCAGATGCAGAAGACATGTTGACAGCACTCTAACCCCAAGGAGAATACAAAAAGCAGAGCAGATGGTGTGTGCAAAAGTACCTTGACATGGGGAATCCGATTACCACACTGATCACTATTTCTGAATTATAAATTAGTGACTAAAATGATCATGAAGTGGTGAGCAAAACAGCGACTTTGGGGAAGCGGCCGAGCTCTGCCTGACCTTGTCCCCCCTCCCACATGACACTCCAAGTCATGTAAGCCAGCAGCTGTGCACAACCCATGGTGGGCTTCTCCCCTCGATGCGACCACCTCAGGACCCCAAACTGGACTCTCTCCCACCAAAGCAGCAACTACCAGCAGTTGTTTTCTCGTTGACGGCCTTCCTCCCCCAAGGGCCGTGGCCTGCCTGTGCTGCTGGCTGCCTTCCTTTGTCTCCCTCCCAGATAGCTCCCCCTGCTTCCAGCCCCTACTTAATCCTCCAGGAAACCTTGCTCTCCCGAAAAGAAGAGCGCTTCTGTGCCTAATCCCCAGACAGCAGCTGTGACCCCGGCACCCAGAAAGGGGATCATTGTGCCGAGCCACAGCACCAGGGCTGAACTTCCCGTCTCCCCCTGTGCGCGCCCGGCCCACTGGGAGCAGGCTGACGGCTTGTGTCTGCATGCTGCCAGCAGCTGCAGGGACCTCGTCTCTTTCCCCTCCTTGCAGGTGACCCCCCGAATCCCCACGCCAGCGTACTTTATTATTTTTATTTTGCATTTTAAGGGATCGAACTTCCCACCTGCCAACAGAAGGAGTACTTGTTTTCGTGTTCAGTCCTTCAAGGCTATAAGCAGTATTAGTGAAAAGTGGCATTGTCCATTTTTAATATGCAGAAGCTCAAAACAGCCTTGCTTTCTCATAGTCCTTTTGTGGAAGAGCGGCTCGGAGACACTATTAAATTCAAAGCTGCTAAGGCTAGGATCTGAACTGCTTTAAAGATGCCTTTTTACTTTATTTATTTGTTACATTTTTCACTACTAGGCACACAACCCTAGCAGCACCAGCCAGTGAAGCAACAGGTGTTATGTTAAGACAGAAGAACGTGAACAATGTGATCCTTCGTGGCAGGCTTATCAGCCTTTTAGTGCATTCAGCTTTTATTATTCTGACACAAGATAACCTTGCGTAACAGCACAGAGCGTGCCAACTTGCAGGATAACAACGTGGATGTCAAGTCCAGAACGCCACATGCTTGTTTCAGACTGTAGCTATTGCCCTTACTCCCAGAAAATGCATACGTTGTGCAAACACTTTTGAAAGTATCCAAGTGGAATTCAAGATATTGAAAGAAACTAAAGTACACCAGAAAGGTTAACAAACGTTCTTCAGCACAAGGGCACATAATCAAATTAAGGACTAAACCCACAGCAATACTGAGACAAGTAAAATCTCCCCAGTTTTTGTTGCAATTGATCAGAAAAGTTCATTTGTGGGGTACCTGTGGAATATACAAGTGGAACATAGAAGATATATAAAGCACACCGCTCTGTCCCTTCTCAGACGGAGGTACATGCATGTGCTGGCTTTGGCATACGCCTTTAGGATGAGTGGATCCCTTGTTTCTGTAAGGATAAGTCCTTGCTTATACACTACCTATCATGCCAATGTCATACACACAGGCTGGTCTGCACGGTCAAGCCTTTACACGAGGATGCAGACCTTCTACAGATCAGGTGCCTCTGACCAGCAGACAGGCTGAGGACCCATAGGGCCAAAATGCTGCTGGCAGCAACGGGCCATGAATATTCACATATTGTTATATCTATTCATGAATCATCAGAGAACATCAGCGCTACATCAGGTGGCTGGCACTGGGGCTGCCTTCCTCAGCAAGTGCTCTGCAGTGAGTAAGCAGGTCTGAGACAGATCCAGAAGCACTGCAGATGCTGTTTGCCTGCCTTCACCATGTCTACACAAGTGAACATATGGCCTTCTAGCACAAGGCCAGCTTATGCAGTCATTAATTACACATAGTTTCAGCCTGTTCAAAGTATATGATACAAAAACCTGTCCCACGGCAGGAAGATCATTGTGCTGCAGAAATCTCTGTTTTTGAGTTCTCTCATCGGATGAAGAAAAGTTAATTCCTTTGCCTGTTATAGGATAAATTTCTGTTTCTGCAAATGCAGGTGTAGCAACATAAATATACCCAAATTTCCCAGTAGGTTTCTTGTCATTATCTCTGGTGAGCAAGTTGTCTTGCTACCAGTGGAAAATGGGAACCCCCTTGTATGCGATATCTAAGACATTCACCAAAAGCACCATCACAGACCAGCCCTGCGTTACAATGCCAGCAACTCAGTCACGCTGCTGATCTCAGAGCCAGTCACCAACCTCAAGGATAGCACATCACCAAGGAAATGATCATCTCATACACAGATGTGCCTCGTGTTGCTACGTACCACAGTGTACTTGGTGAATTGCTTTTGAGCAAGTTTGTTTTTAAATGAATAAACAGAAAGAGGATTAATTCAAGCTAAAGCCTCAGCAAAGTCAGTATGGAAAGTACTTTTTTCATAAAAGATGGTCAGATTTTGCCCAGATTTTGTCTCACTACTTCACCTTCTCACACAGTAGCAGTAAGTAGCATAAGGCACATACAGAGCCCCAGTTTAAGATGCTACTCAGAAGTAACCAGACTACTTAAGCACCTCACTGGGGGTTCCTCATCAATATACCTGCAAAGGAGGACTTGAAGTTGTGCTCTCCTTCCACACAGCACCATACAGAAGTTTGGAAAACAGCACCATTGCAGAAAAGTGTAGCAAACTCATGGATAATTTTGTAAGGCCAGATGGGTTGCAATATGCCGGTTTATAAAGAGAAATATCTGACCTACAGGCACACCTTGGAGTTAGCAGAGGAGACCTTCCATGTGAAACGTAGGGGAGTTTTCAGCAAAGCAGAGAAGGTACTTTACAAAAAGAAGTGAAATTTTAGCAGCAACAACAACAACAAAGGAATTTGAGGGATAGAATCCAATTCGATTACTCTTCTTTGATGGTACTGAACTATTCCTGAATTACTATTAATGAACCTCTCTTAGTACCTCTTGGTTAAACATCAGTTACAGAACAAAAAGGCTCCCAACAATAGCAGCTCTTTAAAATACAGTGATGGCTAGAGGTGCTTTTCTGTGGAAGCAGATGGGCAGTAAGATACTTCCCTTACAAGCTAGCTGGTTCACTGGTTTCCCCTCGAACCCTGCAATGTTTGCATATGCTTATTTTTAGCTCAGCAAATAAATTTACTTGAAAGTGAATTTAAACCCTCTCATGTCAACCCTGTTAACTTTACTGGATTGTTTTGCTAGAGATACCAGTCTCTTACAGAGTTAAGTAGTCATGAATTACATGTCTACCAATTATTTTGAGAGAAAATTAATTCGAAATGCATTGTTGTGCTTCATTGCAATAGATTCTTTTTTAAGACTGACTTCCAGCAGATTCTCAGTGTAGGTAGAAAAGTTACATTGTAAATAAATACGGTATGTGAATAATGCTATTCTTATGTAGTATAGTCAACCTTTCTCAATTCCTAATAAACTATTTATTAACATAGTGACTACTAAGTAAATCTTTACATAATTTTTCGATATCAGCTTCTGAAGTTGGGAGTTGCTGCTACTGTCTGCTGATTATTTCTGCTAACCACATGTGTTTTCCTCAAGTCTCTCTCCAGGTGAGGTACCTTCAAGCAGGAACAAGGCAGCAGTCACTGGTCTATGTACTATCTAGGATTTCCTATAAATATTTATTTTTATATCTACAGACAGTAACAAGATCTCTGGAAACAGAGAATTTGAAAGTTTTGACATCTTTGCCATCCTTCTATCCCTTTCTCAAAAGGCAGTTGAGTTGCAAGGAGCGATGATATCGGGCTGGTAACGAAGAATCACTGAACCTGGCTGGCTGATGCTCACATGGAAGGCTTTGGAAGAAGATTTGGCAGCTAGAGTACTCAGTCCGCGCCAACAGGTTGGAGACAAATCATTGAACCATCCCAACACCTGGTGGTCAAGTGCCACAGCAGGTCAGGGTGTCACAAGACAGGTAGGGTAGCAAGACTGAATACAAATTAGAAGATAACGTTCTTATTGGCTATTTAGATGGAGCGAATATATACCACAGAGCCTAGTACTCTCAAAACATACAGGACACATGCTTAAATAATACTGTAGAGTAGTGAAGAAAACAAAAAGATTTAGAGCATGAGAGAGATTTCAGTTTCCCTTTCAATATTTGCATGGTCGTGCATTTTGCATCCCAAACCACGTGCACCTGTCATTAGAGAAGTAGAACCCTCAGAAGGCTGGAAAAGGGGACATGAGAGTCAGCACAAGGCCAGCACTTGTTTGGGTGCAAAGGATGATGATATTCAGCTCTGACATCTGTGAAACAGCACTAGTGCTAAACTGGCACAGTAGAAATGCTTACTGGACAGCAGGTATATAAAAGCACACTAATTTCCCATCTCTAACCTACAGCAGCACCTTGGTGAGTCCAGAAGAAGCTACTCTCAAGCAGCGACACATACAACTTAAACAAGTCAGAACTGTCAACAGAAAATATTACACGATTTAGTAAGCTTCTTCTAAAAGTTTCCCAAAGAGTGTAACTTAACTGCATATAAAAACCTACAAGATCCTAGTCTTTCCCTTCTTTCTGTGCAGGGTACTGACCTGGATTTTTGTTCTGTATTTTCTTTCATTTCCTCTGATGTCCAAACAAATACCCTGCTAGAACAGATTATAATGTACATCATCCATTCCTGTGGTGAAAAGACTACGAAGCAAGCCCACATATCCTTCCACTGCCAAAACCACTTAGACATTTTGGCAACGTAGGATACATTCTTTATGTTAACTGGCAGCTACTGTCTGACAGCTGTTCAGCAGCCTATCTGAAAAAAACAAAAAACAAAAAAAAACCCTGATGGCCTCACTCCAGTTCCTGACAGACTTATTCCAGATCACAAAGCTTCCAGATTATTATAGCCCACAAGACTTCACCCAGTGAGTCCTGCCTCATTTCACTGTCTTCTACCTTTGCTACAGAGTTATACCACTTCTTCCAGAGCGAGACAGCTAATTTGATGTCTTTAAAGACTTCACCAGATGGAGGCCCTACCAAATTAATGCTTTAGTTCTTTTATAAATTAATCATCAGCATAATAAATAATATTGCTTACTAGTAGCATGCATTTTATGTTCAACTTCCAGACATCGAATTCTGTTATGCCACTGCCTTATGAGTCAAATCTCTGTCCTCTCAGAAGTAGTCTCCCACTTATGGATTGACCTAAAAACAACTTAACCTTCTCTTGGATCAAAGCAAAAGTTCACTCCCTCACAGCTTTTCTAGACCTACCATTCTCCGTGCAACTCTTTTCAATCCATCTCTTTCACACAGTACTGAATTTTCATCACTCCTGTAAGCAGGGATCAGCTGTGTTCCTCTATTGAGTATGCTACTCTTAAAGCTCATGTTTCATTATCCATCACAAAGCATATGTGCTTTTCAAACCACAGTTCTTCTCCTCTAGGATCGTAACCTACACTTGGTTTCTTGAAAAAGAGATTGTGTCTGTATAAATAATTTATCTTCATCATTTCTGGATGGTTGAATTAATAAGAAAAGATAATCCTCCTCTCCCATGTCCCCTCAGAAAAAAAAATAAATACTTGAAGCCCATTGATTTTTTATCAACTCATTTTATGTTGTGCAATAAAGTATATCATTTACTCTCAATAGCATTTCTTTACAGTTTTAATACTGCTACTATGATTTTCCTAAGCATTTTTTTCCATTTATTGGGAAATAAGAATTTTACCCGTAATTAGACTTCTTGGAATATGCAGCCCAGGTACTCCAGGGACAACTTAAATTAAGTGAATCACTTTCACATGTTTAGAGGTGATGGGAGGGAGGAAAAAAATCCAGGTATTGCTTTTTGAGTCACAGCTACAGAAACCTTTCATCTCAGCCCAGCTGTGTGACAGTTTTAAATGGCTTCTTCAACTTTACAGAGTATACAAGATATGTCTCAACACTAGTTGGCTAAGTTCTTCCCAGAAAAGTCTGATTCTCCAAAAGTATCTCAAAACAAGACACTTAGTCTTGCAGTGAACATTGCCTAATGCTTAATGAGATCTAGATGAACTTTAAGGTACCTTCTAGCTGAAGCCACTCTACGATTCTATGGTCTATAATCTTCCTCAAGTCATCCACCACTTCAAAAAAACAAGCATAAGGAGACCAATGAGCAGAATATCACAGGAGAACAAATACTCTTCCCATCTCCTTCCAGTCTGGACCACACACCTACATGCTGTAGAACCCCACTAACATCAATGGCCCAGAATTTCTGTGCACCTGCAACAGGATAGCACTGATATGTCTATATTAAGATCTGAAAACAGACATTTAATGAATAATTCACTTGAAATAGCAAGAAAGGAAACATCTAGAACAGAGACCACAACTTTTTTCTGGAAGGCATATTTTTTTCTGCTGAAATGTTTAATAGTTCAATCCAAGCAATTTTCCACTTCTAACCTGCTGGGTTGGGGAGCATCTACAATATGGTGTCCTTTTGCTTATCTTAAATCTCTCTGGCAACAAGCAATCGATATCCTTTCCAACAACCATAAAGCAAATCAAAAGGTTTACAGAGGATTAGAACTGGATACCCCTACTACTTTGCATGTTTAGTTTAAGCCATGTGAAAATTCAACATTTAAAAATGTTTTGATACAAGGACTTGGAAAAAGTCCTGGAGTTTTGCTGGGAGGAGACAGGTGTTTGAAATCACAGCTATTTGCTTTTCTCAGTATTCAGGGACTAGTGATATGAGACAGGTTTCTTCTAAACCGGTCCTGGCAAAGTGCTAGAGAAAACTAAAGCTATACAGTACTTTAAACTCACTATTTTCATTCACCAATGTGTTTTCATGCACGTAATTAAAATCAATCTTGGGCATAACTCTTCACAGCTACTTACAACATGACAATCCACAGACAGTTGCCAATGAGTAACATACACATATGTACCCCACTTCATGGCTGCAGGATAATTTCCTGAATTTGTGGCAACTTGCAGTACTACCAAACCACTATGCTTCTGACCTCTATACAAAATCACCTCTCCACATTTCTGTTCAGCTGCCAACAATCGTATAAAAAGTATGATCATATAATAGAAGAGCATACTTGCACAATACTAAAGATATTGCACACACAAAGAAAAGTAACTTTGCAGAATCATAGCATAACTTTGGTTGGAAGGGATCCCTGGTGGCTTCTAGTCCAGCACCTAGGCCAAAGCAGATTGCTCATGGCCATGTCCACTTCAGATCTGAGTATCTCCAAGGAATGGCACGTCTATAACCTCCCTGAGCAACCTGTACTAGTGCTTTACCACTCTCGTGGGGAAAAAAGATTTCCTTGGATCTCATCAGAAATTCCCATGTTCCAGCTTGAGGCAGTGGATTCTCATCCTAACACCACCCACCTTGAAAAAGAGCCTGGCTGCTTCTTCTCCAAACACTCCCAATAAGTGGCTAAAGACTATCCACCAAGAAAACAAACAAACAAGTAAAACTAAACAGCATATACTCTCTTGCCCTCATTTCATATGTTCTAGCCAAATACAAAACTGATATGGTGATACGGTGATCAAAGCATTTTGCAATCTCAGAGCTATAATGAAAAGGCTGAAAATATTTGTAAAAAAAAAAAAAGAACACTTTGAGAGGATGCTTCAGTAAGAGCCCTGTTAAAGACCTTATTCTGTGCATTCACAGATTTGAAAAGAAAACTGACTACTCAGTATTAAAGAAAAAGCAGAGAAAGGGAGAAAAATTTCCTCCGTTAGTGCCAAAATCTTCAACTCTTTCAAAAAAAGTAAATCACTTCCTGTAGTTCTAAAAGCTGCTGCAAGAATCAACACGGTATTTTTTCTTCCAGGAAGAAGAAAGTTAGTTTCCCATCAGGCGATCACGGTTAAAACAATTCATCCACATTGTGATTAAATGAAACTTTAAAAATGTACTCAAAAGCTACATTCATTCCTGTAAGGAAGAATGACCTCCCTCATAATGAACTCTGAGGCTGGCAGCCAGCTTACAGAGGTTTTATAATGACCAGTTTTGGCTTCTGAGTAGCTGGTAGCTTCATTCTGCATGTAGCATAGCAGATTTAGGGACCTGCTGAGACATTGAAGAATGGGACTCAAAAGTTTGTAATCAAGACTGGAAAACATTATCTTTGTATTTAACTAATATGCTATAAACCTCAAGTTTAGCATTTTTTTCAATTTTGTATCTTCAGATAAGCACTAGAAATGGATAGCTGCAGGCAATCTTAAATGCTAGATTTTAATTTTAAATAAGTGTGACATGAGAAGAAAGCTCCCTACACACCAAAGAAAAGGAGTTAGATCAAGGGACAGGCTACACTCCTGAATGCATTTTGCCTACTAAAATCGTTATCTGCATAAGTGTCATAAGTGCATAAGTGCACCCAGCCTGCACTGGAGCAATATGGTACCTGTGAAGGAAAGCTGAGGAGGAGCTAAGGCCATGACAAGTCTGCAGGTTGCATGGCTCTGCTGCAGAACAGATCTGCTACACCTGCAGGTTGCATGGCTCTGCTGCAGAACGGATCTGCTACACCTGCAGGTTGCATGGCTCTGCTGCAGAACAGATCTGCTACACAAGGCATACAGTGGGATCTACCCTCGTCCCACCACTGCATACACCTCTTCTCCCATACCCTGCTGCCAGTAACATGACAAATTAAACACTGCAAGATGTGGAGCTGCAGGTGGCTAATAGCTGCAGTTGGTCCATCCTGGCCAACACAAAGAAGCGGGTCAATTTTTAGGTATCTGGCTGGGTTTCAGTACTTTGAGCTAGGTAGGGAGGCTCTGCAGAAGATAAGATACGTGCATGTAGGCTGGCAACTAGACAGGGACGCAAGTGCATGGTCATACTGCATGACAAAAAGAGAACCTCCACTCCAAGCTTTTTAAGATCCCAGAGAATGATTTCTGCACACTCCAGACCCAGCTGTGGAAAACACTGGCCAGGGAAAACTTCTTCAGAGCCCCACTTCCAAAACCTGCTGTCTACCTGGAGAATAGGCAACAGTTCGACTAGCAGCAGTGGGAGTCACCTACATACAGCAAGAGCACATGCATGAACACAAGACCTTTGTCCATGCCTGGAGCTCCCCCTCCGTGCCCTCCTCCTCACCAATGTTTTAGATCTCAGCAGCCATAACTGCATGATGCCAGGTACCCAATCTTAGAAGCCCACGTTCGTAGGAGACATTCTCTTCTGAATCCCTCCTGCATAGCTCAGGACTAGGAAGAAGGGCTGAGCTTGCCTAGTGCTCCAGGCTTAAACAGGCAAAATTCTCTCAGTTCCCCTGCATAGAGAGGGCCCTGCAAGTTTCTCAAATTGAATTATGAAGGAATATTTAGGTGTGTAAATTCAGCCTTAGGTAGCTAAAAGCCTCTTTGGTGTGGAGTTTGGCCTGAAACTATAGTACTTTAAAATAATACTGCTGCTCCTACAGCAGCATTCTTTTTTTTTTTTTCAGATTCAATATATTGGATAATTTATTGCTATATTAAATCAAAGTAGAATATATAGAACTCAGATACACATGCCTACAGAAATAATTAGATGTTAAGCATCTAATCACCAGTAGTGTTTTTTTCAATAGATGGATGCACAATTGTCAAAGTTGGTAAAGCAGTCTGCCATTGAAAGATCCCTCTGAATCAAATCTCCTTCCCTTTGGTGGCAACATCATGCCCCAAAATAACATGACTGTTTGGATAAAGCCCTGAACATCACCATCCTGGTCTGAACTGCATGAAAACTGCCACTAAGTGCAACAAATGTTTACCAAATCTGCAATTTAGTCAGGTTCCTGGTGTTGACAACAGCACTCATAAAAGAAGAAACATCCATGCTTCAGAACTAATGGTGTTTGCAACCTTGGTTCAAGATTTCATTGACTAAAGTCCTCCCCCAGAACACGGCACCAGCGTAATGCTTGAGCTCTTCTTTCCTCTTCTCCAACTCTCTCTCCATACCAAACTCTTTTCAATCCAGTCAGTTCCTAGCCCAGCACCCAGCAACAGCTGAGGTCCATAGGAAGACACCTGAACTCTAGCTGGATGATGTTCTGTCCAGTTACTGAAACCAAACTAGGTAACAGCTTATCATGGTAGTGAGACCCTGACTGCTACAGCAGAGGTAGAAGTAGCTTTTGAAGACAAGCAAAAGCAAAAGAAAAATGTTAGCCCTTCAGAAGTCACTCATGAAGAAGAATTTGATGCACTCTTTTGATAAGAGATACTCTTGAAATTATATCTCTCGGTACCTGGCAAGCTTACTCAAGTGCACGCTCCCAGAGTGACACTTTGGATAACCAGACTGGAATAAATAGTGTCATTTTGTCAGTACGGATAAGTCAAATTAAGTAAGATAATTCAAGGGGAATGAGGAAAGAGAGAATATAAATAAAAACAAGCTGTACAACAAATGTTTTGACAGTTTCAATAAAGTAACAATCCTCTTCAAGAGACCCTCTTAAAAAATATATACTTAATCTTAATTATTAAGAGGGCATTCCATTAATTCTAAAAACAACAAAACTAAATAACATTTGTTTATATTCTAATACTCAACATTTATTTTTGTGAGATTTCTGTCTAGAACAATATAGGCAAACAAACAAGTAAACTGGAAGGGGAATGACTGGAAGAATTCACAATGACCCAGACATTTTTCATACATTTTTCTCTACTACAAGTTATTGTCAGAAGCATAATGGTAGCACAGGAAGACATGCACAAATTAGAATGTCTCTAGCCTTTGTTGTTATTAGCGACACGCTATGTCACAAGGAAAGAGATGCAAGTACAAGTTGTAATGCCTACGTACTTGAATTTGTACATCTGAGACGAAGGACAAATGGCAATTTCACTGGAGTCCCCATGAAACTGAATCTACTTACAGAGTCATGGGATGGTTCAGGATGGAAGGGACCTTTAAAGGTCATCTGGAAGAGGATCAAGTCTGGGAATATTTAAGCAAATCGGACATTCATATGTCTATTGACCCATGAATGCTGAATGAGCTGGCAGATGTAATTCACTGCGAGGCCACCCTTGATAATCTTTGGTCAAGCATGCCAAATGGAAGAAGTATACAAAGACTGCAGGAAAGGCAAATATCACTCCTATATTCAAGAAGAGCAAGACAGAGGACCTGAGGAACTACAGGCTGGGTCAGCCTTACCTCAGTCCCTGGGAAGCTGATGGAACAGTTAATCCTGGAAACCATTTCCGGGCACATGAAGTACAAGAAAATCATCAGTAGTCATCAGCATGGATGCACCAAGGGGAAGTTATGCTTGACCAACCCAATAAGCTTCTATAATGAAATGACCAGCATCACAGATGAGGGGGGAAAGTGGATATTGTCTTCCTGGACTTTAGGAAGGCCTTTGACACTGCCCTGATAAGATCCTCACAGACAAGCTGTTGAAGTATCTACTGGATGTGTAGACAGTAAGGTAGATCCAAAACCGGCTGAGTGGATGGGTCCAGGGACTAGTGGTCAGTGGTGCAAAGTCTAGTTGGAGGCCAGCAGAGTACCCCAGAGGTCAATACTGGGCCCACTGCTGTTTAGCATCTTCATTAACGATCTGGACAATGGGGTAAGCACACACCCTCAGTAAATTCACAGCTGACACAAAACAGGGGGGAATGACAAATACGTCAGAGAGTCATGCTGCCATCCAGAGGGACCTCGACAGTCTAGAGAAATGGGCCAACAAGAACTTCATGAAGTTCAACAAGGTCAAGTGCAAGGTCCTTCACCTAGAACAGAACAACCCCAGCCACCAGTACATGCAGGGGACTGCCCATTTGGAAAGCAGCTCTGCAGAAAAGGACCTGGGAGTCTGGTAGACACTAAGGAGAACATGAGCCACCAGTGTTAGCTTGCCTCTAAGAAGGCTAATGGTATTGTGGGCTGCATTAGCAAAGCATCGCCAGTAAGTCAAAGGAGGTGATCATTCCCCTCTACTCAGAGTTAGTGAGGCTATACCTGGAGCAGTGTGTCCAGTTCTGGGACCCCCAGTACAACTGAGACTTGAATATATTGCAAAGAGTCCAATGTGGGGTCACAAAGATGATTAAGGGAGTGGAGCACCTCTCCTAGGAGATGATGATAGGCTGAGAGAGATGGGACTGTAATCCAAAAAAAAGAGAAGGCTCAGAGGAGGATCTCATCAATGTCTATAAATACCTGAAGGGAGGGTGCAATGAAGATGGAGCCAGGCTCTTTTCAGTGGTGCCCAGTGCCAGGACAAGAGGCAGTGGGCACAAACTGGAACACAGGAGGTTCCCTCTGAACATTAGGAAGCACTGCTTTACTGTGTAGGTGACCGAGCACTGGCAGAAGTTGACCAGAAAGGTTGTGGAATCTCCCTCCTTGGAGATCTTCAAAAACCACCTGGCTGTGGTCCTGGGCAGACTGCTTCGGATTGAACAGGGGGTTGGACCAGGTGACCTCCAGAGGTCCCTTCCAACCACAACCTTTCTGTGATTCTGTGATCTGGTTCCACCCACCCCGCCATGGGCAGGGACACCTCCCACCAGACCAGGTTGCCCAAAGCCCCATCCAATGTGGCCTTGAACACCTCTAGGGATGGGGCATCCACAGCTTCTCTGGGCAGCCTGTTCCAGTGTCTGACTGCCCTCATAGGAAAGAATTCCTTTGACAAATATGACACCCTTCAGTCTTGCCTGCAATTTCTCTACAGTCATATCCTGCAACAGCACTTCAAGCACCTTTTCCTCCACTGTGCCATATCTGCATCTGTGTGGATATTGCTTGTAGCACAGTAATAGAGATAAGCAAAAACACAGGTCATTTTCTCTCCTACATCATTTCAATCTACTTTCTGGCTGGTAAATATATGTTAAACACATACACAACTGTAAAAGCCCTAAGATTTAGGCTTGATGAACTCAAGACTGTGATTCTGCATTAGCACGAAGTACACTATGCAATTACAAAGACTACAAATATTTTACATAGAAGATTTATTGGCAAACATCTACCAGGCCTCTAATCCCTAGCACAATTTCCTGTTCTCTTATTAAAGGAATATAACCTTTTGGCAATTGTTTCTATAAGATGACTGTAATGGCTCATGATAAAAAGCTTAATTAGAGAAAGATAAAGTATTTAAATGAAGAAAATGACAACAAAGTACAGTCTGTGCAATTCCCAATCTTTGTAATAGTTTATAAAACTAAGAAAGGTCTTATAATTTAAAAGAACATGAGAAAATATTTAACAAAACATAGGATGGCGATTGCAAAAACACTTCCAGGCCAGCTGCAGATAGCTCAACAACAGTGTACGCATATTTGACTTTCCCTTGGGTCATTTGTGTGTTTCTTGTTGGAAATGGTAGAAACTGTGATATACACAGACTCCCAAAGAAATCTTGTGGTCCTTTGTTACCGTGTGACTAGGACACTGCATAACACATGCTTCATTTTATTCAGAAAAGAAGTCTGAAGAATTTTAATTAAACACAATGCAAGCACTGCAACATACAGCATGCCAGAAGTAATCTAAAACATCTTGTTAGGTAAGATAATTGTCATCCTATAAAGTTATCAGTTTCTAGCCTTGATTAAAAGAACCTCCAAAGCCCAAAACATGCAGTAAACTTCAAGGCACAGAAATAGGAGGACACTAAACAAGAAGGCAAGGATAGGCAACAACTACTCGGTGCCTGTAGGTGCTCTGAGTTGCCACAGCAACATGAGAGAGACTGGAGGAGGAAGGAAGAAGCAAGGAGACATCCAGGACTGCATTGCTCACGCTCTCTCATCCTGCAGCTCTTACATACCACAAAGTGTTGGTAGTTCTGAGAAATCTAAAACTGCAGTGGAAAGACCTCCAGGAAATACACAGATAGATGAAAAAAATATATATATCTACTGTATATTAAGTGGACTTTGCACTGCCTTGACTTATGCAAATACCAGCTCCTGGATCCTTTTTCTAGACACTTCTACCCACCAAAAGCAAAACATAGGCTTAAGAAATAGGGAATTAAACAGTTTGCCAAGGTCAGCAGTTCAGCACGGATCCCAGCTCTTCATCAGGATCGGCTTTTCCTGCCAAGCCGTTTGCTAGAGATGCTGTCAGGAGAGCACAGAGCTCCCGAGTACCCTGGCTGAGGAGAAGCTGCACCTAAGTGAGATCCCAAGCTCTTCCTCAACAAGAGAAAACAAGATGGATGCTTTGGACATCAGCTTCTTCCAGGCAGCCAGGAAAGCAACAAAACAAGTCACGACTTGCCATGCCCTAGCTTGTCCTTCAATTATATTTAAGCAGCACACACTAATGAAACACCTGGGCTAAATGCTTTTTCAGGTAGCAGCAACTGCTGCTCCAAGGTAGCAAAGATGATCCATGCTAGGAATCAGAATACCTAGGATTAAACAGAAAGAAGCAAAAGAGCTACCTTGATCGTCCGTCTGTAGGGAAAATTTTAAGAAGAAAAACTCCTTTCAAAACAAGAAAGGGAAGTCAGGAAGAGCAACTGGTTTACTTGTCCCCGTTCAGGAGACAACGTGCGTGAGACCTCTCTGCAGCTGCTGGCAGCAGGGTTGGCAAAGAGAAGAAAATCAATCCGAGATGGGAAAGCACCAAAATTCTGGGAAACGGAGTCAGAATTATGCAGCTGAGATCTGTTTTTATTTATTTAGGTACTGAATTGGCAGGATGCAAAAGCACAAGAACAGATCTTAGGCACTTAGGGCACGTGGATCAGGCATGCGCATAGGCCTCACCAGCAATTAATTTGTTCACTGGTTTATGCAACAACAGTTAGTCACAAATAGAAACACCACCACATTCACTACGTACCACCTATCTGGTGGGCATGTGAATTAATCTTACACACCCCTAGGTGTAACAGCAGATGCAGACCAGCGTCCCATTCTGGGTCCCACCAAAGTACAAAGCCTGCCCTGAAATGTTCGCCACCCCATTTCTGAGCAGCTCTGCCACCAGACACTCACATGGGAGCTGGGGAGCTCTCCAGTGAGCAGCTGAGCCGAGTGTAGCAAACATCCGGGTCCCGGTATTTGGCGGTATGCAGGGTTCACATCTGTCTCTGCCCAAAGGGAATAAGCATTTAATGGAAGTATTTTCTCCAGATGTAAAATTAGTTTCAAAAGCCAAGCAGAACCCGGAAATGTAGCTCTCTTCTTGGCCCAGCCCCAGAGCCTAATGTGAGCCACTCGTGGCAAACCTGCACTGTGTCAGTGAAAGCCTGAATGTGGAGATTTTTGCTCCTCTATGCAGGATTTGGCTTGAGATTTTAACATTCACTATCCTTACAGTGAATGGAGAAGAAGAAAAGAAACAAGGAAACCAACCCTTAGGACAATTACAGAAGGTGGCAGGAAGAATCTGCATCTTGTTCCTTCTTCCGCAGGGTCGTCAGGTCTCTGAGGTAACTCAAGGCAACACACAAGCCTTTAAATGATGAGCATTGCAAACACATGTACTGAAACAACACTTTCAAAGGACCAAATCCCAGTACAGGTGAGCTCTGCAAGGCTACTGACAGCTAATTTTGCCCACCTGTAAGCAACTAATAAGATTTTCATCCACAATGAATGGAACAAATTCTGCACATCTCTGAGGGACACTTATCAGTAGGGAGGGACTGTCACAAGAAGGTGAATACAGTGCATGTATCCAGCTAATCTTCATTCAGCTGCTTTCTTTTAACTAAATGTATTTTGTGCTCATTGGAAACTGTCCAGGAAACAGGTCACAGATAAGCTCAAGTATTAGAAACCACAAGAACAAGGCCCGTTTGAAGCACAGGACAAACATTTCAAGACCTTGAACATATACATGCACATGTATGCATATATGAAAAAATGATCTCCTGTGCACCTCAAGAACTTGGGGGGGGGGGGGGGGGGGGGGGGGATGTCCCATGGCCGTCCTCTGCTAATGAGAACTTTGAAACCAAACTACAGTAGGTTGCACAGAGACGGTTTCACAAGACCCTGCTCGCCTAATTGGAAACAGAAGCATATTTTTCTTAGCGACTGACATCTCATGAGACTAGCTGCTTTCTGAAGTACAAAGCATGTGTGCAGAGAAATACAAGGCCTGTCATATGACCTTTATGTCTTTTATAATCATTCCGGGGAGGAAAAAAAAAAAAGCATCATCCCTTGGCACATCAGGTGTCCTTTTTCTGACTAAAATGTGACATCTGTTTTGTTTTCTTTCAACAACTGAAAAACATTGCTTTTCCAAGCAACTAGTAGCATAATTATTTATTTCAGTCTCTTTATCACTTGTATCATAAGTCTCTGCTGAGGTAAAGCAATGGCAAGTCTATGTAAGTATTAAATCCGCTGACTTTTATTGTGGTCCTAAATCATTTAAAAGCTTCTGAAAAATCTCACCCAAGATTTTCATCTGGTCTGGCCATCAGGCAATCACTTGCCAAGCCAAGCTATCACAAACATGCCGTATGTTTTGCTGTCCAACTTCCATCCTAGGCTTTTCCACTAGGAAAGTGGGAACACGAAAAATAAATATCTTGGCTTCAGTCTAAGATTTCTATACACTAACACTTTTATCAGTATGAAGAGCCACTCTCCTCCAGGTATCTGATCTGTACAGCAGCATTGTATATACTAATCTCTTAAGCTTTTTAGCGGTCACTTAATTTCACCAATTCCCTCACATTCAGCTAATGCTCAGCACACCCTCAGCATTCAAACTCTATACCATGCAAAATATGAATCACACAGCTTTATAATGCATTGTATGCATTATCCAAGAGAAAGGTATTTACTTTCTGAAGCCCTTGCTCAGTCCAGTCATCTACAGCCCAGCACCCAGTTGAAGCTACCTGTCTATCCAGGCTTCCTCCATAGGGAAAACTTAAAACTAGCAGGTATCCAGGGATGGACTGACTCTCCCCAGGGAGACACCTATCACACTCCACCGACTGCAGAGGAAACCCAGACCCCTAAAATTGAGGTGGAAAGTTAAGGCAAGAGGAATCCCCATCTCCACCAATGAAGAAATGCTATAAATTTTAAATACAGAGGGCCAAACTCAAACCTGTTTTCAGCTGCTATGCCCAACACCAAACAGTTGACTTCATTTATACTTGTGCTGAGCTTGGCTCTCAAAAACATTAAACCAGAATTTTAAATTAATATTAATTTCCTCAATTTCTACAGTGCTATTTGTCACCAGCACTACCAGATTTCTTTTAGAAACAACGAATACCACAACCCTCCAAACTGCAAGTGGTTGAATGAGGTATTTCACTTATGCACAGCCCAGTCTTAGATTAAAAGTTCATGAACACACTCTTCCACTGTCGATGTATGTTGATGCAATGCCTATCATAAAATGGTTTGTATTTCAGGCAAAGGGTGAATAAAACAACCATAAATTGAAATGATGTTCTAACTGTACGATTTAAGATGAGTTGTTTATGAGTCTTCACTGAAGAAATGGCAATGGTTTTAAATACTAGGGAAAAAAAGAAAAAAAAAAAAAAAGGATATCTGTTTAAGATCCTAGTTTTAAGGCCAGGTTTCAAGCACCTGCATCTGATAAATATTTTATTTCCACAGTACTGCATGCAAAGCACTAATGACAGATCCAGATGCTATTTTAATTCACTTCAGGGCTTTAAAATATGGCCCTATTTTGATACAATAACACACAATCATGCTTGTTAGGAGGATCATTAGCAATGCTAAGGGAGTATTTCTGTAGCTCTAATGCAACTGTTGAAGCTCTTCAAAGCAGGTAAAATGTAATATATAGGGCTGTTCACCTTTGCATCAACGAAGATTATCTTTCAGTAGATTACCATAAAATTTAGCCCCCACCCACTCTTAGTTTAAGACTGTAGAGGACAAAACTCTCAAACAAGTCAAACACTTAATACCTGGATATTATTTTTCACTTTGGCCACTACAATATATTAAGCTACTTAATGCCATTATCACCATAATTCCATTTTTCTGGAGCAGACAGCAAACACAGCTGTGCTCCTGCAAGTCCTCTTACTTGCTCCATGGACAATCTGGGATTCCCACAGACAATGGGTAAGAGGCACACACCTCTTCCCCAGGCACTCTTAGGATCACTTCAGAAGGCCAAATCAACCAGAAAGCAGATCACAGAATCACAGAATGGTTGAGGTTGGAAAGGACCTCTGGACATCACCTAGTCCAGCCCCTCTACCAGGCAGGGAGCAGGAACTTGTGCTGACAAGGACCAGGATGTCGGGCTGCTAAGAGGTCACCAAGTGGTACTTGCACTTGCTCTTGACCCCACTGATCCTCACTAGCACCTCTAAAAACAACTGATGCTGAGTTAATAGCACAGCCCTCGTCTGCGCCAGCACAGGCTGCTGGGCCAAGAGCTAAACTTGCTCATAGGTGAACGTGGTATGAAAGGTCCTTACATCCAAGTGATGGCTGCACGCAAAACCCTATGTGCACCTAAACACCGTGGCATGTCTGTATGGGACATTTGCTTGTTGAAACCATAAGGAAGACCTGTCACTGATCAGCCATTTGTTCATCAAGTTAAGAGAGGAGGAGGTGAGCTATCTTCACTTTCCTTACATTAACTTAGCACTTCTATACTGCAGCAAGTCAGCACAGGACACAGAACATTACCATGTGCAAACGCGGCTCACACTGTTGAGTAATACCGCTATTTTAAACCCTCTGCTGCTAAGCAACACTGACAATCTGGTTAGAACATTTTGGAAATACCGAATGCTTCAGCTCTTCCCCCCACACACATACAAAAGCTGTTCCTGTACTCTACATACATCCAGAAGCTATTTGAAATGGGGGTTCAGATTTTATTGGTCTGACTCTCAGCAGCATTGCAAGGGCACTGGTCAGTGTTTGTGCAGTAGCAGTCCCTTAAGGGATGCCCAAACCTGCCCCCCTAAGCTGTATTTAGGTGCTCCAATGGCACCGTTCCTTGGAAAGGCTCAGCAGCCAGCTGCTCAGTTGGACGCTCACAGCTAGCAAACAGATGAAATTTCAGCCCCCATTAATTCAGGTGTCAAAAACATCACTGGCTTGGATCACCTCCAAATTTTGTGCTTACCTGAGCTGTCCAAAAAAAGGCCAGTTTAAGTTTTTTTCTTTTAAAGAGCCATGAGGCTCGGTGTGACCAGCACTACAACTAAAGGAGTAATTGCTGACTGATAACATGAAAATTTTCCAATCCTTGTGGAGCAACAGGGACAGAAGACTGCAATGGGAAATCACAACACAACACTTAAAGAGCCAGAGAAAATATGGGAGAACTTTGTTGAAACTGCACTTGCTACACTGAGGAACGCTTATTTTAAACCTTTCTATTTGTCTGCACTTAGAGTAGAGGGCACAAAACCAAGCTCGGAGGGCTCTCGCACCAGGGCTGCCAGCAGTCAGTCCTATTAAAGCAGTGTCACCATGTCCAGGGCTTCCACACCCACCTCTTTACCAAGCAACAGGCACAAAAATGGCCTCGCACTGATTAACTCAGTTTCCTGTTGGATTGACTGTCTCTCAAGGTTTGTCAGTGTTCACATAATTCTGAAATGTTCCTGACTAGGAAACGTCCAATTTTGACAGAACACACTTCAGGCTTTTAATAAGCTTACTCCTCTCCTTGTTACTCCAATTTATTCAGGCAAAATTAATTTTGCCACAGACATTACAAAGGTTACAAATATTCACGTCTCTCCAAGCATTAATTTTATAGCATCTTTCACTTTATCATATATTTACCCATCTATTAACTTCCACAGATAATTTCATTGCTAATCACTTCCACTAACACCCTTTTAGACATTTGTGACTTCAACACTGAAGATGTAGGTGGCTGGAAAGACTTGTCTTCCTCCTCCCTCCTGCTATCTAAAATTAAAATGATGTGACCAGGACAGTGTGCCTCATACACTTCTTTGACAGATAGCACAGGTCTAGACCCAATTTCCACCTGCAGAGCGAATGCTGAAGAAAGGCAAGGCAAATCTTCGCCTGAAAGAGGACACTACAGCCCCCTTGGGCAAAAATGCCACAAGATAGATGTAGAAGCCAAGTCTGGGTATCATAAAGGTACCATAATATAAAATGCATTGAAAAAATAAAAAAGTGTTTCTCTTCCAGTTGGCTGATTTTTACTGGAACAGACCCAAATAGTTTGGTGAGAACTATAGTACCGTGTGATTACACTGTGGTTGCAAAAGGCATTTAAGATGGATGTCTCTTTGGACCTTTCTCTGATTGTTGCAAAATAAGGTTCAGCAAATCCACTCTCTGTAATTAAGAGGGCCCAGTAATCCTAATCCCATCACATACATCTCCCTCATCTGCAATACAACTATCCTGATGATCAATTCTTTTGGGAGACAACATCGCTTAAACACAGCGGCCTTCAGTCTGTGATATTTAAAAGCCCTCTTCAGCTATCAAAAGACAACTCTCTTCTCTCTTTTCATCACGACACACAGAAAAACAAGAGACTATAGCATGACTAATGAATCCCTGAATTCCCATCTGCCAACACAAGTCAGTCACTATTTCACCCGCTCGCCCCCAACCGCTGAGCACTGCACCTGATCTGCCTCAAAATGGGATCACTGAAAACCACAGCACATGCTACGCTAAAAAAACATTCCTGGCAAGGCACTGGGCACCTCTTGCCTGCTTATGCTGCTATACAAAAGAGCATTTTTGATAGCTTTCTCTTCTTTTGTTCTACAGTCAAGTTTCATTGGCTGTAAATCACAGGAAGACCACAAAAAGAATTCATTTTCATTTCCAAGTCCAGTATCAAGGTTTACTTTGACAATTAGTTAAGTATAAGATTGGCAGATCATTATCTGGTACATAACAATGATTTGCTTGGAAATTTTCTGTCCTCATTAGATGTCTCTTTACATTATAACCCTCAATACCAAAAAATGCTTTCCTCTGGGGAAGAAAAAAACCACAAAAAACACACTCAGTGTAGGAAAAGCTGACTTATATTGCTTCTAAGTTTTTATTTTAACATATAGTCTGCTGAGGCACATCCTTGAAAAGATATTAGAATAAAGGAATGGCAGCAGACTGTGATGCACTTAGTCCAAATTCACCAGGAAATTGCCAAGCCCTCTCTGACGAGGACTCCACTGTGGTATGTTCTCAGTCTCTAAAATTTCTTTAAATAAAAAAGTAAATGTAAAAATAAACAAACAAACAAATAAATAATAAAAATCTTTGCCTTCCAAGTAAGGAAAAATCCCCAAATGCCCCAAATGGCAACCAATCTGAAACATAACTAACAGAAGTCATGTTGTAGAGTTTTTTGTCATTTAGATTTACCCACTGGCCTCTCCCCTAAAAAAGATTTAAAAAAAAAAACACAAGACTTTTAAGCTTTTTCATATCAAGAATTTCATGTAGGCCCTGTCGAACAGCACATAGTTTAGTCAGGACTGAGGCATTGCGTATGACTTACCTTTTCAAAGAGCAGAAGTAAATATTGACAAACCTGTGTTTGGCAAAATTACATGGACACATAGCTCTGTCTGGATCGATGCAGGATTTCAATTCACAGAGAATAAATTAGGACAAAGCTGATTTTCCCCAAAGCAGCTGTTCTCAGAGACCCGAGCTAAGTGTCCACAGACCCACAATGGCCCACGCATGTAGAAGCAATTGTGGCAGACAGCACGTTCTTTCTGAAGCATTTCCTGCTGAATTTAAATGTCAGGATGAAAAATTGAGCTATTAATTTAGACATGCTTAAAGCAATATACTTTCAAGGTCCAAAATACTGAAGGGGGAAGACAGAGTGGAAGTGAGGGAGCTTTTTCTCCTCTGCCTGTTTCAGTTGTCATTCAATGATCTGTTTGTAAAGCCCGTAGGCCAAAAGCATCCTCATCTCTTCCCTGCCCTTTCCCTTGCCCTCAGTCCACCAACAGTGGGTTCCCTGCAGGCACACACACTGCTATAACTTTGCTGAGAGACACAAAAAACTAGAGCACATATAATCACGGCTTAATACCAGCTGACTAAAGGTAGCATGGAGGGGCAGTCACAGACATTTTGATGCAAGTTTGCTCCATCTGGTGGAATGAAGAAATGCAAGCTGACCTGCTCAGTGTACCTTGCCGGTAAGGGTATTCATATTTTGCTGAGATGTAACCATATGTTGTAAGCTGTCACTATCAGCAAAAGCATTTCTGCATTAGCACCTACGAGGCCCAATTAGGGAAAAGGATCCTGCTGTGCTAGGCATGTCAGAAATGAAGAAAGCAGACTGCTGTAATCCCGGACTGAATTCTCCAGTATATAGACAAGTTGCAGGAGCTATACAAAAGAAACAGATGGGAGGGAATACCTATTAGGTAAAAGGGTAAAGTACAGTAAAATCAGGGCACATTCTATCAAAATCTGAGGATTCAATCTCGTAGTTGAGATCATGGCCAGCCTGTTACTGCTGGGGAAGACGCACCCGGAAAAGGGATAAGCATCACCTTCCCATACAGGGAGCTCCTTCCACAGGTACATGGTAGACCAGCAAAGAACCTGAAAACACATGGGGAGAAGGAAAAACAAACAAACAAACAAACAAAAGAACACATAATGAAAGTCAACAGAGTTGTTTGAGCTAGAGTTCATATTAAGACCAGATTGGTGGCAGAATACTTTGTTTATTAACGTATACAGGAAAAATAAAGGGGGGAAGGGGAGTAAACGCTTTAATCATTTCTGTGCTTTTGGGTACTTAGTAATCCTCCAGCACCAGGTTATCTCAGAGCAGATGAAAGTTGGCACTGTACCACCATACATTGTTACCAGATCCCACTAGTACAGGCACTGGATAGTGCAATTAGGAAAGGGGTTGCTCTTGCTCAGAAGGATGCAAAGCTCCCTGAATGTGACTTAAACAAGCAGTGACTGCTCAACGTTGTCAGAGCAGAAGCCAATGGGCACACACTAGTCACACTGTTTTGAAGGCGCAAAGGACGGGAGAAAGACAATGGCCGTCATTCATCTTTTAAAATGACGTGTAGCAGCAAGACTTTGGGGCGGTGCTTCGCTTAACAGAAAGCAGAGAACGTGATCAAATGCCCATCCTCCCCTTTTCACTTGATTTTCCAAGGAGAACACACAACAAATGTTAAGTAGAATCACCTCTCCTTTACTCCTCCAAAAACTCTTCCAGAGCACCTGGTTATAGAGAAGGAAGCCTGACCTAACAATTTCTGATGCATGGTAACCAAAGCTGTCACAGAAGGAGAAAACACTCCTCCTATGAAGCTGGAAACAATTTGTTTCCATGGCAGCAAGGACAGTGATGAGCAGCTCTGGCAAATAGCTCAAGAATTATTAGGAGCACAACGTGGATCAGATGATTTACATGCAACATAAATAGTGCAGGAGGTGACGAGAGCAAGCAATAGCCTTTGAAGTAGGAGAATTATAGAGCCAGTCACCAGATCGAGATCTCTGCCTTCCCCTTTCATCCCTCTGCAGTCAGGAGAAAACTGTCAGTGCAGATGGATAAACAGCACTGTAAGAGATACGATGGCATCTCTGAATCATAACACTTAATCCCAAAGTGGGACTGCAACAGCCAACACTTGTGCTAAAACAGCAGTAATTTTAACAATTTTTAAGGTGAGGTGTAAACTTCGTTTAATCTGCACTTTGCAACACACTGTCAGCTGTTACCTGGAAAAGTCTGACAGATACTGTACCATGCTGTTCATGGAAGGAAGTTGCACATCTAAAACATCTACCCAAAGCTCCTTTTCATCAGTGAAGTAAGTGTTATCCATCCTCAGTTTTGGGGGGTCTGGCACACAAGTTCAAGGTCACACAAACCCATGACGAGAACTCAGCTCAGGTTCCCCATCACCTGTCATAAGCATAGGATTTCCCTCCCTCTCTCCACCTGTTGGTCCGTAAATGCCCTGAGTTATCTGAGGATCCCACCTTCATGTTGTGTCTCAATTCTTTGTAACCTTGAACTAGCATTTGCTTAGTTTTAGAACCAAAACTAGGTATCTATTGACTGTCAACTAGGTGCACCAGTTTCTGAAACATCATATCAAAAACAGAAACAACAAGAAAAAAAAGACTATAACTTTTATAGTACAAAGAATTTCACATCAGCTAAAAGTTTCTACACTGTGATAGAACTTTAAGTTCCCTTAGAAGTTTTTCTACATGGATTAGCTTCCTTTTGTTTATTATTAAAACTGAAGATGGCTATCAGGCATATTTTGAGAACAATACTGATGACACTGTTATGACACTGTAACCCTGAAGGCACCTTGAAGACTGAGTAGCATCAAAGCTATGCCAGGGCTAATCCATGTAAGAAAATCAAGATGAAACTCCAGGCTTGACATTTCTGAGAACAAGGTGAGGAAGTTCTAACAAGACTACCATTGAATGGTCAGAAGAATCAGAAAGTTTTCATGGATAATATATCCAGTCTTCTGCATGGCTATATCCATATATCTTGATGCAATTACATCATCAGAAATATGTTTCTTCTGTGTGCAGCAACATTCTGCTTGCCCCTTCACCTTTCTGTTTGGGGAATTATATTTTTCAGCCATCACATGGTCTTGGAATAATAACACAGGAAGATAAGCACTGTGAGGGGGCATCCATCCCCAAGGAAAGAAACATGTCCATGCATATACACAGAGAAAAGCCTTGACTTTTCTACTTTGTTTACACATGCACACACACTACTTGTGGAAGTAATATATATATAGCTCGATGTTTGTGGGAACATGGGAAAAGGAATTTCACACTGCTTAAAAATATAAGTAATGATGCCCAGCTGTGTCGGAGCAAAAGCCATCTAGTCTAGTATTCTGACTCAGAATGACAAAAGCAGATGCTACTTAGAAAGATCATGCGAACCTGGCAATTTGTATTTTTTGCAGCAATTTCTCCCTATGCTCCCTGAGGATACAGAATTGCTATATTAAAGAAGGTAGTGGGTACTTGGAACTTAGCACTGAAATTTTCCCTGAAATTGTGAGTCCTTTCCTACCTGTAAACTACAGCCTTCCAAAATTAACCCTCGCTGTGATAGAGGCTGCAGAGCTTGATCAACAGCAATGCATAGATTACAGGGATATGAAAAAAACTCAAAACAAGACACAGGCAGGTCCCTTCAACAATATATATATATATAATGATTTATTATTATTATTATTATTATTATTTGTATATTTCAAAGGGATAAAAGTCTTCCTCTAAGTTAGTTCAATTCCTATTTCTTCATTTGGGAGCAACTCAAAGTTGAACACTATTGAAAAATCACTGAAGCCAAGCCATCAGGCACCAGGGATCCTGGGATAAAAATGTAGGTGCTGTCTTTATTTCCATTCTAAAGGGTAGGAAGGCCCTTTCCAGGAAAGAACATTTTAACATGATATTAAGCTATTTTAATGTACCGTTTTTGTAATTGTTTCTCCTGAGTTCTTGCTCTTAGACAATATTTAATTACTTCTACAGTATCATACTGAAATCCAAATGTCTGTCCATGAGCTTACCAGACCCGTTTATACTTGCAAGGATTTAGAAGGAGCACAGCACCTTGAGGCACTGGGAGGCTGCCACCACTGTACCATGGAGAGGCCAGCTCGGTCACTCCAAGTTTACCACAGCTGTGAAGCAGCTGCTACCACCATGCTCAGCCTCAGTCTAGACCGAGTAACAAACCCCATGCCTTTTATCTTGAAAACATTCACATAAAGTGAGATTGTTTTTCTATGCAAAAAAAAGACACATATTGAAGTCAAATTCCCACCCTTGCAGTCCATGGAGAGGGTTGCCCACACAGCAAGCAAACCATTCAAAAGCTTCTCCCTGAGATGGTTTGGTTTGCTGTCTAGCCAGGAAATGCTTCTGCCTCCCCCTGCTCAAAGGACACCAGTGTTATTCAAGTTTAGGGAGAGCAGCCATTATTCTGGCTGAAAGCAATCAAACGTCACCCTTTGAGTACATCAACTGCAGGAAAGCCTTGGGATGAAAACAAAAGCCCAGGGGAAAAACAAGTACATAAAGGGAATAGTTACCCTTAGATCTATGGAGAAAGATCTTAGGACTGGATCCTAGGTAAAGGGCCACATAAGTATGCTGGTACCTTTTCTAAGCTAGATTTGGAGGCACTGAGGTGTTATTATAGTGCTACCAGACCAGGATATGAAAGTGACAACACTTGTTTCAAGGAAGCCTCTCCTGGTGTCAGGTATTAGCTGAGTTTTGATGCACCTGACAAGTCCATGGAGGCTGGGACTCAAATACACGTTAAAAGTCCCTGGTTGTTGCTAGGCCAATGATGCCCTTGTGGCTGTAATGGGTTGAGTTAAATGGAAGCCCATCAGTCAAGAAGCCGGTTCCTTCAGGCTACCTTGAAGGTCAGCACTGCCAGGGCACGCCTGGCATCGGCTGTCTTCTCCAAAGCCCTCTCCTACGAGCTTCCTCCCACTGCCTCTCATGCTTAGCTGCAGAGAAAGCCTGGATGGACCAGGCTCCTCAGCTATGCATCTAAAGTTAGCTGGTAACATAGAAACGCATTCTCACTACCCACATCTCCAGATGCCAGGTTAATTTAAACATATTTAACCATATTCAAAACCTGTGTGTTGCCAGGAAAACGAGTACAGGAATTTGTGCCTGCAAGAGCTTCATCTGGCAAATCCAGACGTAACACATAAATGATAAACAGGTTAGATAGTGGAAATAATCGTGCATTTAGTGTTGGATGAAAATTTGTCAATATATGGCTTTTAGTAATCAAAAAGCATTTGCACAGAGACCTAGAAAATGAAGCACTGCCAAAAAGATCAGCTGCTAGTAGCAACACTGCCATCTCATGATTTTATTTCAAGTCTCATGATATTCAGTGCTTTTCTCAGGGCTTCAGCTCCTTAACTGTTAA
Organism: Anser cygnoides; assembly: GCF_040182565.1. Classification (NCBI taxonomy): domain Eukaryota; kingdom Metazoa; phylum Chordata; class Aves; order Anseriformes; family Anatidae; genus Anser; species Anser cygnoides. The sequence goes on along the minus strand of NC_089873.1, from coordinate 131,596,175 downwards.
ACCTCAGATGCAAGTTGCTTTTAAAAAATAACACAAAATAATAATAAATTTTCTAGCTTCCACATATTCTGAGAAAAAGCCTCAGAATGTAACATTTAACAATTAACAAACAAGCAAAACAAGGAAACCAAAGCACATACTTTAAAAACAAATGGTGTGGTTTTGGATCATGATTTTCTGAGAGCCTGAATGTCTATATTGGGCCATCATCCTCATGAGGTAGCTGGAAACCCAACAGATGTCCTCAGTGACTTGCTTTAGAAGGTTTGACACAATGCTCTACCAGCTCCGGAGTTCAACTTTTGGGGATCCAATATAAAAAAAACCAAACACACACACACACCTACAGAAAACCCAAAACATAAGAGCCCACATCATCTTCACACCAAAACAACTACTGGAAGGGAACAGAATGTTCCAGACCTCAGTCAGGTCTGAGCATGACTGAGGTCACGTTCCAGACCTCAGTTCTAGTTCCTATCAAAAACTAAACACACTGAAAGGAGAAGCTACCCATAAAATCAACTCCGCTGACAATTTACTAGCAAAAGGGATTTGTATATAGACTGGGGAAGAGGGTTGGTATTCACCAGCGTGCTAAGAGCCATTTAAACCCAAAGCAAGAACACCTTTTGTTGTTCAAAGCAGCGTGTTTTTTTTTGACTGAAGAGGATGGACAAATGAAATAGAAAGTAATTCATGGCCATAACATCTCTTGCTCCAAGCTGTAGCTTCTCCCCCCCATTAAATGCCCCTCCATGTTCTCCCCAGCACACAACACACCTACACACATTCTCACCCAGCAGGCATGGGGTTTCTTACTAAACAGATCAAGATGTCTTTACACTTTATCCATTACACTTAATTCCAGACAGCTGGAAGGCTTCTGAGCCACTTTACTTTGAATTATTTTGAAAGTGCAGGAAGAGGTTAAGCCAGTCAGCAGGAAAAGCACCTCTATGCTCCAAGCCTGAAGCAAGCAAGCCCCAATGATGAGCACACCAAGCCACAGCCACTTGTAATGGGGCACGCTGGGCCACTTGGGCACTGGCAAGGCCAGCTCTTGCATGTCTCCAGCCGCTCACAGTGTGGCTCCACCACCACCACGTCCACTGCCACAAACCTCATGGGACCTGCCCCGAGTTTTGGGGCTCAGGGGGAGTTTCTCCCAGGCTACATCTGCTTGTGAAGGCCACAAAATCGCTATGTGTAAGAGAATAACATGAGCGCTTTTGAGAGTTATACTCTTGAGTTCGAGTCACGATTTGAAGTGTTCCCCAAAACAACAAATACCCTCAAAGGATTTTTTTATTATTATTGTTTTTCCCCAAAACTTCACTCACAGAGGACACATTTTCTAGCTGGTTACATTTCTGAAGAGGGCAAGCTCAAACAGATCTTGTGATTGCTTTCCCTGGCACAGGAACACCAGTAGGGGACACCACAAACCCAACTGAGCAGGTTTCAAACTGAACAGACTTGTGCCTGTGTTCCACCCATATTAAGCAGAAAGGAGGCTGGGGATGGGATTAGGGTTCAGCTTCATCTAGACCACTGTTTGAACATGGCATCAAAGTCAGCCTCATCACAGACACTTGGCAGAAGCTCTTCATGCATTATTCACAGTTTTGGTTTTTATTCTCTTCTTCGGTTTGAAGCTCATTACTGCACTCTGAAGAGCACAAGGGAAAAAGACTGAACTATATAGTATTTTCTGTGCATCATGGAAAGTGCTGTGCCATTAAGCAAGGAGAAATCCCAGTGAATCCCAGCCTCTCTTAGTAAAGATTAAATCAACGCCCTTATAACCTCTTGTGGTTCACAATAAAGCCTCATCTACTGATTTCAAGGCCTGTTTCTTCTAGGAGAAACCAATAAAGGCTAGCTATTTTTCCTCTTTTTTCTTCTTAGTTAAGTCATCACCTCAAACTTCTGTACACATAAAGGTCCCCATCCCCCTACTCATTCATCCTGTAGGAACAGCTACTGGTTGACTGAAGTGCACAGAACTAGACGGGCTGGTTGATGCCATCTGTACCACCAAACAAGGTTGCTTCAGCTTAACAGTTATAAATCGCCATTGGACTAACACAGTGTGAGCAGACTAGTTCAAGCCAAGGCTTCTTGCAGAGCTTATATACACTACCTTATACTCCAGTCTGAAACGCAAGGTAAGGCAGTCATCAAGCATGCTTTCTGAAGGTGAGAAGTTGTAGAGGGGAGGTATACTCAATGGATGTATTTTTGGCTGATGATCTTGAATGAAGACTGTAAACTGGAGTTAAGGGTAGGGTGACTTGTTAAAAAAAAAAAAAAAAAAGGCTTAAATTTCTAGCTACCTAGAAACAAGGTGTTCTGGTCCTTGTTATTACCAAAATACTGCAGAAATATCACAACTTCAAATACTACAGCAGTTGTACAGCTCTCACTTTTCTGCCAACATGCACTTCCATGTTGAGGCATCAGGAAGAGTATTGGCAGATGAGCAGTATGCCTGTAAATTAATCTAGACCACTTGTTTTACCACAACACTTGAAGACTAATCATTTTTTCTTAATGATTTTCCATGACATTCTTCACATAACTGGACCCCCTACTTTTTAGTATTTCTATTACAGTAGTGATTAAAGATCCCAGTAAGATACACTTATTTTTGCACACGTATCAAATTGAAAATGTTCTCCAGCAGATGCAAATCTTGAAGGGACCTTAAGAATATCTTGAACTCTTGCTTAATACAAAATTTTTCATTAAAAAAACATTTTTCACTTTCTGAAATAAGTAGGTATTCAGGTAATGCCACCTAGAAATTTTCATAGAATCATCCAGGTTGGAAAAGATCTCTAAGAATATCTAGTAAAACCTTTAACCTAGTACTGACAAGTCCACCACTAAAACATGCTATTAAGTTCTACATCTAAATGTTTCCTGAAGACCTTCAGGGATGGTGACTCAACCACTTCCCTGGGCAGCCTGTTCCAATATTTCACAACCCTTTCAGTAAAGAAATTTATCTTAATATCCAACCTAAATCTCCTCTGCTGCAGCTTGAGGCCATTTCCCCTCATCTTATCACTTAGTGCTTGGGAGAAGAGCCTGATTCCCACCTTGCCACAACCTCCCTTAAGGTAATTGTAAAGTACAATACAGTCTCCACTGAGCCTTCTTTTCTCCAAGCTAAACAACCACAGCTCTGTATCTGTACATCAGAGATTCAATCTGTACATTACAGATTCACGAAATGCAGCAATCACAGAGCAAGCACACCTTTCCAATTCACCCACAGGCAGCACTTGGACCCAGCAGACAAGTATAAACTCGTAGCTGTAGCTAAGGAGAGCTGCCCACTATTTCTAAGTCGTTCCTCACTGTCTACTTATGTGTTACTGAGTGCATCATTAATTGAGCATTATGGGTTAAAGCCACATAAATCAAGATTAGGGAGATTTAAAAAAAGCATATATGCCCTGTCTCCCAACTGCTTCCGCTACCTATTTGCTACTGAGTATACCCATGGGTTCACAGATATCTCTATTTTTCTACTCAGACCTCCATCTGTCATTAGACCAACAGTCTATAATGAAAAGAAGGAAGCGTGACAAAAGATTTTGAATATGTGAAAGGTTTCTGCAAACAGGATGAGAGCATATCATCCTCCATATTCACCAGGGACAGACAGTACAGCTGGCTTAAAGTGATGATAAGAAGTTTAGAGTGGTTATTGGGAAACTGTGGGGAGGAGGCGGTTGAGGGAAGAGGAATAATGGAAAGAAACAAATATATGACTCCCAGCTATAAAGCGCAGCACAGATCACCCAAAGGAGCCCAAAGTTTCAGTCTTTGGAGCTTTCCCAGACTAGGTGAGACAAATGTGTCCTGGGAATTGCTAGGTAATACATTGACATACTTTCCTACTGTGTCACAATTAGCAGGTATAATTCACTTTCGTTTTGTCTTTGAGTGCTTTCACAGCCATGTATCTATTAAACAGTTGACAGGACATACTGGTTAGAGGAATTGCGCTTGCTGGAGGCGAGTGGCAATCTAGGACTTCTTAAAAAAGGTTTAAGGGGAGGAGCAGAAGCTCTGATCTTTAACAGTTCACCACTGCCTGTCTCATGACTTTGAGCTATTCCCTGGACAATGCTGCCTGTGTTTCAGAGTAACACAAAGACCCATCAGCAGGCATTTCACAGGTTTTTAGAAACAGGGACATTGCAATTCCTTTTAAATCCAAGGGCTGAGAGGGAAAAAAAAATATTTCATCAGTTTCAGGTATCCATTTATCTTTTACTGGATGACCAGGGACTGAAGAAAAAAAACCTCCTTTGGTATTTTGTTGTTCAGTCACAAAGATCAATATTTGGAAAGCATAACAAATATTTCTCCAAGTCAGTACAGGAAGATTGATGATGCTGTTTTGTTTTGGTTTTAATCAACTCAAGGACCATACAACTAAGCTGTTTTCTTCCCTCTTCATACTGATCTATACATTAATCCTTTAAAATGAAATTTTGTAGAAGTTGCTTTTCTTTGTTTAACTAAGTAGTTAAATAAATGGTACCACAATGCTCTGGATAATGTGTAACAGCTTTTATCCGCAGATTTTTGGCATCTGTGTCCTTAAAGCTGTCGTAGAAAGCAATAGAAAATTTAAACATAATACCAGCAATCTTTAAAAGTCTTTTATAGTTCATTAGTGACCAGATCTTTCCACTATCTCTTAAGAATTATACAATTCTTTCCACTCACTGGTATTGGCTGCACTCCAATGAAACTATACTAAATGTAACTATTGAACATATGTATTTGCTCTATTCAGCCATATACTTTCTAGAAGCAATTTTTCCATTCAGGAAAAGTCCAGTTATGAACTACAATACAATAACCTTAACTGCATTAGTGGTTAAGTTTCAATGACAAATTGCCCCAAAAATACCAGATAAATTTTAAGACACTTTTACAAGGAGCTAAAACCCAGTATCAAAGTTCCAGAACTTCAATGACTCTCTTCAGTATCAGAAAACACTTAAATGAGTGTCTGAGGAAACACTTTGAAAATCTGTACTGCTTTTAATTGAATAATTTGGAATATTAATTTCAAACATCTTATGTGTGCCTATAAAGGAGATTATGTTACACACTTGCATTCGTACATGGAAGTGCCCATGGAGTTGGGCCCACTTCTAGGGTTACACACAGAACATCCACTAAGCACAGTAGGCTGGGGCGCATTCACAGCTTTCTGGTCTCTCCCCTTTTTAGACAGCTAATGTGCTTAAAGAAAGGAAGGTGACATCGAGAACTATGCCACTGACATATGTGATATTTGGGAGCATGGTACTGAATTACCACAGATCCTTGGTACACCAGGAATGTAGAGAAAAGTATGTGACTGAGTAAGGGTAACAATTTCTCAGCTTCCAGCCTTCTTGACTCCTGAGCAGCACTGCAGTAGGCATCCTGTTGGGGTATTTTTACTTCTTGTTTTTAATTGAAACACAAAATAGTCACTGATTACTCAAAGTGACAAAAACTAAAAATTCTTTAGCTTAAACAGATTGTTTTTTCAAGCTGAAGAAAATGGATAATTAACTGGCCACATTATTTATACTGGCTTCTTTACATGGTGATCTGATCCTTGAGCAAAGATAGTAACATATGAATCAAATTATTTCACTGGTCAATGTACGGGGACATGATTAAAATTTCATCAACCCTTTAAAATAAGTGTTAGCTGTTTCAAAGTGAAAAAGGGAAATTGTCTTGTGTTGACTGATGACACTTCCATCTCCTGGGATGAAAGAGCCTCTAAGGTTGCTTGGTCTTTCTATTACGCAGAGATCACATAGTCAACCATGAATTCCCGTAAAAAGGCCCGATTCATTAAACAGTATGCAAACAGACACACATACTAAATCTTCCATCAACGAAGTATTCAGAAGATGTTGGACGTCAACAAAAGTAACAAGCTCCAAGACTATATGATCTTGGAAGGGGGAAGGGAGGACAAAAAGGTATTAAATCAGAGTTGAAACTTGACCTCACTGCAGAGTCTTCACCTCAGAGGAGGATATTGAGAAAAGTGACATATGACATGACATGGTCACATACAGCTTGCTAACAGCTATAGGAACACACTTCCACTGATATTAAATATCTATTTCAAATCTGACTTATGTCTTTTTAACCAGGAAAGTTATGACACATCACAGACAAGTTTCCCCATTAAGCTGGGCAATAGTTTGAAAGATCAGTTGTCTGACAAGACCTTCTCAAGTAACTCAGATAACAAGCATACAAAGTCTTTTTCAAGCCAGGGTTTTCTCTCCCACATTTATGTATCTAAATTTTCCTGTAGCACGGGGTGAGAAATGGAGCAAGGGGGAAACAAGACCACACACACAAGATATGTTCTGAACTGTGCAAATTAAGAGTCATAAAATACTTACACTTGGAAGGGACTGCTGGAGGTGAACTAGTCCAATCTCCTGTTCATAAAAAGGCTAGTTTCAAAGTTAGACCAGGTTGCTCAGGGCCTTGCCCAGCTGAGTGCTGAAAATCTCTAAGGACAGAGCTTCCACAACTTCTCTGGGCAACTTCTAGCACATAACAACTCTCATTGCAGTTGTTCCTCCTTATGTCCAATAAAATAAGTAACAATTGCCTCCTGTTCTTAGGTGTGCACATCTAAAAGTATTTGTCTCCGTCTTCTCTACAACTCCCTCATTATCATCTGGCAAATTAGATTTGCTCCCTCGACCCCAGACTTCTTCCTTCCCTCAGCCTCTTGTCATACACACCAGTCCCCTAAACATTTCACTTGATTTCTGCTGGACTTGCTTCCCAGACCTCTTAATCCAAAATCAAGCAATAACAGAGAAGTTGCAACTCAAGGAGCAGCACGTCATTACTGATCTGCTTTGAACGTTTTAGTGTGTCTTACACCAAGAGGACATGGGGAGAAGCACCAACACATCCTGTTCTGAACAAGCAGTAGCCATAACAAAGCACCCAAAAGGCCTGCTCTTCTTTTCCTGCAACTTGGGTTGGTCATCAACAACTTCCATCTCATTCACAGTAGGGTGGGTTGAGAACTGGCTGACTGGCTGAGCTCAGAGGGTGGTGATCGGTGGTGCAGAGTCCGTCTGGAGACCTGTGACTAGCGGTGTTCCCCACGGGTCGGTGCTTGTTCAACATCTTCATCGACGACCTTGATGAGGGAATAGTGTCTGCCCTCAGCAAGTACACCGATGACACAAAGCTAGGAGGAGTGGCTGACACGCCAGAAGGCTGTGCTGCCATTCAGCAAGACCTGGACCGGCTGGAAAGATGGGAAGGAAGAAACCAAATGAGGCTTAATAAGAGCAAGTGTAGAGTCCTGCACCTGGTAAGGAACAACCGGACGTATCAGTACAGGCTGGGGGACGATCTGCTGGAGAGGAGCTCTGCGGAGAAGGACCTGGGGGTCCTGGTGGATGACAGGTTGACCATGAGCCAGCAGTGTGCCCTCGTGGCCAAGAGGGCCAATGGGATCCTGGCGTGCATTAAAAGGAGCGTGGCCAGCAGGTCAAGTGACGTGATCCTCCCCCTCTACTCTGCCCTGGTCAGGCCACACCTGGAGTACTGTGTCCAGTTCTGGGCTTCCTGGTACAAAAAAGACAGGGATCTCCTGGAAAGAGTCCAGCGGAGGGCCACAAAGATGATATGGGACCTAGAGCATCTTCCCTATGAAGAAAGGCTGAGAGACCTGGGTCTGTTCAGCCTGGAGAAAAGAAGACTGAGAGGGGATCTCATCAATGTGTATAAATACCTGAAGTGTGGGAGACAGAGGGATTTGGCCAACCTCTTTTCAGTGGTTTGTGGGGACAGGACAAGGGGCAATGGCCACAAAATGGAGCACAGGAAGTTCCTCACCAACATGCGAAAGAAATTCTTCACGGTGGAGGGTGATGGAGCACTGGAACAGGCTGCCCAGGGAGGTTGTGGAGTCTCCCTCTCCGGAGATATTCAAGACCTGTCTGGACGCCTACCTGGGCAGCCTGCTATAAGGAACCTGCTTTGGCAGGGGGATTGGACCCGATGATCTTTTAAAGTCCCTTCCAACCCCTACAACTCTGTGATTCTGTGACCTCTTGGTAAGAGCCACCACCTGTGCTGAAAGTCTTCTACCGTAACAGAAAAAAATAAATAAATATGTAATTGCACTGTGAAAACAATTGAGGTACACCAAGACAGCATCTGGATCAAAACCAAACTTGCTGGACAATAAGAATTTATTATTTTTAATTATGAACTGTAAAAGAAACTTAGCAAGTGTGAAGGATTTATTTAGAACCACTTAGTTTTCAGTCGTTAATTTAGAAAGTGTATTTTAATCACTCTAAGTTAGCAATAAAGACAGAAAATAAAGTAAGTTTTATAATGTTAAAGTTATAATTATGAACGTACTCATGTTGTATTGAGGTGAAGGAAAAACACTTGCATGATAGAAATAACTTTTCCACTAACAAAAAGTTTGTCAAGAGATTGCTGTGCAGTGATACATGACCAGAGAAAATGCAGATAGATATGCAGCTTCTTCAAGATACTGCCTGATCTGTTTTGCTCATGGGAGCACAAAGCAAGCATGCCGGTGTTTCCACTTCAACTGTCCATCTTCCAAATGGTACAATGAGAAAACAGTTAGGTGGCTTCCACTTCGCTGGAACTGAAGCAGCTATTTTCAAAGCCACTTTAGAGAGCAGAATGAAATGGATAGGGTTTTTAGATCAGACTATAGATAAATGGCAGTAAGCTTTCCTGCATTCCAAATGAAGAGCGATAATACCGTTGTGCAACAATTTAGATGAGGTGGCAATTAGCAGACTACATCATCCACACTTCCCACAATCTCTCCATCTAATACTTTAGCATCGGTTTTGACTGGTCCTGGAAAAATCACTTTTTTTGTGCATACTGTCCCAAGAACTGCTGAAGCAGCAAACCAATTATTACAAGTAAAGAGCTTGCACCAGTTGGTTCTAGCAACAAAACAGGTAGGGAATGATGCGAAGCAGGAGGGACAAAAAACATTCTGTAACAGCCAACTGTGAACTGAATAAGGAAAAAAAGTCCAATTCATTCTAAAAGGTATTGTCCATCTTGACAAAATGTGTGTGTATGTGCATTCGTACATGCTTGTGTTTTCACTTCTACAATAAAGGTAACTATCAATGATAAAATTTCTTTGCTCAAATTTCAAGAATAAATGACACTTCCTGCTGACAATGATTTAAAAACAAATTAATATGGGTTAATCATTATTAAAGAAAATGAAGTACCTTGATACTTCACATTTAGAGAGTTCAAATAGGAAAACAGGTACCTCTTTATGATCTTCACACATAGGCACAGGAAGATGCAAAGATACTAATGATGACAAGGTCAACAGCTGAGCAGAGTAAAAAAATGTAACTGTGTTGAAAAGACACCATCCATTTCTCCTCTGCTTGCTGCTTAGAAAGAAATATCAGGATCTGAGACTGTAAGGGAAAATAAGTACTTCCAGTTTATTATCATGAGTCTTGAAAACTGAGCTTTGCTGTGTATGAGCACCACTAAAGTCTAAGGCAGATTAGTAATTATCTTCACGTACATCCCCTCTGGAAGATGGCTTTACTAATCACAGCACGTTCAAGAGCAATTCTATGGGAAACGATCTAATTTTGCTTGCCCAGAATCAATTTTTGGCTCTTTTAGCCAGTGAAAGTCCCTTTTCCTAGTTTGGAGTAGTTGTATTTCGTGAGTACTGAAACAGATTACAAAAACATTCCTGAAGTGTACGACACACGAGTTGCTGGTACTTATCTGCAAAAGTTTGATTTTTCATTCTTCTCAATTCCTACAACTGCCAAATGGTACATGATTTTGTAGCACACATTTCTATTCCAGTTTATTGCTTTAATTATATGGTCTGTATCTTCAGTTTAGGTAATGATTATATACTTAGCAGCAGATGCAAAAACTAACACACAAGTTGCTGCATGTTAGTCTCCGGGCGGCTGGGGGAAAAGAGGGGAAGAAACATAGCAGGGTACATAACCTTCCCATAAATTATTTTCACAAAGCAGTCACAAAGAAAGCATTTATCTTAAGCTGAGTAATTTAGTTTAGCTCTGGTCTGCTTTCCAGCTGCAAATTAAACTCTAGCACCGAAAGGAATGTACTAAACCTGTTCCAAAATGACCAGATGTGCACACTCAAACACCATTCACACCACTCTGGTGAACAGCTGCCGCCAAGTTTTGACAAAGGCAATGCTGCGGTTTAGCAATGACAGACAATGCCATCTGAATTATAACCAAGTGATATACTCCAGTTAAAAACAGACTGAAAAAATGCTAGGGAAATTGCAGGAATACATTCAATAGTGAGAGAACACTAATGCTAAGTTCCGCAGGAAAAAAGATTATCTTCCTCTTACAAAAACACACAGGGACTGAACAGCTAGGGTGCACCTATACAACAAACCCTACAGATTATTATTGTAGTTCAAATCACAAGAGCCCTTCTGACACAAATCTCCCAGCCATTCCCCCTTACCATACCTGGGCCCACATTGCAACGTAGTCTTGGAACACATAAACTGGCTTTCTTTTTAATGAAATTAAACAAAATGTGTGCTCCAGGAGCACATTTAATGCACTCCAACTATATAACTAAATTCAGTTTTCAAGCTCAGATGACAGAGAATTTGAAGTAACTCTCAGCTCCCCAGCAAGGACACTGGGACCTTAACAGCTTCTCCGTACGGATCCCACCCTAACGAGGCACGCTACTTGCTCATGTAGGACATGGCCACCTAGGGCTATGTCAACTGGTTGCACACAACCAGCCCAGACCAGGAATTGGGGCAGCAGTTGCGACTCTAATCAGCCCCAGAAAGAGATGTGGGGTTTCACCTACCAGGCTGCAGCAAGCTGTGGTACGTGTTCAGTTTGACTGAAAATACTGAAGTATCCCTTTTAGTACACTACATTGAGTAGTCTGTCTGAAAGCTCAGAAGTTGTTCTAGTATTCAGCACCACCATTTTAATATCGCTTCATCATTTTACCTCTTCCTTACAAAATAAATTTTAAAGAGAGAGCTATAGCAGCAAATCAGAAAGGCATCAAATAGCTAAAAGCCAACAGGAAGTACGCTGCAATAACTTCACTGCCTTGTGGCATACCTTTTGTCTTCTGACTGCTCATACTTCACGTGTGCTGGTTTCTTGGCACTAGCCCAAAACCTGGTCAGTTCCCCAAGCATGGCTTGGGGGCTGTGTGTTAGTCAAGAGGGAAGGGGGGTGAATGACAGGGATGTACCATAAAAGTAAATTAAAAAAAAAAAAAAAAAGCAAAAGTAAGACCTCCTTTAGTATTCTTCAAAAGCAAACCTACTTCTGAGCTTTCAAAACCTATATGGAGGCTTACACTGATATATCATCTTCACAATTATTATGTATAGCATATTCCCAAGTAGCTTATGCTTTCTGTCAGGTTTCAAAGACAGATAAACCAGAATAGCAGCAGTCACTAGATAAGCACAGAATTAGAGGCTACTGAAATGGCTTTTTTGGGGTTTGAACCACCGCAGGGAAATACAAGTTTAAACATTTCCCTCATTCTGGTGTATTTACTATCCCAATCATTGAGGCCTGGAAAAACACCATCTTGGCCCCCATCTTTACAGACCAGGAGGTCCTCCCTAGAGCTGGCTCTGCCTACCTCCCCATGCGAAGGGACAAGCACCAGCTCCGTCACCATCTTATCAAGACTTGCATCAATACAAGCGTGTACTGTTAGCAGCATGTGGGAGAACACATGCAGGTTTAAAATATGGCATACATGTAGTCAAGAGTGATCAGATGCAAATGTTTCTACTTACTAGCTACACATATGCTTCCCTTTTTACAGCAGGCTTGACACACAGTTTTATTTAACCTTGTTTTAGCCAAATAACAACTCAAAGTGGTAAAGTGCATTAGAAGTATGTGGTCTTCATTGAAACAAAGTCTGACTTTAAACTGATCTATTATTTAAAAATATTCATCCTTCACCTTCTAATAAATTAAGAAACTCACAGATTATGCATCTTCTTAAAATAAAGCTGCATATCATGTGCCTAACAAAAACATGTGCAAATTCAGTCAGAAGCCTATCTATACCTCAGTCAACATGTTTTAAGTGGTTACTGGAGAGCCAACTGAGAAATAAATTTGCAAAGCAAGAGCAGCAGACTTGTAGGGAAAAACAACTGCTGCTGAAGTCTGGGTATCCACAGAACATGCATTTCTTCCTAGGACAGGAGGGGAGGTTATTTCAAAGCATTTCTGGCCTGAGCCCATGAACAGAGCAGCCCCCAGTAGCAGGCGCTTTATAGATGCCCTCCTGAAGCCCATGCTTCAGTTCGATTTCATCTGAAAGGAATCCAGTTCGTGTGCTCCAGGACTGCTCTTCTGAGACTTGAACCAAAGCACAGTGCATGAGGATAAATGAGATTTGCTTCAGAGCCTCAGTTCCAGATCAAAAATAAAGCACAAATGCAGAAGCACATGCAATGTGTTATGGCCATTTACTTCACTATGGATTTCCCTTCACTCTCTAAATTTAAAACTTTTGAGCTGATACATATCCACTGCAAAATAGCTTTGCCTACAGCTCAGGAGGATTACAAGAATTGCCTTCAGTTTTCCACCTCTCAGTTCCAGCTTTGCCCAGTGACCCAGGCGCCTACCAGCAGGGCACGGCTGAAGAGGACTTCTCTGGATTTGCCTCTCTTATTAAACCATTAGCTTACTCATGGTTACTTCCTCTTAGGAATAGAGCACTGGGTTCAGCCACTGCATGACAGTTAATTTTAAGAACATAACCTTATCTAAATCAGAGATTTTGCTCTGTAGATAAACTGAAACAATGCATTGCATTACATGTAGCAGATGAACACTTTCCAGCTGAGCGGCTGTACCTTAATGGTGATTTGCAATCAATCACACTCTTTGACCTAACCACAAAGTGGGTACAAAGGGGTGGGGAGGAGATCTTTGCCTGCTGACTCATCAATAAGTTAATGACAATCTTGCCAACAGTAGGGCAGTACTTTTCCTCAAAGGTTACTGCTTTCAGGTCATATGATATATTTTCACAGGTCTCTATTTCAAGGAAAATAATCCTTTCAGCTTGACACTTCCATTTATCCTTTGGCAAATTAAAAGAAAAAAAAAAAAGAAAAGCAGCACAAACATTAACATTTAATAAAATACAGTCTTAACACGTACCTTAAAGTATGCCAAAGCCTTACTTAGCTACCATGCTCAATAATAATCTATATTCTTCACTGCAGCATGTCTCCAATCATGCACACACAAAAAAAGAAGAAAGTGTTAGACAGTGACAAATATTTCCATATTTGTGCAGAGGTTCAAAGTTCTGGTAAAAAAGCATTCAAACATTCTGCTGAAAATTGAGCTGCATTCCCTGAAAAAACTAGCATTGCATTTACATTACACCAAATGTTAAATAAATAAATAAATAAATAAATAAAAAGTTATATGTAATCAGATACACAGGAGTGTGACTAACTTAAAAATTATGTCCAGATCTTTTGACAAATTTGACAGCTGTTACGGAATAAATCTTTTCTCCTCTTTTCAACCCTTCTTTCTTCCCCATTTTTTGCTCTAACAGATGCTTTTATTCTGTTTTGTTTTTTTGTTTCTCCTCCTCTCTTCAGTAGCAGAGTTGGGAGGAGGGAGGGAGGAAGCGTAGGGTGCTAATGTACAAAGCGGTGCTTGTTAAAAACTGAACATATCCAGGCAATTCGCCAAATTTAATTCCAAAGATCCCGCTTGTGATTCTATGCTAAGATGGAATATAGCATTGTTCTATCTGTTTGTAGGACACTGTGTCTTCTATGGAAGAAGGGTTAAAAACAAAAGGACAAAAAACAGCTTGACAGTCCCCCCCGCTCCAAACACACACTTCATTCCAGAAAATGCCATATTCATAGGCCTTCAGAGTTGTTAGAAATAAATCAAGCAGCAAAAAAAAACAGGATTATCTCTCAAACATCATAAAAAGCATCATTGAAGTTCACAGCAGACATGGTATGAGCCAAAAAGGGGTCAAATTCTGCTGCTTTTATCAGATCTGCTGCATTCAGTGTTTGGATTTGGACCTTGCTGCAGTGAAAACCATTCATTAAGAAGGGATGTCAGGATCTGGCCTGAAAACACTGTGCTCCATGTCCTTGAAAAATGTGCAGTATTGACAAAGCTTCCCAAATTCCTTTCGTCTGGACTATGAATCCCTTATTTCATAAGCAACCATTACCTGTGGCTAGAGAAGAAGGTTCTCAGGAGAGAAACTGCTCGAATACATAAATTAAACTCTCTGAAAATAAGATTGAGATTATTTCATGAACTGGGATAGAGATAGAGAGAAAGAAAGAGAGATTACTTGTGCTTAAATTCTTAATGAGTCACACACACTTTCTCTCTCCCATGATTTGCCACATAGCCTGATTTGGGCAAATGGATATTAAACCACAGCTCAGAATAATTTAAGAGTGGAAACAAGTACTAAAATTGCATAATGGACACAACAGAGGTTTAAATTCCAGATGATTTACGCTTCATTTGGTATTAGATACCTAATTACTGACATCCAAAGAAATAAAAATATATTAAACTATTTATGCAAGTTGTATGCCAGGATACATGTGTTGACAGGGCCCAAAGGGTCCGAAGAATAAATTTGACCTTGCTTCCCATTGAGACCTTTTTTTTTTAATTTTATTTTAACTCACATGCATGTAGTGCTGTTTTTCCCACGACTTTCCACTTTTCCCATGCACAGCCTTTCCCATCTCTTTTGCCATCCCCCTGCTCCTTGTCCGCCCCCTCTCCTCTTCTGTCACGTTCCTGCAGCCCTCAGTTGTACAGGGATTAGCACCTCCTAAGGGCTTGCGGCAGATGTTCCCCTTCCTCGTTCCAGATGTGGGGTCCTTGCCTTATTTTAATTACTACTAATGGTACAGCTAACTTCACTTGCAGAGCACAAGGAAGAATTCATGTTCAATGACATGTAAATGAAGCAAGAAGGGACTGCACGTCCCAGGGCCGAGGAAGAGTAGCAGAGCTTCTCCATTCAAGACCCTTCAAGCATGCAAACTCTAGGAAATGCGGTTACTCTTCCCAAAAGCCTAAACACTGTCAGCCAGCCCTTTCTCTGTCACGTAACAGGGGCAGAGGTTCCTCCACCACCTACATTAAGGTGCATAAGGTGCAATTCAACCAACCTGTGAAATTACAGAAAGCAGCAATGGGCTGGATTGCAGCCAGGGCATATTTCTTACTTCTGAAGCTCCAGGCATGGCAGAGCCACAGACAGCTCCAAATCTGAAGCAGCAGTGGGTTTTCTTGTGGCTTGGGTTTTTTTGCCTGTTTATTTTTCTTTAAATGATGAAAAAAAGGATAAGGTTCTTTCTGCTTTGTATTTAGACAAATCTATATGAAAACACAGGCAGAAAAGATAACATGCCCAGGAGAGTAGGAAACTAAACCACAGGAAAAAGTTGACATTGGTTTCCGAAAGGCAAAGCATTGCCTCTTTCCTCAGCCACAGCCTGCTTCTTCTTCCAACTTTCTGCTTTATGAATGCAAGAGGAGAAACCAAAGGGAGAGGATTTATGAGCCTTTTTAGGCACTACTCTTTGTAAGGGTTTAAAAACACACAGTAATCGACAATGCTAAAAACAAATATGAATTAAGCCTGCAACTTTAAGTCATTTTTCTTTTCCCATAAATAAATCTCTTCAGCTTCACCCTCCATTTAGGCACCACAGCACTCTGAAGATAATTACCCATTAAGTATCCCAAATATATAAGCCAATGAAACAGAAGTGAACCGAAAGAATTCAACCCATTTGCGCAAAGCCACAAAACCAAGAAACAGGTACAGATATGAGTGAAAATTCACGTAAGTTACTGGGCATTTGCCACTACAACATATTGCCTTAATGAACAACTTAGCATTTTGCTAAGTCAATATGCTTGCTCCTGTAAAAATGCATTTGGGAAGACTCTCTCAAACATTTTCATCAGACTGCACTTTCTATAGTCAAAAGCACAATGATGGCTCTGGCCAAAATACACAAAATTGACATTAAAAAGCTAGAGTGACTGAAAGGGCTTTACAGTAACCCTACGAATTATCCAGCTGCTATATATGACTTGTGTTTGTCAACTCTCAATACAGGCACAGGAACCCACTGATCCCTTCCGTTACGTTTTAGGACACCATGCACTTGACAATTTACAATTTGTCTTCTGAGTCCAATAAAATTACATTGTAATATTTAGTGAAGTTTAAACATCATAACAAATGAACTGTCCTCCAGTTCTTATGTTCCAAATTCCCACAGATTTGGTCATTAAGGAATCAATTTTTTTGGTAATTCAAGAGTTAAGAGAACTGTTGTATACAGTGTTTTTTTATGAGAGGACAGTAAGTTCTAACTTCTCAAGCATTTTCTTAAACACCCTGTTTTGTAACATGGCGTTTATTTCCCAGCTTATCACACAAAATAACCTGCTTCTTCTTCAGTAACCCTGCTACATTCTTCTTAAAACAAATTAACTTGTGTAACTTTGATAAGACAGTGCACTCAAAAGTACTTCTCATGCTGCTGACGCAGCACAGGTAGCTTGAAGACTGCTTGCTTAGACAAGAGAAGCTGCTGCAACAAAGGGAGGGTGAGCAGCAATAGCTCTTTCACGTTTCCAACCCAAGGTATTATGAAGAAGAACCCAGCAAGAGGGACCCACTTCTCATAAACTATATATATATATATATATATATATATAGTGATGTTTTCTAACCCTTCCTTTAATCGAAGCACATGAATGGTCTTTGTATCTGCATCATGATAGCAACTGAAGAACCCTGAATAAGCTTCTTACTCTTCCAGGAAAGCAAGGGCTTCACCCTCACCGCCTTAATGCTTTAGTCCTAGAGCTGCCAGCTTTAACAGTGGCTCTGTCTTGAAGCTCAGAAATGCATGCAGAGGGGGGCTTAAGTCCTCTCTGGCTTCCTACCCAAACTGCAGCAGACACGAAAAAGAAAGGACTGGAAGGTCGGAGAATTTCAAGCAGCACACCAAAACTGCTTACCGCCTCTGCCTGCGAGCAATGTCCAGCAAAGGACTCAAACAGCTGCATGAAATTGCCGCCATCATCCAAAGTTAGAAAACTTCCTACTTGGGCATAGTGTTCATTACTAATTGCATTTCTGTTTTAGGTAGTTTTCCTTTTAAATGATAAGGCATTCTTTTTGAAACAGCAGCGTATCTTTAAATAAACCTTTTCCCCATATTTTGTCCTATAATTGCCGCAACTAAGAGGACTAGCCCACATGATTAGGGTGAGCTTCAGCTCTGATGAGTGAGATAGAAAACCATGAACAGTCCCTGCTCCCAGCTTTTCATACCCTAAGCTTCTGTTCTGTACAGGTACACTCACAAACCAAACCTTCTTTCACATGAGTAGTTTATTTGATATACATATTTAGTTATACAAGAGTCTGACAGGTAAATGACATGACAGTAAAAAAGCCACAGTGGTAGAAGCACAAAGTGACATCTGTTAGATGTACTATTTATATTTTAAACAGAGGGTACCTAGGGTATATAGAGGGTGGGCATGCAACAGAAGATATTTCTGACCACTTAGGCACCTAGCAAAAAGATGTCACCAATAGAACAGAAGACAGTTGTTTGCTTTTGCCTTCTCAAAGGACATATTTTGTATCAAAAAATCTTTCTTTTGAAGAAACTGAGCAATCACTGCAAAGCAACACTCCTGCATTTATAGTATCACTATTTTAAAAAGGCACAGTTTCTGCCACCTAGCTGCTACATGTAGGTTTATGCACACCTATATCTAAAGGAGATACAGCATTTTAGAGACGGAAGTTTACAGACAACGTAACACAGTTTGGAAACACTGTGTGTATGAAAGCATGACTTCGTATTGCTAAGTGCACCTACAAAAGGAGCTGTCTACCAAGACCAATCACCTCGGAAGGCTGCAGTTAGAGTACTTGTGAGCACTTCATTACTGAAAAATTAACAGGCATTTGGGATTTTCTTTACATTTTTATTGAAGACTAAAAAAAGCAACTCAGAAAAGCAAAGCCACCTTGTTCTCTTGTAGTCCTGGAGATCAATTTATCGCTTCAGAACAACTCATGATTCTGGGAGAAGCACTGTTTTCCATTAAGTATAAGCATGTTTAGTGTATTTTGTAACCGTGAAACAGTGTACATTTTGCAATGATATTTACAATTATAGAAGAACATCATTTCTATTACAATCTCCAGTACAGAACAGATCTTTACTTATTACAATGATTTTGATTGCTACATGAAAAACAGTGGTAACAGAGTTGCAAATAGAAAGTTTTGTGTTGCTCTGAAAAAAAAAGTTCCAAGTCAAAGCTTCTACGCATATTAGCCCCTTGCTAGCCCAAATCATGTTAGAAGCCAGTAATCATGCTTTCATGTGCTATTTCTATACATATGATTAACCTCTTGTATCCAAGTTGCAGTGTACATCATTTCCATGAGAACTATCTCCTGCCATAGGAGTGATCTTCAATCACAATTTCCAAGATTGTGCTCGTAGCATGAAAAATGTGTTGTAGATCTTACTGTTTGATAATCCAGAAAAAGCAAGAAAAAAAAAAGCAACCACTTTTGATTATAGTAATGCGTGTTTCTATAATTGCTTACCTGAAAGATGAAGCTAAAGAAATATTTTATTTGGTCTTTAATACAATGGGACAGCCAAAACAAAAATACTTCAAGACATATTTTATGAATCATTCCAAACCATTTTCTTTCAGTTCTAAGTCTGATACAAAATATGACTTTTCCTGTCTGTTAAAGCAAGCATTTACAACTGCTGCAAAGTGTCAAATCAGCTAAATTATACATGCTGTGCATGTGTATTTTCCTAAGTTTCTTTTTAATACAAGCATGCACATACAGATGCCAGTCACATACAGGGTCAGGCTACTTATATGTTCTACAGCCAAGTACATGAGGCTGCTGCTTGGTGTGTCTAAGGAGAAGAGCACATTTTAATGCATTTCTGAACAGGGATAAAACCTTGTTATCAACAAGTATGTGCCACTAACAAACTGTACCACTAGACACAAAGTCTGAGAATTAGTTATGTAAGTAAAAGTGCATTTGGTTTCTCATTTTAGCCTATTTTTTCAAATAGTCACTTCACGCTTCCATTTGCACCCACTGCCTCTCCCTGCAACCTGACATGTAATGAGGGATGGAGAGGTCAACTTGGAGCACTATGAGAAGATGGAGCACTATGAGAAGACACAGTGCTTCCAAGATCTCCAGAGCCAAGTTGTCTCCTTCAGAGACATCTCCATTATGTTTAAAACAATGTGTATTGGAAGTTTCAGGAGAATGTCACCCCCTAAAGTAACTTTTTATGGATAACAACCCTCTAAAAACAATTAATGCTTTTATTTTTTAGGCTCTCTACCTAAAACAAAGCAAAAATAAGTTACCTGTTTTTTGCAACATGAAGGCAACATCACCTGGCTCTAGGTCCTCCCATTCCCTCTAATAGAAAACAGTTAAATGAACTGCTTCAGAACATAAGAAAATAAAATTGCCATTTTTTCTCTTAGGTTCCTTTACAGCAGCCACCAATAAGTATCTAAAAAATCATGGTTAATTTTTAGCTTTAAATACACATTGGATCAGGCTGCTTTGTGTAAGGAGTTTATTAATTGGAAGACATTCAGCTGAATGCAAAATCCTCAAATTAAAGACGCCTGCATTAGATGTCCACTGAGGCTCTTTTACTGAAATACTTTTTTTTTTTTTTTAATGAAATTGGCATGCATGGAGATTATTGTCCAAGGGAAAAAAAAAGAAAAAGAAAAGAAAAAGAAAATCCCTATATCAAGGCAAATTGAAACTTACCAGGATAGCCCAATTAACACACTGCCTATGGTAGGGAATATATAAGCCATTTAGAGTTGAGAATCCATAGCCTCCAGCATTCCTACCATCACGTTAATTACATTTACGAGGGACTGAGCAGGTGGCAGCAGCGAGATTTGAAAAGACAATTCATTAATGCGAGCAAGTCTAACACCTACGGAAGTTGTGCAGAGGGAAATAGATCTTTGCGATTATTTCACAGCTCTACAGATTAATTGCACATCCAGTTTTAGGGATGGGGCTTTATTGGAGCTTTGTACCTCGTCTTAAGAAGGCTGCAGGAGATGTGGAGGGAATGCTCCCCTTCCTTCCATAGGGAGCTGGGGCCTGCAGGCTGCCTGCAGTAGGCCCCAGCGGTGGGTGGGTGAGGGAAGAAGCTCTGCCAGACTGCCTCAGTCACGGACAGATGCTGTGTGTGACCCAGCTGAACACCCGTTTTTGGTTCGCTGTGGCTTTGGGGAAGGAAAAGAGTGCTGTACGCTGAGCTCGGCGTTGATTAACAAGCACTCACATTCGGCTGAGCGAAACCCCATTCAGCCCCCTGGGCCTGTCTGACCCACTAACCACTGCTTCCTAACTGCTCTGTTATGGCAAAGGCTGCCTGAAAAATGCAGAGCTTGCACAGCTAAAAAAAAATTGACGCTTACGTCAGTTTTGCAAGGATTTCCTTAATGACACTGCTGTGAGACTCCCCACTCCCCCACCCTCAAATTTATTGTTTTTAAATTAAACATTTGTAAAAAGGACAGCAGCTAATGGAGTCCCTTTAGGGACTGAACAGGGAATGCATGGAAGCATCAGATAGACATATTACAAAACTCAAATGCCATCAATAATTTTACAGCGAGATCTTGTTTCTCTACAGGGAAAAGGCAGGGAAGAAGCACAGAGTATTTGGAGAACTGAAAACGTAGGATCCTTGTGACATTAGGAGACAACGCTTTTCTTCTGAGCCTACCCAGATAGGCATCACCTACCAAAAAGGTGATCCCCATTTCATTTCCAGAGTTTCATTTCTGATGTACTCCCTTAAATCACAGGTCTTTCACATGCGTTAAAGGCTCAAGGTTTGCCTTGGGTTTGAGCTTTCTTATGCACCTGCAACAGGAAACCCTATACCAAAGATAGCAGTGTAAAAATCAGAGGCAGGTGGTATGGAACAGATTTAGCCTGTTTTTTTTTTTGTTTGTTTGTTTTTTTGTTTTTTTTTTTTTTTCCCCAAAGCAAGAGCAAAGGTACTAGCATCACTTAGGAAGAGAGGTGTGCCAGCTGTGGTTGAACAGCCTCTTGCAATGCTGTCACCATGTTCACCAAGGTCTGGTGCTGCCCTTAAGACCTAAAGCAAGCAGGAAAAACTGCAAACTGCAACCCTTTTTTTAAAAAAAAAAAAAAAGAAAAAGAAATAAAATTGGAAGAGGGAAAATTAAAAATAATACCAGCCACTAAGTGCTCAGAAATGAAACAGTAAACAAATGCCTCCAAAATAATAGCATGTCTTGTGATTTTTGAGTATTCAAGGACTACAACAGACAATGGCTGGATAGGAGCTAGAACAGACACTGAAGATTTTGTGGTGCTTAAGAACAACACGCCCACAGCCCTCTGGAAGGATGCTAATCAGCCTCCTGCATAGAAAGCAAGAAGACAACAGGGCAGACCCTCTGTAAGTAGTGTGAGACATCTCATGGGGAGTAGAGATTAATGATATCTTCCAGAAAAGCTGTTCTCAAAAAGGGAGAAAGGACAGGCATGTTTATAGATTATCAACGCTCCATCATTTTACAGGAGCGAATAAAATTATGCTTAGTGACCTCTAATTTCTCTTCCTTTCCAAAATAAATTAGAACTTCAGAGGAAGAAACCAGGAAAAACAAACAAACAACAAAACAACAACAAAAAGAAAATAATAATAGTAATAAATAACAAAAAAAAACAACAAAAATAAACAGAAAAACAGCAAAGTCTAAACCACAACACCTCTGTGCAACTCACACATTTGCTTTCCTTTCCAATAGCTCCCAAGATAGGTGAATATCCAATACGAGTCTTGAAACTAAGATTGGTTTCATTTCACTGCAGAGACAATTCTCTCAGAGGGAAAAAAAAAAAAAAAAGTTATACCACAATGTACATTTCAAACATTTTTTCCACAAAAGACAGTTCAATTTCTTAGCAGAGAAAGATCTTTCTAATATAAGTATCCTGCCTGCCTGGATTAACAAAAAAAAAAAAAAGTGTCCTACTGTTTTTTGTTCTTCTGCCAACACCAACTTCTTAAATGCTGTGAAAACAAACAACAGTGGAAAAAGAAGACTATTTGCTCCATCACCAGAAGGCACACATATGGAGGACCTTACCACACCCCTGTACAGCACAGCAGCACAAGGCAGGGCCATAAGGGCATCCAGGCACTCTCCCAGAGAAGAATATGGGAAAACTTTTCAGCAGCTTCCAGTAGAACCAGACAGAAAAATGCCTTGGAAAACATGCAGCACAGCTTTAGCATGACAGACCTTGACATGTCTTGCTGGTTGTGGCCTAGTGACAAGACAACCTTCTGCAAAACACGTTTTAAAAACGCTTTACTGCAGTTTTCTGATGAAAACCCATGGTTGCAGTTTACCAGCCCACAAAGAGAGCTTGAAGACATGTTTTTAAATGGTGTCATCTACATATAAAGAAAACATAGGCACATCATCTAGGTCACATGAAAGAAAACCATGATCAAGGGGCTCCGAACACTCAGAGCTGCTGCAGTTTGAGATTCAAACTCAGTCTCTTGCTTTTTCCTGAAGCTGCTACACACATGTACAGAAAGCAATGCCCTCAAAGCCCAAAGAACTTTAATGTGACAACTCCAAGTGGTCTTAGTCTGTTACATAAATGTTTCAGGTGTCCATGAGACAAACAGTGCTCAGTACAGCTACGTTACCTTGTCACTCCTTGTTTTCTGGAGTTTGGCTCGTGCAAAACAGCAGCCACCATGAGCAAGCCCTGCAGCTGTCTCCTCACCTCTGACAGCATCGCACCGCGGTGTGTGGTACGTGTTGGCCAAGCCCTTACTGCCTCTACAGAGAGGGGTGGTTTCAGCCAGCATTTGAACAGGTGCTCCCAGCGGATGCTACTGAGCGCTTTGGGGGGTGGCACGGAAGGGAAGGGAAAAGACTTTGCAAAGGAAAATACCACTAGAGTCAATAATCATGCCCTAATTCAAACTAGGCTCTTCTAAAGCTGTTCAGGTTAATTTTAATTACTATGCAGTTCTTTCCTGGCATAAACCAAGGGGGTTCACATCAGAAACGCAGCAACCGCTTGGGAGGCAGGAAGCTGCTGTACTGATCCTACGAGCGTCATGACCTGAATTAATTAGTATGTAGTGCTGCACGTTTCCTTAAATCATCTCCAGCTTGTACATTCCTGGTCTCACATCGAGGGTCACCATAGCTATGAGGGAAAGAAAAGACAGTGGTAAAGCTTGCTGGCACTGCAGCACTGCCTCATCCACATGCCTCCCAGGGAAACGGCTGCTGAGGCTCATGTTTTGGAAGTTATTTCTGAGTGCAAACTCCTACCATATATGCTACAGGTAAGCCCACACACAGCTTCATGAAAAGAGACAGCAGGAGTCTGAGATCCCAAATGTGGAACAAAGCTGGAAATGAAAAAGTCTGTGCGCTCATGTATGAGAGATTAAGTTAAATCGGCTGTTAAGGTCATATGAACAGAGGCAAGTTCAGGGTTACTGCATGAACCATGATAAGAAAGAAGCTATGCAGCCTAGGCAGAGCACCATCAGACATCCACACCGAGTAACTTTTGCCCCACTGGATACAGGAGTGTTGTGATTGCCTTAAAACACAAAGCCACCTGCTCTGGTGGGCTTACTGTAAGAGCAATGTACGTCAGCAGCATACACAACACAAGGGGAAACCATTTTACATAGTGTTACTTTTATGCCTGAAAAAAAAAAAAAGCCCTTTACATTGCATCTGGGTAATAACAGGCAAAAAGCAGACATCAGGTAAAGAAAAGCTAGCCTTGTCTCACAGTCAGCCCAGAAAGGATATACAGCAGCACCATCCTCAAGAAAAAATTGTGGAAATGATCAAAGATGCCCAAGGTGTCTTACGCTTTGTTCAGCAGCCTCAAAAGCCCCTGATCTCTCTGGTCTCCCACATTCCCAGGGATGCTGGCAGTGGGTACACAGCTAAGGAGGGTTGTAATCCTGCTCTCCTCTCAACCTTCACATTCTGTATCATTAACTCCAGTGCTTAAGAGAAACACAGCTGTCTTGGCAGGTCATGGTCAAGGAAGAAAGGCGGTTTTGGAGATAATAAGTGCAAAAGCTCCTTAAAAGCCTTGATGACCTAGGGGAAGGATTTGAAATTAATTGCCAGTATCTCCTGGCAGGAAGCACCAGCATGGTATGTCCTGAGTGCCCTGGGATGCAGGCTGTTAGCAGCAGGGTGCTCCTCCCAGCTGTCCCCTGCAGGACAAAGGGAGGCACACAGCAGCTGTCAAGCCTGAAGGCTTTGAGCATCACAGCTCTGGCCATGTCTACCAGCAGAGGATGAAGGCCCCCAATGCAAGTCCATTCGTGGCTACAGAAGTCATCGGAGTGCCCACGAACCAAATCCTGAATGTCTTTGGGACTCCACATAGCAGTTCAGGATCGATTCCGTTTTGGGATACTTCTGTGATGTCAGTAATTTAGCCTGACACAAGAAAATATTATCAAAATGGCAAATAAATGCAATCATTTCTCCCCTGTGTTTAGATTTGGGTGAGGAAAAGAAATCTCTCTCCACAGAGATCTAATAACCTGATGCAAACGCAAAGCAGAAGTGTTGGAGCAATGAAGCATATGCAATGAAAAGTTTGACATATTTTCTGAGCAAGGCAACAGAAAACACTTCATTTATAAGGTACATGCCGTAACATAAGGGATATCTCACAGACACAGAAGACGACAGACTACTGACCATGTGGAACGCAGGCACAACAGTCACACTTTTCCTGACAAAAGGAAAAAGGCATGTTTTCCTCTTTCCGATCTTACCAGCCTCTTCCCTAAAAAACAAAGGGTTAAGGATCAAGTATTTTAAGAAGGATTATAGTGGTTGAGAACTTAAGCAAGCATGATGGCATATTCTGAATCCACAAACCTCTATTATACCACAAGGAAGAAAAAGGAACGCCCCAGGAACTCATGCTGTGGCTGGTAACAACTTCTCCCCTTCTGCATCATCTTATGAGGTCCACATAGGAGCCTCCCCAGGAGTTCTGCACAAGGACCCATTTAGCACGCCAGAGGAAAAATGAACAGATACCATGTTCCCAGAAAGCTGGTGGGTGTTTTTTTTTTTTTGACAAAAACTCAGGTTTTATTTCCATTTTCATCCCTCAGTTAAACTAACATTAAACATCCCTCATTAAACTAACAACGGCACTGAAGAAGAAAGTATGTTCCTAGTTCTCCAACCCATTTGAACAGAATTTATTCTAAGGGGGCAGACGAGCTTCAGAAAGTCAATTGCCATCCTGTGGCCAGCATACTAATCAGTTTGGTGATTCTACAAACAAGAAATAGCAATCTATCTGAGAGCAACCAATAAAGCATGAGAAAAAAAAATGGGGGGACAAAAAAAAAAAGCTTTATCAACTAAAAGTATTTTGCCAGGGGAAGAAACAGATAGTGGTGACTAACTACACCTATACTTCCCTGATTCATTTTCTTTGTAGATTCTTACAAGAACAGAAATGATTAAACATACAGTAATTAACACATTTATACACCATGCTTTAACAGCAGCTGGGACATCCCCATTAGCCTTGACAACACTTAATATTCCACATGTACCATGCCCTCCAGTTACTGTGACAACAGAAGGCCAAGTCTTCACAGAATCATACAATGGTTTGGATTGCAAGGGATTTTAAAGATCACCTAATTCAACTTCCCTCCAGGAAATCACTTTGTTTTGCTTTAATAGGGCATCTCCCAACTTTCTGTTTATTTTAAAGCTGTTTCTGCCAACTTTCCCACTGTTCTCCTTCTCTAATATGGGTACATCACTTACTTTGCTCTTGGCCATCAGATTACTGAGAGTGCATCCAATAGAGGATCAAATGTCAACCCCAAACTGTCCAAAGGCAGGAGGAGATGGATAAGATAAAACCTGCCACTATACAAGGAAAAATGGCGAGGAAAACAAAACCACAGAATTACACAAGGGGATATACCCACTCACATAGCAACTAAGGGATGGATATGAACCAGAAGTGAAAGCAAACAAAACCAATGGTCTTCAGGAAAAGAAAATTTAAGAGTACTTATAAAAAAAGTAGGAATAATGGGGACAGAGAACTACCTATCTACCTACATACCCCTTCCCACAAAACCTCACAGGGAGCAGATACGAAGGAGAGCAGAACAAGGTTTGGCCACGAGATCCAACATTTCCCCTCTGTGGGGATGATCCGAAGAACCTAAACCACACTGGGGAGCTGACTGTAATGGGGAAAACATGTAAAACTTTGTAGGATAGCAGTCATGGGAAACCTCTGAAAATACCAAGATAAAGCTTTACAAGAAAAAAAAAAAATCATTTTAGTGAAATCTACTGACTGTTACAAGCTGAAATCATTCCAGTCTTGATAAAGCTGCTACCTCATTTGCATTTTCTTTCATTTCCACCCACTCCCCAAATAGTTACCTTCAGTCTGTCATGGCTACTCTAAAATATTAGCATTTCCTAGCGACTCCTCTCCTTCCTGATTCTTTTCTTCCTCTCTCTGATTTCCACTGAGGAATACGAGGAATTGAATATGTCATAGATTACCACAATTTCTCACACATGGCTTTGCAAGTGTAAGTGGCAGATAAGACCAAAAAATCTCATAGAAGAATTTGAGGAGGTGATTAAAGATCTATCTATTATATGCTTTCCACAACTCAAGGTTGAGAAGAAAAACAGGTATTTTCAAGCTGTTTAAAAATAATTTAAATGGAGAACTAATAATAACAGGCTATAAAAGCAAAATTACTTTCCTGGCTATTTTTCATGCCAAGTCATTAGTGCCTAGAAACTTAAAGGAATATCTGAGATGTGGGGCTTTCATTGTACAATTACTGAGCATGAGAAATTTCCACTTTAATTTCAGTCTGGAATGGAAGAAGCATCTATGAAGGCATACACTATGTCAGGGAAATAATTACTAGCACTGGCCAAATCAGTCGGGTATCACAAAGCCTTCTCGTTGTAGTTGCTTGCATCAAACTCTGCTTTAATGGAACATTTGTCAGCTTAGGAGCCAGTAACTTCACTGACTGGTGGGCAGGCAATAACAGATTATGCAACAGGCTCTGTTATATTCCCCTGGCATGGTACGACAAATATCTCAGAGATTTCAAGAGGCCTGGTTTTTACACCAGCCCTCATCACAGAGCTGGAGCAGATGTTGTAGGAAGTGTTGTTGTTTGGGTCACCTTGCAAATCGTGGGCTCTTGACAGATGTGCTGGAGCAGATCCCTGTGCCTGCATCAGGAGTTCTCAGCTTCACATACTCCCACTAGTCAGTTCTCTTTATTCCTGACTACCTTTTTTTTTTTTTTTTTGTAACACATGCCTAAGCAGCTCAAGAAAATCATTTGATTTCCCACAAGGGAAGTTCCATGTGGCAAACTTATTTTCAGCTGTGTTCCTAGCAAATACAACGTTTTTTACACTTTTGTTTGGGGAAGCACATGACATTTATGTCAACACAGTTCTGGCAGCAAAAGCATAAGACTATACACAAACAGCAATCATTTTAAACCTTTGAAAATTTTTCCTTAAAAAAAAAAAAAAAAAAAGAAAGAAAGGCTTTATATAAAGTACTGAAGATCCAGCCAGACCTCTGCACTAATTCAGACTTGCACGGCATTTGCAGGTATGATGTGTTCAGGACTCCCTTGCAGCAAATCCCAAGTGAGGTTCCTAGAATCTAGGATTTAAGCAGCTTTAAGAAGAAGTCTTAAGTTGACCAAAGTCAACTTAAGATTTTTTTTTCCACATTTTACAACTCTGGTCGTAAAATACTTGCGTTGCACCATTAAGCAAAACTCGTATAAACCCAGAGAGTTTAAAATCTCAGTGCGAAACCTCTCTCTCAAGGAGAAACCAAGTTTCTACACCACTGCTCCCACCCCTGGCAGCCTCGCAGGGCACAGATCACGCACAACCAACGCTGACGCCCTCCCACGGTTTTGCTTGTGCACGCTCCATGTATCACAGGATTAGACGTCTCAAAGAATTTCCTAGCGTGCAAGCTGACAAAAATGCAGATTACAAGGTAGAGTGAGAAACAGCTATTGGAGAGCCCAAGTTAGCCTGGACTTGTTGGCTGGATGAGGAAGGCAGATTCTTCCCTGGTTAGGCATCAGCAACAGGCTCTGCAGCTCCAGCCCAGCAGAAACACTGATAAGCTGAAATATATGTTTCCAATATTAAGAAAAACAGCACACTACTCAAAACTTAATCCTCCTCTGGCTGGAATCCCATCACTTACTCTGTTTCGCAGATCTCCATAGACTCTAGGCCAGCTATATTCTTAACACCAGGTGTCCTCCTAACCGCCAGTCCACAAACCGGCATCTGAAAGGCAGGCTAGCTGCTCGCCTTCCTAAGTCACTCACGGTGCAGGAGCAAGGTTTGCCCTGTTTGCCATCAGTGCAATCCTACTCTCCACTTTCTGTATGGCTTCGACCTGGGCAATTCTTGTGTTTTCACTGGCACCAAAGGAACGTAGATGAAGACAGAGTTTCAGGCTGCTACATGCAATGATTTCTCTATGCTCTTAACAAAAAGCACAAAGTTATGAGTGTTGTGTCTTAAATTGGATACTCCAAATCAGTTTGTGCCTTCAGTAGGCTCAGTTTTCATGACCCATGTTCCCACTATCTGTGAATCACAGTCCTTTCCAAAATTCTTCCACACCAGGCAAAAAGAAAAAACAACAAACACAAAGTACAAACACTCCTGGAAAGTTGTTTTCTTTATGTATTCCTCTAGGTTAACATTTCCAAGCATGAAACATGTTCAAATATCAAAGCATAAAGCAAACACGCACACAAATGGTGCACAGCAAAGCACTGTTTTACATCACTCGATGGCTCTGTGTCAGGCACATCTTTCTACTAACGAAACATAAGCTCCATTCACATTTTGAAATTGCTGCTGGTCAAAGAGCTCAAAAAACATGGAGAACAAAAAATCTTGAATTCTCATAGCTCTTTGCGTTGCTTGCAAATGTTTCCCAAGCCAAGGTTCCATATGCAAGCTTTTGAGCCTAAAACCCAAGAGACAAGTAATTGTGGAGAAGAAGACTGCCAAAGCACCAAAGCAGAGCAGCAATAGAAAGCAGCAGAACAGTGAGGACTAAATAGCACATACAATGCTACCTGTTATACTGAACCTTTCCTCGTACCCCGCTGCTCTTTGCTGTGCTCATAGGGGATGGGTGGCGGGGAATTTCGAAGGGTACAGCTAGGCCCAGATGCTCACACCCAAGTGCAGAAGAAAGGCATGGAGAGGTCCATGAGGTTTGGATCCATCCCTGGTGCTGCCACTTGAAGTCACCTTCCTCCAGGCCACATGCTCCATTGAGTATAACCTGGATGAGGCTACCTTAACACTCCATTGCCCTTGTTTTGTCCTTTGCCCATGTTGGGTGTTTACATAGTAAAGTTCCCAATGCAGGTTTCTGCATCTGTACAGGGACCAACAGGTTCAGCTGTGACCCGTTCACTTAATACATCTTTTATGTCCTTGCTGCCACCTGGAGATTACACTCTTTCCTTAGGTTTGCTTACCACAGCTCAAACCCAAACTCACCTGTTTTGATTCCCATCACTCCTATACCCATACAGACATCAAGGAAAGACAGATCCAGTCATGGGCACCAGGCGCATTTGCATTTGGACAGGGTTAACAGCACATCCAGCAGGATGCAAAAGTGGAGGAACCGTAAGAGAAACCTGGAAGTTTCAGCAGGAGTAACTGCATGATGAATTAAATACAAGAATTAAACACTCCATGGTTTCCACAAACTCTTTAAGATGTTCTCGGAGGTCTCCCCCAGTGAAATTTCACTGCATACAGTGCTCTTGCACTTCTAGAAAGATAGCAAGGTATTTACACCCAAACACCATCAGTGCAAGTACAGTCTGTCCCAAAATCCGCACCATGAAAGCACACCTCCGCTCAGGGAGAATGCCACACCACGATGCTTCTGCACAAGGGATGTGAGACATGCCAAGAAGTAGGCTTCTCCAGGTTTATTTTCAATTTATTTTAACTTGGTCCAAAGTACATTTCAGGATTTTTTTTTTTTTGAGAGATAGCAATGACTTTAGATAGCAATAATCTTGAAAAACAAAGGCTGTTGAACAAATACCATGTAGAAAATAATGCTTCAACACCACAAGTTTTGGCAGAATGACACACAGAAGCAACCTTGAGAAAAGATATCTTGCTTGAGAAAATTAATTAAATGCTTAAAGTACTTAAGACACTGGAAGCGACATACAGGTTTCAACTGGTTTAAGAAATTATAGAAATACACTGAAGAAGACGGATAATCAAAGCACTTCCACAGTTCAGCTCTCCAGCGGGTAAAAATCTATAACCCAGTGTGCTTTTCCAAAACATACCATTTCCAGATCTATCAGACATATCATAATTCACACAGGGACAGCAGATTTCCTATATTACTAAACCACATGCTTAGGAAGAGAGCAAGAGAGAGAACCTGTAAATATGGTGAAACCACAGATTTTTTAGGATACTGGGAAATATCTGAAATGCACAACATTTTCTCCTCCGCCTCCTTCTCAGACAAGAGAGATTACAGCAAAAAGGCAAATTTAAGCACCTGTTAATAGCCTAAGCAAGTGTTGTGGAGATAGGGAAAGGACAGGAGTAAAAAAATTTATACTTCACAGGTTTTAAGAGAAGATAAACTTAATAACAATGTGTTTTTTTTTTTAATTAGGAACAAGATTAAATATATTTAAGCAGTGCAAGATTTAATAGAATATGGACGACAAGACTTTGCAATTGAAATCTACCCACCCTTAATGACCGATACTAATCGGATTTTACTATTACTGTGGTACACAAAAGATTTCAGCTCCCGCCTGGACAAAGCATACAGCTGAACAGAAAGAGAGAGGGCTGATTTTCTTTCAGGATTTGCCCCCAGCTGTTTATAAGGAGAAACGCTCGCCAGGGGAATATCTGAACCTCCTGAGGTCTGTGGGCGCTGCAGGGCAGTGGTTGCTCACAGCACCTGCGCACACCCATATGAAGATGGGCACTGTTTCACCCCCCATTCACACACAGTGTTTGCTTCAGCAACTTGGAAAAACAAAAGAAAAAAAAAAAAAACACCGCTAAACACAATGTATGTACCCACTCTGCTCCAACCACTCTTCTTACTTGAAATCAACAGTTTGGTGAGTTTGGTGAAGCACAAAGAAGAAAAGGTATGAAACTACGCAATCACACAGCCATTCATGTGCTGCTTTTTAAATTTTTAGAAAAAAAGCTCTTTGTGTTTTTTTCTTCATTTTGTGAAATATGCCCCCCTCCCAAGGTGAGACCTGGCATTTGAGAAAATCTGTGCTGCGATGTAAGAGATGCTAATGGGTAGTTCTTTGTGCAAGGGTGGGTTATTAAGGCGGTTATTAAGGACAACCCTAGAGCCGATGTAACCCGTAATTAAATACAATGGGCCTGACTTTCAGAAGTGCTGAGTGAGCCAAAAGCCCAACGCAGTCAATTGCAGCAGTGGGCTCTCAGCAGCTCCAAAAAGGAAAAAATAAAAAAATAGATCAGTCTCAGTGGGCCAGTCTTACACAAAAGTTTTGCATGAGTAAGGACAATTCAAATGGTCCTAATTAGAAACAGCCAAACGCATCCTTGCAATAGGATCAGCAAGCTCGATACAGTGCTGGAGCTCCCAACAAATCCTGGTCGGACAGCCAGAGCAGCCTCAGCCTGCGCCACGGCAAGGCAATGGTGTTTATGCGCTAGCACAAACAGCATGTTGCATTCATGAAGGACTAGTTCAGCAGCTGACAAAGACTTAGTTTTTGTGAGCTCTTTGTAAATTATTAAAGGTTCTGTGCTAAGCCCCCTCTCCTGATGGGTCACAGCCAGACTGTCCCACAGCATTTCTAAGACAAGAAGCCGGCAGACACAGGGGGGTTGTGCCATTATTACCAGCAAAACATTCAAGAAACGTTTTCTTCCTTCCACTCCTCTTTTCTCAACAGGACAATACATTCCATAGGGACACAAACCATACATTATGTACAGACCCACACCTTGCGAAACCAATGCTTGTGTTCTTCTAAGGCTTTAGCACTAAAGTAAAGACTTGCTTCTTCAAGATGAATCACCTATGAGGACTTGAAAGAGCTTTTTGATGTCAAATCCCTAGCAATTTACTGAAGAAAGATCATTTCACAAACTTAGCAGCAAAGACTTAAGAACAACTTTATATGTATTGCCATCTAATGAATTGTACCAACACCATCCCCGAATAAGATGCTGTAATCCAACAAACACACTTTTCTTGATAACGCAGCAGAAAACTTTTGGAGTGGGGATGGAAGAGGAGAAAGAAGATCTATTTGACAAGTCCATGGCAGTAAAGTAAAAGGTTTTGTTAAGAGAAGTACACTGAGACATGGGAGAGGCAGTCAATTTCACAGTGTCATTTAACATCAATTTCAAAGGTGTACATAGCAAAACCAGTCCAAAAAGTGAGTATCAGACCAGGCAGGCAGAGCCCAAGCTTTCTGGTACAGACAATTGAGCTGCTATCTTTACTCCAGCGCTCAGAGTTGAAGAGGCAGCAGGACCCAGTGCTCTAGCATGTACTTCGAGGGGTATTGGAAAGTTCAGAAAAGCTCAGCGAAAAGACCTCGGTGCTACGGGAGCCTGATCTTTTGTGAGCTAGAGAACGAGCCAGTTAATGAGCATTTACAAACTACGGAGTTAGGCGATGCAAATTAATTTAACCAAGTAACAACCAAAGGAATTCTGGCAGCTTCCTTTGACTGAGTAATTAAATTATGTATATTTTTTTCCTTCTCCCTTCTTTTCTCGATTAAAACCAGAGGCAGTGCCAGCACCGGCGTGCCCGTACGGACAGACGGACGGACGGACACCGGCCGCTCGGCACGGCGCTGCCGGGCGGGCCCAAATCCGCTGCTTTTCCCCCCATTCCTTCCACACACCCCCGGCACTGCTTAACCCGAGGGGATCCCCCAAAAGCCCGGGGGGCCGGGAGCAGAAACCCCCGCCGCCCCCGAGCTGCGCGGCCGGAGGCGCCCCCGCGCAAGATGCGCGCAGGGCAGGAGGGGGGCGCGGAGGGCTCGGGGGGCCCTTTCCCTCCCCAAAACGCCCCTTCTCGGGTTTGGCTCACACCCCCCCCCCCCCCCCTCCAAACCAGCACCTCCCCGCTTACCCATGGCTGGCTCTCTCCGTGCGGGGCGCGGCGGGGATGGGGGCGCAGGGCAGGGGCCGTGCCGAGCCGGGCTGTGCGGGATGCGCTGCGGAGGGCAGCGGCCGCAGCTCGCCCAGTGCCGGGCTCCGCTCGCCTCGGGCGGGGAGAGGGGCGGGGATGTCCCCGCCTGCCTGCGCCGCCCGGGGGGCCCGGCACGGCCCCGCACGGCACGGCACGGCACGGCCCGGGGCACGGCGGAGCGGAGCAGCGCCGCCCCGCGCCCACCCGGCACGGCACCGGCCTCCCGAGCGGGGCTGGGGGCCCCGGCGGCGACCCCCGAGGCCGGGGGGGCTTCGCTTTTGCTCCTCTTCCCGCCCGGCTTGCTGCTCAAGAGTTTTGCGGTTCAGGTGTCCGACACAACCCCGTTCCCCTGATGTCCGCAGCTTCCTACTTTTTGCAGCCTCTTCCCAGCCCGGGATGAGGTCCTACAGCATTGCGAGGCATCGCTTGCACCGTGTTGCAGCCACAAGACTGCACGAAGGGACTTGTTTTAACGTTTCTCCAAACATTAGAAGAAATGTACCCTAGCCCTGGGGAAAAACACAGGGGAAGGGAGTCCCACAGAGCGGGTGAGGTGGTTTGGAAGCATAGGGGCAGCTTCTCTGCTCACCTATGAAGCCACATTGAGATGCACTGGAGACAGAAATAGTCGTATCGCACAGAAATAGTCGCGTCATGCAGAAGAAGTCTTCACGGTCGCAGCCAACACATGTGGAAGAGAGCAGAAAAGTCAGAAAAGCTGCACTGATTTTCTCAGTTGGGCTCCTACCATTAGCAGCAATTTGCTTACTTAAGATGCAAAGGCCAGCTCTTCAGCCAGAATAAAAGAGGACTAATATCAACCAGCCTGTGCTGATTTACATTAATTGGCCACTTGGCACACATTTCCCTTGCCTTTGCCATGATAACAGTAGCCTCCTTTTCTGTTATTTATGTGCAGTGTATGGCTATATTTCATCTTCTCCCATGATTATTAACAAAATGATCCATTAAAGTACGCAAGCGTATTATTCCCCTCTAAACGAGACAGATTGCTTCCGAACACACATTAATAAAGGACAGAAGACAATGGGATGACAAAAGTGAGAACACTTCTTTCCAGGGAAGTCGGTTCACACGTTGCAGCTGTAGACCCCTGCTCCTGAAGCAGTGTGCCTGCGTTCACGTCTGAAGTTGCAATGTCAAAGCTGTGCCTTCATTTCCATCAAAAGCAAAATCCCACCCTCTCAGGGCAAAATCACTTGAGGCTTTTGCATCGATTAAGAAAGTTCTATGTTTTTCCTTTAGAACTACAGGCCCAACACCTTGTGAGTACTGCAGGAGCAGGGAATAAGTGCTCCTTCTTGGAGAGGCAACAAGAGGATTGAGTGAGTAACCCATTTTATAAAGACAGGAAAAAGTCATAGCAAAGCTGATCACTGCAAGTTGCTTCCAGTCCCCCCAGGAATTAAAGTGGATGAGCTACACACCTTTGAAAAATAAGATTAATTATGGAAATAGCATATGACCCTTAACCAGAGTGGCACTAAATGGCACTGAAATAAGGTGGGAGCTGAAAGCAAAAGGTAAGAGCACCTTGATGTGTTTTCACTGTGTACTGGTGGGGGTTTGTTTTATTTAAAAAAAATGAATTCCTTCGTTAAATTTACATTCTGTGAAGCTCTGGCAGTGCACTGCTTTGTTGATATTAGGAGGAGCAGTTGAAAAATATGTCCCTGATTCTGGCCGTGTTTACATCTCTGAGTAAGTTTGTGGAAACTTGAGGGCAGAGCTGCTCAAGGGAAGCTGACCAACAGGGCCATCACCATCTGGGTTGGGTTTATGGGCTTGCACCAAAACACAGGGGGAGCATTCCTGTGAGATGCACTAATGCGAGACACTCGCTGCCCTTGATGAGCTTTCCATCATCCTCAGAAACATTGATCATTTTTGTCTCCAGAGAGCACAGCAGAGAGCAGCTGTCCAAATATTGGTCATGGCTCCGCAGTCAATGGGGATTTCCAGTCACAGAGATACCGAACTTAGTCTCTGATGAGCAGAGTGGTGAGCACAGGGCTTTTCCTTGGGCAAAAGGAAGCTGCAGTACTCCGTGAGGTCAGGAAGGCAAGAATTCTTTCTGAACTATGAATTCTTTCCTAGTCGCATTGTCAGGGAAAGGCATGGATCGTGCTCCCTGCCCTTACTCTGTTATCCAGTACATAACAGAGAGGAAAGTCAGGCTGGTTTACACAGCTTTTCAGTGAGCCTCAGTGGCTGGAGGACTCCTCGGGTGCTACGGCCGGTAGCTGTGAGGCTGTGCAAAAGGCTGCTATAAATGCTGTGGGAAGCCAGGGTGATCCAGGCAACCCTGGCATCAGGGGATAATAGCAGCGTGCTGGTGCTGTTGCAAGTTTAGTCCATAAAAGAGAAGGCAAAGGCTCCGATTCTGTGCTGATGAAGGTTATTGATTGTCTACACTGGGTGCTTGAAACCTTTTCCGCAGCTCAGGTAACAACCCGCAAACCCTTCTGTGTATTTTGCAGTGCTGCCATTGCACAGGGGTGGTGATGGCAGGTTTCTAAAGAAACACTTCCACTCCCCGTAGAAATGTGCTCCATGTAACCTAGGGTGGGGTGGTGTGCTCTTCCCTGGGGATGATTTTAGGGAGGCTGTTTGATTTGCAGAAGAAAACTGAAGCTCAGCAATCAATACCCAGGTCAGTCAAGATGATGATGGGAGCAAAGGAGGAAAAAGAATGTCTCATCAGGTGTAACTGAGGGCACCGTATTAGCTTGAAACTCTGGATTTTACCTTATTTGACCATTGCCAGTCATCAGTGGTGAAACAGATTTCCAGAGCAAACGAGGCTGATTGTATATAATTATTCATGTTTATCTATTTATTTATTTTTACCACGTTCTCTCTTTCTCACTGGAGAACTGCCCAGCTCTAAAATGAATCCCTGAACAGATCCATGTGGTGGCTGCTGCTACATGGTTGCTTTCCCCCTTTCCCACTCCTACTGTCTTTCCTTGGGCCGTGCAGCCAGACAGATTGCCCTACATGCAGAAGCTCTTCCCATTAAAATCAGAACCAAAAGCAGTATGTTCCCACTTCATGTTTTAGCTTTGACTAAACATTTTAATTTTATTAAAATTCTTTTCCTAATAAATTTAATTTTAATAAAATTTTTAATTTTTATTTTTATTTTTTTTTTACATTCCAATTTTAGGCATTGGAATGGGCTGCCCAGGGAAGTGGTTGAGTCACCATCCCTGGAGGTCTTTAAAAGACGTTTAGATCTAGAGCTTAGCGATATGGTTTAGTGGAGGACTCGTTTCTGTTAGGTCAGAGGTTGGACTCGGTGATCTTGGAGGTCCCTTCCAGCCTAGATGATTCTGTGATTCTGTGGTTTTATCGCAGTAAAGGCAGTGTTTCAATGCAGAAGCGTTCTAGTGGGACACCTGCTCTGGTGGATCCCAGTTCACACAGTGTCCCACTGCTGTCTGCGTGTGAGCCCTCCTCCCGTGGCCCCCTGTGCTATGAGGGAACTCGGTGGCTACTCGTGAGTATTATATCTGACTGCTACATGAGTGGTGCCAATGGGTAACAGTCATTTCCACTTCCCAGAGGATTAGAGGGAGTACATAGGATGCCACTCATACACTTGATTTTGCAAAAATCCTGCAAATCTCCAAAACCTTGTAAAATCAGGGGCTCATGAGGCAGCCTCCCTTTCAATGTGAACACGAGTGTATTTTAGGTTTAAGGGAATCAGAAGTGATAACATCCCATTTTAGTGTCGGTGAGTGTTCTCTGAGGCCTGTCTCCATGGGGTTCGGCAGTCCTCTCTGTCTTGAACTTCTGATTCCCCATACAGTTGAGGCATGCTGGGGTTTTTCTCTCCCATGTGATCTTCTGTTCAAAGCGGCGTTACAGAGGCCGTGGATGTTAAAGAGAAATAAAATGACAATCGGATCACTTTGTACTGTCATCTGCGTGCAAAGAAGCGGTGACCTTTCCGTGCTTTGAACTCAGCATCTCGGTGTAGATTAAGGAGAATGACTCACGCTCTCCTGTGTCATTTGTACCTTTTATGTGCTGCTGATCTGCTTTAGACTCCAACTGCTGCTACAAAAACCCCTTCTTAGTCCTCACTGCACAGAGCAGTTTGGAAAGTTCATATACCAAAATGCTGCGCAAAATTCTTCAGATCATCGGCCTTGCACAGTCTGGGGGAAAAGATGGAAAGAGAAAGATGAAAAACGAGAAGTGATTTGATAGTTTACCCAGCATGTAGATACTCCCCTTGGAAATTAACATTCAGGTACAATAGCATATGGAATAAATACTCTTCAAAATCAAAACTGCTTCTTATTACCAACTAGGTCACATTCTCAGCAACCGTTCCGCAATATGTAAATATCAGCAGTGATTGCTTTAGAATAGATATAATTATATATTCAACAGAATGCATAATTTTTCCCAATGAACCATAGTTAATTTTATCTGAAAATTAGTAATTACCATTTTGGTGTTAATTACAGAGTACTAAATACATCTTCAGTGTTAAAAGATAAACTCCTCTCTGTCTCATATACCCCAAGTTGCAGAATAACTAATGTCACTTTGTGATTTTAAAGTTAAATATATATATATATATATATATATGATATCATTGAAAATGAAGGATAGTGTTCAGATTAGGACCAACTAAAGAATCATCTTTCACTTAGCTCTACATGCTGGACCTCACTTGCATGGCATTTTGCTCTTACATGCATGGGTATTCTGTGGATGTCCATGAGACATCTGGGCCTGGGGGGAGACCAGAGAGAAGAGGATGGGAGTATCATCCACGGTCTTTCTTCTGGATGCCCACTCTTGCTTCTGCACCTTTACCTTTCTGCACTTCGTGGAGGTGGCCTAGACCTGGTAGGGAACCATGTAGGAGTTAACGTGAGGTCTGAAATTGAGCGGATGGTCTCAGTAAACCATTTTATGGAGTCGAAAGTTTGTGAGTGAAAAAGAATAAGCTAACATCTCTGAGGACTGATGTGTGTTATACAGAAAAAAATACAAGCTGATATGAATTTCCTCCAATGTGGAGTCCACCTGGTTTCATCCTCCCCCTCCCTTATGAATCTGCAAAATGTGCATGGGAAATGCTGACAACCCCACCTCCAAGGGAGGGAGAGAAAAATCCCACCTCCTGCTGTCCGGGTCACGATAAAACGATCCCGGAGAAGGCATTCTTCCACACGCTTCATTTCAACATGTTTAGGCTCAGAAATGCACATGAATTTGGCCAAAGATGTTGTGTTCAGTCTAGCAGACTCAGGTATAAACATTTACTGAAGTGCTTTGCTGAGTTACTGCTGTGCTGTGAGGTAAAGAGCATGTGGGCTGGAGGGGCCACTTTGCTGCCTTTGGGAGGAGCTGACTCAAAGGTATGGATTATCCAACATTTCATTAGTACCAGTGGGGAGATTTGAATTCGGAATAGTTTGCAAATGAAGAAACCAGACGGGGGCAATATGCATACCCAAGGAACATTAGTATTCGACTTCAGAGCAACTTCTGTGTGACCATATACGTGCTCATTGCAATATCCTGAAAATAATTGCATACATATGTATGTTGGCCCCACCCTCCGGCAGTATCAATAGACTTAACCCAAGTTTTATGTTGAGTTGCAAATTAACGGAATAGACTTTATTTCTAGAGTGCTGAACACATGGCTGCCGTCCAATAACTTCAGCATGGCACCCACCCAAGAAATCGCTCCAAGGCAGCCTAATCAGGACAGGATTCCTGGCAAAAGCACATTCTGAGACAAGGCTCTCTCTCTTTTTCCAAAGTAGAAAACTCCTTTGATGGCAGTCACAGAGAGCATTTAAGAACATTCTCAGGTGCCTTTTTTTTTTTTTTTTTTCTCAAACTGAAAATCAGACTCAAAGAGCAGGGGAAGGAAAATTGCAGGACTCATTTTAACACTTTTCCTTGATCCAGCTGGACAGAGGAGGTTGAGTAACAGCCAGCTGATTTCATTTTAGTTCTCGTTTTTTCACTTCTGTCAATAGGGAAAAGCTCATAACTTACTACAGAAGGTTTTAATTCTGCTCTGTAAACATGAATGGTGCCTAAGACTTAAACAGTGTCAGAAAGCTGAGTTAGATTCTCTCATAATGGGCTACCCAGCTTTAGTTGTTCACTAATATACATTTTGAAATGCTGGTTTGGGTTTGGTGGTGGTGCTTTTTTTTTTTTTTGGTTAGGTTTTTGGTTTTCCCCACTACATTTTATTGCTTCTCTACTGTTCTTCTTGCCTTGCAGAGTCCAGTTCTAGCAAATGGCTATACTCCGAGCTGCGGTTTGTGGCAAAAATGTGATGTGTTGGAGAAAAGAGTGACTCAGTAACTCAGCAGTGGTATAACTTACTCAGCATGCCCAGCAGTGCAGTGGTATAGTGCAAACAGACTGCAGGGGATGGGTGTCCTGAGCTGTGTGAGCTATGACGGCTGCTACAGCCCTGCAGGTTCTTCACTGGTTGATAGCAGAAGTGGGGATGAGCTGCAAAGGCCTCCATCAGCTCTGTGAAGTGTGGGTTTAGAAGGAAGGAGTGGTTTCAGGTCTGCTGATAATGGAAACGCTTCGCCTCCTTCTGACTTCGCAGCCAGACAAACACATTAAACCTGCCAGAAATGTGACATTCAGAAATAAAAAAGCATCAGCCAACCTGGCCAGCTGAGTGAGAGCACTCCAGGAAAGCCCAACCAGGCTGAGGATGCAAGGGAAGAACTTGAAAAATAACAAGATCAAGTTTGATACTAAATCTTGGCTTTAGAAAATTAGTTTGATATCTCATACCCCAGACTAAAAAACATATTAAAAAAAATCCAAACATCTATTCCAAATATGAACATTTTCCCCTTATTTTCAGTCCAGACACTGAATTTTTGGAAACACATGAGCATATGATTAAAAATAAAAAAGTAGGACACATTAGTCACACATATATACTCATTCTTCAATTTGAGAGATGAAAAAGTAAATAAGCCTGTCAGGTATTAGTTATCATTTTGTCTTTCGTTTATAGCATACATAAGATAAGTTGAAGAGCATGCATTTTTAAGACAAAGATCTCTCTTAGGACTCTTGTTATCTGATTCTAGTTATCTTGAATATCATGCTCAGCAAGAAGAAAAATAATACCATTTCAAGAGAGGAATGCAATAAACCTTTTTATTAGAGCTATATTAAATGTGGGCTACTGTCACAGGTGGATTTGGATTCTTACTTTTTGTATGTTTTATTTTAAATTAAGTTCAGGCCAAACTGAAGTGTTTCTTAGCAGTCAGCCTACAACATTAATTCTGGCCTCCCATATTCAAAGGCAATAACTTGTTCTTTAAAAGACGAAAAAGCCAAAGGTACACCAAACGTCATGTGAACTTATCAGAAAAAGATGACCCAGCACCGTCAAAGAAGTTATTGAAACTGCAGCTTGGGAAATGATTCCTAAAAAGCAAGGGCATTTCTAACAGCCCTTGGACCTTCACTGCTTGGTGTCTACCTTGAAAAGGACACAGAAATTGTTTCAGGTTGTGCCTTGCAATGGGATGATGCCATGAGGAGCAGAGAGGTGACTGCCCAGGACCCTGGTAGTAGAAAACGAATTTCAGCAGCAAAGTTGGAAACCCGTAGCCACTAGAAGAAGGGGAGATCTCTAGAGAGGGCAAACGCTGCTGTGTAGAAAATTTATTAGCAGCAGGCATAGACGCCTGTATCAGCACTTCACCGGTGGATAAATCAGTGGGTTTGCTAATGATGTTTCAGTTCTCTTGGTTGAATTGGATTTCTAAAACAAAAAAGCAGCTGCAGGCTGAATCGCTTTATATGACAAGAGAATAATGACTAACCAATCCTGAACACCCAGGGTTTCTGTATATACAGGATAATTTAGCTTCCTTTATTGTTATTATTTTATATGCAAATGAAATTATCAATGGCTTTATCTAATCACTTCCTGGATCACATTTATTCCCGAGTTTGTGCCTGTTTCTCTGTGAGAGAAATGTCTTCCTCGTGTTTTAGCCAGGGTTTCACACTACATCTTAGTCCTGCTGGAGCCTGTGGGAGTTTTGGTACATTACAGATACGACACATTCAGAGGACACTGGAATTGAACAGAAAATACTGGAATTGCCTGTGGTTATGACAGTGCTATTATTCTGAGACAGGACCCATTACCTTAT
The DNA here is from genome assembly GCF_040182565.1 of Anser cygnoides. NCBI lineage: Eukaryota > Metazoa > Chordata > Aves > Anseriformes > Anatidae > Anser > Anser cygnoides. The sequence continues at coordinate 131,554,323 of NC_089873.1, read as the reverse complement.
GCTATTATCTGCATGTTACGTGTGCTGCGTTTTGCATATTTGATGCTTCCTTCACATGAGTATCAGGTTCCTTTAGCAGTAGTGTTTTGGAGATGATCTGGCCAAGTGCCCTCGTCAGCCTCTTGCTAGGTTGTTCTCTGGGGCTCCAGCCAGTAAATCCCCACGGGCTTTAAGCTCTAAATAGGCTACTGCTCCCCCTCCTAAGGATCAAGCTGAGCTGAAGCAGTGCCTGCTGCAAAAGTAGGAAACAGGATGCCAGCTGGCAAAGAGGGCTGAAAAGAGAGAAGAAAAGAGATAAAATGATTCTTAAATTGAGAAACTGCCTTAGCAACATCCTCATTTGCTGGGTGGGAATAGATCATGGTTGCTTGGTTGGTCTTTCAAATGGCTGAGCTCCTAAATTACAATTATGCCTTTCCATTGAGGAGATGGAGTTGACAGAGATGTACTGTTGAGACACACTGCAAATTAAACAGATGGATTGTGAAGCCCAGGCTCTGTATCCAGTAATTCCTCCCACTAAGGGGAAAATCTTTCAAAAGCTTCCCCCGGTGCTCAACAGGATCTTGGTGGCTTCATTGCACCGCGACTTTAGAAGGGCTTTGGTCAGTGGGATATTTACTCCAGGTGGAGTCTGCCCAGAGATGGCTTGGCAGCAACACCCTTCCCACCACTGGCATGGCAGGGAGGGAGTTTTGTGAGTTTTGTGGTTTAACCAGGACAAGAGGAGAGGGTGATCCTCCCTCGGCCAGGTCAGGGCTGGAGCTGCTAAGCAGGTGCTGAGGGCAACACTGTGGTTAAGGGTCTTGGCACTCTGATTTCAGCATTTTTTTCTGGTCGTCTGGATTAATCCTTCTCGCTTGCTCTGCTGGCTGCTGAGTGTCTGGGCAGCATTTCGTCCCCTACCTATGGGAGATGGAGAGGAGTGCAGGAGCTGGGAGACTGTCGGCTGCCAAAAGCACGTGTTGGGGTGGAGGGATACAAGCTAAGCCAGAGCTGGGAGAGAAACTTGGAGAAACAGAGTATCAGAGAGAAAGAGGAAAACACGGGTAAGCTGAAAACGACGGAGGGAAGAAAAAACCTGGAAACTGTTCAGCTGGGTCCTCAGAGATCTGAAGTATGAGGGACATTGGCAGAAAAAATGCATTGCAGTGCATATCCATTTAATTGCAGGTAGCTTTGCGGCAATGGCAGCAGTGGGAGAGGCGGTGTAGGTGTTTTTCCTACGCTGAGCGTGCATTCACATGTTATTTCAAGCGCCGCAAAGTGTGACTACCTAAAACCATTCAACATTTTAAAGGTTGCCTAGTTAAGAAGTATAAAAAAATTATCCGATTTTATTTCTGGAAACCAAGAAATGAAAATAACGTTGGAAAATCAGCAAACTCAGCACTTTTTGTCACTTCTTCACGATTATTTTTATAACCTCGGGCACTCTATTAGAAAAAAAAAAATCTACATTGCACCTGAGATCCTGTTGTATGCTTTCTGGCATTCTGGTGGTTCTACATCACTTCACACCTCAAAAGCCTGGCATTAAGGAATTTAAACAAGCTAAATAAAATTGTTCAATTACCACTTTTTAATATGGCATTTTAAAGTTTCAACAATATGAACTATTGGCATGCTTTATTCCAGTAGGATGTGATACCTTCTTGGACTGAGCTGAACAATTCTTTTAAGCGGAGGGGGACCATCTCACTGCAGTCTATGCCTGGAATGACAATTTTCACAATGTAACACAAGCCACTAGTGCGGTTAATTATTATCAATGTACTTAAAAAAAAAAAAAAAAGCTTTGGTTATAGCCATGTTGTAGAAAGGAATTTAATTTTGCTAGACTTGAATAATGCAGGTAACACTGAGAGACTGAAAGAGCTACAGAAGGGAAAGACTATGCTAAGGCAGCTCTTTTTTCCCCTTCCAAACAAGATTTAACTGCTGTTGACAGGGAAAGTATAGGACATCCTTCCAGAGTGGGTCTGTGCCATAAAACACACTTGTGAAAGGCAAAGAACTAATCTCTTTAGAAGCACTCTGTAGAAGCACTTCTGCACTCCACAGGTACTAGCTGATGCTCTAATAATACTGGAGGTGCGGGTGACCTGAAGAGGGACCGTCTCAACAGAACAAGCAAAGGAGGGAGCACCGAGCATTGATTTTGTGAGTAGTTCTCTCTGTTGTCTTTGCTGGTAGAGGAGAGCAGTTCTGGAGGAAGTATGGTCTCTGTCACCGTCCAGCTGTTCTTTCTGGCGTGTGCCTGAAATGAATTCCTTACCTGGTGCTTACGACATCACGGCCTGCTGCCATGGGACCCGGTCACGTCACACACACTCAGCATCGTGGCTTTCAGAGCAAGAGCAAGCCATGAAATAAGCGGTATGGCTTGCATGTTTTGAGTTCAACAGCCAGCAGAAAAGATAAAGTAACAAAGACCTGGCATTCAACTCCCCTTTACCCCACGACGTCAGTTTGGCTGCAGGGCTCCTCAGGGGAAGTGCTAAGGAAGGACTTTATGTGTGCCCCTGAAGCACCTGGGGGTGTGGAATTGAACCAGGACCAAAACCCACCATGGCACTGCTGAGACCTACCAAGTGTAGCCCCATGGCAGAGCAGTGCGAATGAAAACCACGCTGTGCTCAGCAAGACTGAGTACAGCAAACACTTTCTGGTCTCTAGTGCAAGGTGATCTGTCCTTACTGGAAATCCTAAATTTATCAACAGATATATAGAACCTTGATAAAAATAATGAACAGAAATACCTCCCCAGAGACTGTGTCATTTATGTGATACCTATTGTTTTGTTTGCTTTTGTTTTACAGTCCATTTCAGAAGTATATCCTGCAGTCTTGTAAAGAATCCATCAAACTGCTGTATTTCGAGTGCATTGCAGCCTAGCTGGCTGAAGTTTTAGCTCAACCTTACCACTTTGCATGGAAGGAAGATAGCGGGATAGGAGCCATCAGCCATTACTCAATCACTTCATGTAATATGTTGCAGACGACAAGTGTGGCCTTTGATGAGTTCCTTCTTAAGTAAAAACATACTTCAAGCATTTACTTCTGTCACAACAGTAACTCCTTTCCTTCTGCTCGGGGAGGATATCACAGCTCCACAATCAATCCAAAAAGAAGCCAAGGTACATAATCTGTACCTGCGTTTCGAGTTTTGGAGCTAACAAAGGACAACTTAATCTAAACTCATAGCACTCGTGGTATTCTGTTGTGCATTGCAAGTACAAAGCAGGCCATACAGCCTGAACTAGTGGAAGTGGGGGTGGCAGGAAATGGAATTTGTTTCAAAGTGGAGCCTAATTAGTTTCTGAAATGGATTAGACGATGTGGTTGCCGGAGGTAGCAAAAACTAGACACGATGACCCAGGAGATCTTTTCCCGTCCAACGCAAAGGAAGCGTGTAAAGCTTAGTTATGTGAGTCAAAATTTATGAAACACAAGGGCATGGGCTTTGTCTTGCTGGATGCTTGTACATGGCTAGACCAAAAGGGTTGAGCAATTGAATCTTGGGCCTCTGGTTCCTGCCACTGTTCACACCAAAGCAAAGGGTACGGACCAGAATCTTCTAAGTATGCTCCTTGGGACAGCATCTGCAAGCTTGCAAACTCAGAAACTAACTTCTACACAGAAAGTAGGAATGAAGAAAATAATTAGAAAACCTGGGATAAACCTTTTCATGGTTTGCCTAAATAAGCATATCTTGTATGTCCAGCGAGAAAAAAAAAAGCACATTTTTCTGTATGATTTGTAATAGAGAAAGCTAGCTGAACCTGCCTAATGGAAGTAGTGTGAGCGGTTTGTTTTTATACCAAAGCAGGACAAGCCCTTGAAGGCTGCAAGTACTATGAAATGTGCTCATACGTCCTCTTCTAGTGGTGGCAACATTAACTTATAAATGCTTTGGTCTGTGGAGTTTGCCACCCCCGTAGATCTACTCATCTGATTGCACAAGTAAGTGCTTCCCTCAAGCCTTTTCACTACAAATAAGCTTTAAACAGCTAAGAGGGCTCTTCCCACTCAGCTCCTTTTGACTTACAGCTAGGGAGTGATCACACAGACAAGAGCTGCTGACGGACCCAAGATGGCAGTGAGCTTTGGTGGAGCTGAGCCACTGGGGCGATTTCTGTAGCTGGGAAAAAAAAAATGTGTGGGACAGCTGAAAGAGGAACCTCAGGACTGGTATTTCACCTTGATCTTGAGTATAAGCAAAGGGGAAGATTCTGAAAATCATAATAGACAGGTAAGAGGTCTCATCAGCTTTCTATACCGTCACCCAACAGCAGCTGTCTAGAGGACAGTATAAGAGAAGTCCATGAATAAAGCAATATTTTTTTTAATCCCTTCCCAACATCCAGTAAGGTGTAGTGTTGTGTCATTCAGACACAACAGTTTAACTCCATATTTAACAGCCCATGATAGACTTTTGCCTCACAGCTTTATTGAGCCCAGAATTTGGTGAACTGTTACTTTATTTAAAATGATGTTTAAAAATTGAGGACTAGTCGGAGCTTTGGAAAGCAGCCCTCTCAATCCTTTCCATTCTTCTTTTCCCTTCTTCCACACAATGGTATTTCTTTTTGGTGGGTGTATACAGCAGTCATGGGGATAGCAATTTTGTCTATTTTGGCCTTTCAAAAGGCTTTGCAGGCAAAAGATCTCAGTGTAGTTTAGGAAACCAGCCAGTAGCATTGGCACCATTAGGCTGTTAAGTATTTTATTGTCAAAAACCACATATTCTGTTTGCTTGCTTTCTTAGAACAAAATGATTCATGATTAAAAGGGAAAAATCCTTCTGTGACTATGTCAATAGAATCCATCCACAGAGAATCCTGATTACACACACAGCTCAAACCAAGCCAGGTCTTTCTTCACTTCTGGGCATATGACTTCTGAGAAGCTCCTGACCTGCTGAATAGTTAAAATTGATGCTGGTGTGCTCACCTACACGGGCAAAGTCCAGACAATTCTTCTGTTACAACAGCTAGGTCTCCAAGAGAATACCCGAATACCAAAGCCACGGTCCATCACCTACCAAAGCTCCAATGCACATGCCTCTATCCACTAGCTCAGCAATTCCAGCTATGCAAGAATATACAAGGGGGCGTGAGGCCTTGAACTTCATACTTTAAATGTAATCACCCTTCAGGAGCGGCTGAGACTTGCTTACAGGCTGCTGTTCTACACAGGATAAAGTCCACGAGAATTTTTTTCCTTTAGACTATCCTAGCACGGCCATAGGAGACAACATAGCAGGTTAGACAGGACAGATGGCTGATGAATTAACACACAAAGATAAAGACAAATTTTCATTGCAGCATGTATGTATCATTTATCAAATAGCATACTCCCCAGAAACTTATACTTTTAAGAAGCTAGGACAACAGGATTCCGGATGTTTCCTTTTGACAGACTGTATCTCACAGTTCAGGCAATAAACTTGACCACTCTGTAATTCTTTCAGCCAAAATATTCAGACTAGCATGCCAAAAATTGTACTTATAAACCCAGATTTAAGCAGCCGAATCAGTCTTGCTTCCTGTCCAAAGACTTGTTCTCTGATTAACGCAACAATAGATTAAGATGATGATTATTTGAAATATATTCATATAATGACTGAGAAGCTTCTGCAAATAGCAAAAGATGTAAGAATGAACAAATCCCTTATGTATTATATATGTATTTATCCTTCATAAAAGCTGCTACATTAGTTTAAGTTGCTTTACATTAAAGCTCCTTCCGAGGCATGTGCAGCTAGCCATTATACAAGACTACCATCAAATGAATATTTAGCAATAATTTTGATGAAAAATTATGCTAGTCAAAATTATTTAATCTCCTCTCAGTTTACCTGTATACACAGGCGTACTGAACTGTCACTTGCTTTATGGGGAAATAATTCTATAAGGACAAGTGTCCTTGACAATGTCACCACTGTGTAAGTGCAAGTAGTTTTTCTTTTGATAGGAAACCGAGAGGTCATTGCTTCATCTGTATGTTAAATTTATACTGTGACAGTTCTGAAAGTATTTTTTTCTTTTCTTTCAAGAACGCTTACAGTAAAGAAGACCAATTACCATTACCAATCACACACTCTTCTTCTGAGGCTCATCTTCATCTTCTTCTGAAGATGAGCAAATACAAAAAACAACTTTTGAAATTAAGACTAATTGCTTGTATGACAACTCACACTTGTGTCTTTAAGGTTCAATTTCTACTGTTGGAGCTGGGACAAGCTCATGAGAAATAGCACCACCAGCAAGTGAAGAATTCATTCCCTCTGGGCAGGACTGTAAAGCAGCTGGTGTAACTGAAAGCGATGGCATGATATTCTGGACAAGGAAGAACTAAGTCTGCAGCATCTCGGCTGCATTCTATTCGAGAGGCTGGCATAACAGTGTAATTAGGGAACAAAAAAAGGTACATAGTCTGATGACTGAGGATTTCAGTGCAATACAAATCTGCAAGAGAGGAGAGCGTTCCAGGCATTCTGACTAAATGTATGTTTTTGAAATGCAATTGCATTACTCCCATGATCACGTGCTTTTTTGAGATATTTCTTAGGACTGCAAAATGTCACAGGATTCAAAATAAGACTTAGAACACAAAATCTCCAAGTTCCACTGAACTACCAGCTAAATGGGACTTCTGGCCAATTACCAGCAACAGCCAGTCTCTTGAAATTTGGGAACAGTAAAGAGATTATTTGGCAGCAACTCTGTCCACAAGAGTGGATTCCTCTCTCTCAAGCCTTGCTGCATAGTTCTTAGGGAACATTTTATCCAGGTCTCTCTACTTTCAACCTCACAAACCACGCTAAAACCCCTTAGAAATAGTTACAAGAAACAAAGGCAAGGAAATGTCTTGTATATTTTGTCTGAAGTGGGAAAGGAGTTCAATGTGTGTCTTGTATGAAATCTCCACAAATACTTTAGGGGACCAGAATTTCTGCTTCTGCCAGCAGAACCAGTTGGATATAGAAACATCCACAGCAAGAGCTCAGTTGAAAGTAAGAACAGCCCAGTCCTACACCCCCCTTCTGTCTTCTGTACTGAACCATGCAGGGGAGACATCACCACCACACGGGAAACATTTCCAAGAGAAACAGACCTATGCACATAATCTGGGACAGGGTTTTCCCCAGTGGATGCAACAGCTCTCCCATTCATTTTGTACCATACCACGCGTGAAAGGTACTGACTGATGTTCCTGTGAACGTCCTGCCAACACTCTCTGCTTCTCACTGTGTTAAAACTGCACCTGCTCTCAGTGCAACCCTCTCTGAACAGCTAAAAGAAGGCTCTAGCATATGAAAACCGGAGTGTTGAAGTTTGGAAGTTTGTTTAAAAAAAAATCAATTACAACATGTTATTAAGAGAATTTATTTGGTCAGCAAAGAAGCCCAAACAAAACATTAGATTTCTGACAGAACCCACCACAGAACAAGAGTGAAGACAAATGCAGGACTGTGATTCGTAACATTGTTCCCTCTCCTGTCACACACAAGTTTTTCATATCAATTACATCAGTAACAAGCCTCGGAGATCGGGGACTTTAAAGTTCAGTGTTTAAAGTCCAGGACTTGAAATTTTCAGATCTCTTTACATCTAAAGTGAAGGAGGTGGAACTGAACTGAAAATGCTGATTTGAAAAAAACATGCTAACTACTAGTAGAAACAAAGAGATTCCCAATAACACCTCAGATTTGCTTTGGTGCAGCGGGCTGCTGCAGAGGGCACAGCAACTACTGCTGTGTATTACAAATCATGCATGCTATAGAGAGACACCAGACACAACAGGCATGAATTAAAGTTAATTGCAGCTGTGACTTTCTCTGTGGTGAAGGCGGCACATGAACGTTTGTCAGAATTAAAACAGCATAATGTTCCTTTGCCCTGGTATGGCAGCACTGCTCAATACAAACTACAGCTCTCCAGCACACGATACGTAGCAGCAGTGCTTCAGAGAAAGTCCTTTAAAGTGTTCAGGGTACCATTTTCAAAGGAATCACCAGTAGTGAGGGGTCCGTACTGCCTGTCTTGCACAGACCAGCTGCGTGCCTCAGTCTGGCAGGTCAGCTTTAGTGGGGCAAGCACGACTGCACAAAATGAGAGAGCAACCGAACTGGAGCCCAAGAGCCTGTGCAGATGGGTGAGCACACGCACAGAGGTACATTATGAATTTGCATACGTTTATGCCTTGTGCATGTAACACCCAGGTGCACACAGGAGAGCTGAACCCAAAATACACATAGCCCTCGGGGCTAACATGGCTTCCAGACCTCCGCACAGAGTACACAGATGTACCCTCAGTCTATCAGGTTGCTACTATGTCTTCTTTCAACCTTCAAGCCAACTAGATGCTTTTTATTAGAATGGCAAAAATCATTGTTGGCATTGGTCCCGAGAGTGCTTTGTCCTCCTAAGGATCTCCTATGCTAAACAGATCTCTAACAGGCAGGGCCACACCGGGTTTCTCCCCCACTTCCCCCCACCCCCTTCATTAGAACATTTTCCTATCTAATTTTGCTTTAGAGTTGAACTCCTGCCAGACAAGTATCAGTGTGTAAGAAAAACTTCCTGCTTTATTATAAGCCTTTGAAATAGAATTGAAATGGCTGGGCTACAGTAATCTGATATGTTGTGTCTTTGCCAGTGGGCTCCTGGTTCTCAAAAAAAAATAAAATAAAAATCAAGGATTACCAGACACAACACTTTATTGTGCTGTGTTAAGCTAGATCCCAATGCTACTATATTTAATAAGACAAGAAAGTGGGACTACTCAGTTTTGTAAATGGAAAGAGCTGACAATTTGTATAGTCTTTTTGTCATTGTTTTTAAGTTTTCCCAGTTCACTAAGTATAGATGTTGTTACATTTCTCACGGTATGGTAAAGACAGGCTGGAATCAAATGAGTTAAACTCCGATTTTAGACAGGTATATTACTATCCCTTCCTTTTACTAATCAGCAACAGCACGTAGGTAGAATGGACCGTGACCATCACTGACAGTGTAAAAGGAACACAGGGCAGAAGAACGTTGTGCCCTTGCCAGCCTCTACCCCAAAGCCCATCCAAAACCAAAATTTGCAGTTTATCCTTTCAGCAGCACAGCCAGAGGCACCCATCCCTACAGCTCGGTGCCAGGTCAGAGCACAGTCCGGGTACTCACAGCTTGAGAGGAATAATAGGCCAGTATTTGGGCTGTTTTTTGTCACAATTTCTATCAAAGATAAGTTGCATGGCAGTCTCCATCGCTAGGATTTTGGCAGCTTCAGCACCATACAGTTTCTCCATTTCTGCCATTCGTCTCTCCCCAGGTCTTTCTGTAGGCGGCTCCACAGAACGCCTCGTGCTTCTGTGAAGGTCTTGATCAGCCTCCACGTACATTTCTTGTTGCTCAGCTTCCAGCTGCTGCTGTCTCCCTAGACAAATAAACCACAAGAGATGTAAATTACCAAGCTATCAACCAATCACATTTTATTTTAACTTTTAAAATATTACACATTCACAACTGTGGTGGGTCTAAACAGCCCAGACCCACCCCTTCTAGGGTGCAGCCAACTCCTTCAAGGGAAGAAGAGCTTGGATTTGAACACTAAAAATGTAGAAAACCTCTCTGTTAGTAAAAAGTAAAAATCAGCATTACTTCACTTCCTCCCTAACATATACATGCCCTGAAAAGAAAAAAAAAATACAAGCGTTGGTTTCCAAAAGTAATTACTTAGCAGCTGAGATAATGAAACAATGCACAGGACAATGCAACTTTAGCTGAACCACAGCCAACAGAAAATGTAATCAGTTACTACTCCTTGAAAATGAACAAACCGACCTCTCATGCAAGTGTCAGCCATCAAGTGTATCCAATGAAACGCAGCCGTAAGCAGTGTGTTTAGATAAACTACCCAACCTTAGCCATTTCTCAAGACTTGCAAAGTTCAGAACCAACAGCCTTACTGACATTGCTTTAAAGACAACGCAAAACAACAGCCGAGACAGATCCCTGCACCACATTTCTTTAAAGAAGATTAAAACACTTCAGAGAGGTGAAACACTTGGACCAATATGTCTTCAAAAATCCTCTTTGGTAAACCCCAATCTGGAAGGAAAAACTTGCTTTTGCATGTCCAAAGATACCTCTGCTTTGTGGCAGCTACTCTGATGGAGCAAATAATGCTGTAGGCAGTTAAAACAGCAAAGGGTATATAAGGCTCCCCTCTTATGGGGGACATTTCTACCAGATGAAGATCACCTGGTGAGCACTGAACTCCTTCACCTACCAATAACAAATGATGGTTCTCTAAATTGCGTCATGGAAACAGTAATTCGTAATGTGAGCGCTCATTTATTTATTTATTTCTCTTAAAAAACCACCACTACCAAAAACCAAGAGAGACAGAGTCAACTGGTCAGGATGCATTAATCACATGCAGGATGTGCTTCCCAGTGTTTGGTGCTGCCAGCTCTTCCTCTAAGAGCGAGATTTAGCTTCTACCAAACACACGACATCTGCAAACCCTAACCCAAGTAAGTACCCTGACAGACCTGTGTCAAACATCTGCGGTTTATTCTTACACTGCACGGAGCAGCCAGCTGACTGTCTGTCAGCCTTACTAAATGAATTATCCCCCGTACCTCATTCGCAGAAAATAGGTACTTTCAACAGCGTGATCAGAAACTTCAGTTCTGGCATCTGTTTGTCACAGAGGGATGGGGAACGCTTTTGTCCTGCCACTTCAAACAACATCCATGGCTTTGTGTCGGTAGGGGAAGGGCAGGGGCGCTTGAGGGGCCATTAGCAACCTACTCCTGGGGGATGTTTCGCTTCCAGTGATTTTGCTTTAAGGGCACACCCCCAAAGCCTGCTGCATTGCCAGAACTCATGAGGAAACATACATTAGAGGTCCATATGTGTTTTTGAAAGGGCCGGATTTATTTGGTGTCAGGCCATTTTAACCAGAAGGTCTGAATTAAAAGTGCTAACGCTGCCTGCAGAGGGCCCAGCACCAGGAGGACAGCTCAGGCTGCCCAGGTCACTTGTATCCCAAACTTACTGGGACGCCAGGCCGCCCACAGCTAGGTAACACACTTAAGGGATAAACTTGGTGCAAATATTGCAACTTACATTCCAAATTCTTTGACAAAACCCCAGAATCTATGCTGGAAAAATGTCTCCTGCCGTAGGTTACACAGCAAAACTCCGTCAGGGCAATGAAACAAACCTGTATTTGTTGACTCTCTTGAGCCACAAAAATAATTCCTTCTGCTTCTGCATTGCGCATGGAAACGTTACTCATCGGTTCCGTAGCTGCGTGCTAGAACCAGCTGCTTCCCCGCCTGCCTGTGAACGCTCTGACAGCTCACTGCACACAGTAACACTGAAGAAAAATTAATTTCTCTGGAGATATGTAATGAAGTCTTCTGTTTGGAAATTAAATGGGTTTCTAGCAGAAGCTTTATGATGGATGAGTGGATTGCAGTTTAGCATGCATCAATCTCCATTTGAAGCACAGAGAGGTTCATAAACCTGCAGATCCTAATGTTAACAATCAAAATAATAATATCAATTCAAATTCCACTCCCAGAATTACCTAACGAACCTCTGATGTACATGTTTTACTTTACACTTTACCAATGACACGTCCCGCCCTCAACTTCCCAACCTAACTTTTACTGTCCCGTAGCTACTGGCAAAACAATTCCCAGAGCGACTCCGTTACATAGTCTCAGACATGAGAATGAGCTTTAGAGAATCCATCTGGGGACAGAAATCTGCTGCAGGGACGCAGCTTTTAATAGCAAAGGCTGAACTGGAGCACAGGATATGGTAGCAATGCCATCGTAGTCGTGTGGAAGAAGCTGCAGTTTCAGATCTGTTATTAGTGGAGAGACACTGCTGTGACAACTCCACCGGCGGTGATGGTGCCATTTGTTATCATGGACAACCACGGAACAAGAAGCCATGGAGGAAGATGGGAATGCCCACCACTGCTTTTGTAAGAGACGTATTTCCAGCCAAACATGGAGAGAAGAAGCATAGCCGCAGAGGCAGTTTTGTCCTGTCGTGATGCTCGCTAACTACCTTTCCAGCCAGCCTGGGTTCTTTCCAGTACCTCAATTTACTTTAAAAACAGTACAACCTGTGCTACGTGTGCAATTACCTTTTCATCAAAAAGATGACAAGTCCCTGACAATGGAAACAACAATAAAACAACCATAAGCTGTTTAAAGCTGTTAATAACCTGCAGCGGCAGCCAGAATTTCTTTGAAGCAAGTGCCAAACATTCATCTATGAATTAGGTAGCAGGGCTTTTATCAGAAAAATAATTCTCAGCCCGCAGCAATGGAGTCCCCAGCTCATTTTCAAAGCTGAGCTCCACACTCCAAATTCGTCATTGCGCTGCCAAGCAATAAATGTGAAACAATTTTTACACAATTCTGAGTAGTTCCTCCTTCCACTTCACACAGACTAAAATAAATGTGCTTTCCTTTACAGCGTTCAGCTTCACCTACTGGCAAACCTCCCCCAGCTGTGGAACAGCACTCTGCAAACGTTCACAAGGCAGGCAAGGCAGCGGTGGCGGCGTTTGGTTACCGCACAAAGGATAAGTATCGCTGGCCAGTTCCTCTAGACCCCGAGAGTCTCCTCTCTCTTGAAGCCATTTTCAGAATAAACTTGGTCCTCTTCAGCCTACTTCAGCTGGGAAGCCATCACTACCTGGCCAGAAACAGTTGAGACCTCCTTCCCCAAGTTGCAGTAAATCTTTATCTTTGAGGAACACTAAGATCTCTGCCCAACTCATACTGGGTCCTGGGGCATCATCAGTGCTTCCGTGCCTTCTGAAAAAAGTTTTTTCTTCTGCCCACTTTTTCCTGCCTGCTATGGATACCAACTTTTAATTTCAGGTACACTAGGTGAAAAGAAACGTGAATGAATACAGACAACCCCATCCATCCTCAGGGACTGACAAAAGCAGGATAAACGGTAACTAACATCTTAGCTGTTCACTGCTTTTGTGGCTTCACATGCACACGAGCATCATCTTGCATGTTTCCTGCAAAACTGTGACCTAAGCCCTTCAAGCTGTAAGCAATTTTCCCTATAGGCTCCTCAGAAACTCAGAGGTCTCGTTTCTCCTGTTTTCCAAAAAGGAGAACGTCACATACTTTAAGTTTGAACTCCTTTGCTCTTCTTTGTTTGTCATATCCTTTGAGAAGCTTAAGAAGCAATCAGAAAATTTTCTCTCTGGAATTCATCCTTTTCTTATTAAAAGGAGAAAGAAAAAGGAAAAAGAATGAACCTGAAAACCAAAATCCAAGTAAATTCCCTTACTTGGAGACAAGTCTTTATAGAGGGCAGCTCTCCCCAGTTCTCTGGGGGCGTTTCCCCCAGCCCACCCTGCCCCACACCAGGATGGTTTCAGCACAAGACCCGGGTCTTGCTTGCCCCGAGTGTCACACGGCCTTGCTGACTTGCAGCTTCTTGCTTAGCTAGCACGTTATTCTTCAAGGAATTAGCTCACTTTCCCCGGCCTTGATCTGCCTTTTCTTTTCCGTGATTTCAGACTGACCCATACCCTCTTCGCATATTTGTCTGCTTATTTCAAGCGACGAATGATTTTGTTACTGCTGCGCGCGCACTTTCTGAGCTCTCTCATCTTGTCTTAAATGCTACCTGAGCTGATCTCAAGCAGCCTACAACAAGAGTTAAACACACCACCCATTCCTCCTGATTAAAACCTCCCAGTTCCCTGTCTTTAAATGCCGCTTCCCACAGGCCTATCTGCTGTGTTAAATTCTGCCCACGCAGGCTTCTCAGAGCAAGATGCCGGCTTCTCCACCTCCCCCGAAAAGCTAAGTACCTTTTCCATAAACTTACACGAGTTTCCCCGAAGTGAGAACATCAGACCATTTCATTACGCCTGTACTTACCAGGCATCCTATGGGGGAAAACCCCAATCTTTACCTGAAGGAGTTCCAGCAAAACAAGGATTTAAATTTAACGATTTGTGGACAAGATATTCTGGGAGTTTAATTTTTACGGAGTGCTCAGAGCTCTGCATTTCCAGAAAGCTGACATCGCAGTCTTTATTGAGCGCAAAGCTTTGCAGGACAGGAGTTGCCATCAGTGGGAGCCTGAGACATGCAAATGATTGCGACTTACCCCCGCGCCTGTAAAGATAAAATATTCTGGGCTCCTGAAAACAGCATGGTCTTGATTGCTGGAGGGTTACTTTGAAACACTGGAGCAACTTACGGAAATTGTGAAAACGCACTGAAAGAAGAGAGCGATGATTTTATAGGAGAACGAACAGCATTGCTCTAGCTGTGAGTTGGCTTAGGGAAAACAGACTTGTGTTTAAATTTCTCATCAAATTTAAAACTTCCCGCTTGCAAAACCCATAACAAAAGGATCACAGATGACACGAGGTAACTTATCCCTTATCATTTTTAACAGGAGAAGCCTGATCTTCAAAGTGGAGACAACTAGGCTTTATCTTACAACAGCAGCACTCTAACTGATGCAGTAAAATCAAGTAACTGGCTTGAAAATACTATTCGGGAATAAAGGTGACTTTTTGGGGGAGTAAGGCCTGCAGTGATAAGCTCTCGGTCACCAGAATGACAACTGCTGCAAAACAGAGCTACCAAAAATGCTGAGGGCATTAAAAACCCAAACATCTATGCTGACATTTTCCATCTGCTAGCTGAGGAGGGAACGAGTTAAAGAAATTGAGTATTTCACCACATATATCTACAAGCAATGCAATATTCTCCAGAAAAAAAAAAAAGAAAATGTTCTGTTACAGGCTTTGAAGTAAGAGCAGATGTGATTCCTTGGCAGGCTTGTGGCAGGCTGAAACCGTGGCTCCGCAGACATTTTTCTCCTCTCAGCAACAAAAGTAGCTTGTGCAGTTTCTGCTCCCCTCCTTCTCTCTTAGTTGCATGCTCCAGTTCCCAAGCCCCTCAAGGATGCCGGTACAACTGTCTAAGGGGGCATATAATGCAACCTACAAAAAAAAGTTGTATTTAATCTCGGTACAGTTCAGTGTCTTGGCACCACATGCTGAACTAAAGCGGCAGCACTGGAGCACGAGTGAATGGGCTGGGAAGAAAAAAGACCTAACCTGGCCTTGGCACTGAGAAATGTTCACTGAAACTGAGAAGTTTACCGGTAAAAGAAGGAAACAGTCTAAGGAAAGAGGGTGTACTCTCCAAGGAAGATGCAGTTGCAACAGGCTGTCAGAACAGACAGCAAGCAGATTTTGCAAATCTAAAGTACTCAGCTTGATACTGTCCCTTTTACAGTAACAAACTGTTTCTGCACATTTTGAAGAGCAAAGTTCTGTAGAAAGACGGCAAAATAGTCAGCGAGTCACTAGATGTTTTCTTTGAAATCCAAATGAACAGAAAGCCAGCAATAAGTTAGAATCAAGGTGTTCTACTTCCAGGTTTGCTACTGAGCATTGTGCATTGTTCTTGTTAATTATCCACACCATGCCTCAGTGTAATTCATCTGTAAAAGCAGCCTAATACTTTCCTATCTGATGGTTAAGAAGAATTAATTATCTCACACCATTTTGAAATCTGTGGGGTAAGCAGCTGGCAGAAAGTTACGCAGTTAACCAGAAATTAAGGAGGCTGATTTCTGTTTCACAAATGCGATTAGAAACCAAAAAGGTTGTTCTGTGGTCTCCAAAACAAACTTCCAAGCTCCTAGACAGAAACAATACAGGCCTTCACCTTCGTGTTTACCCTAGCAGCGGGCCACAGTGGTTACTGTCCAGCTAAATGACCGGTAACTTGTTTTATTTTCTCCTGTCACCTTCTGCAATGAGGCACTTAAGAGGGGATATTCTTATCCCAACCAGAAAATGAACTGCATCAAGGCCCATGAACATGAAACAAGCCCAGTGGACGCTCAAGAGAGCCTGCTCTAGAAATGTGAATGCCCTGAACGTAGCACGTGGATACGTGTACTTCTCTGACAGCCCTAGGCAGGACGCCGGGCAGACAGATGGGCCCAGGGCAGGTGGTGCAGTGTATCACATCAGAGGCACCAGGGCCGTACCCGTGTGCCACCCCAGAGAACTAAAAAGCCAGGAAGTTGCTGCCCACCGCGCAGAAATTAGTGCAGGATCAGGCACTGGCAGCTGCCTCTAGTGAGGATCAAGTACAGCAAGAAGATTAAACACAGACCAGCTGACTCTGCACTCCCATCCCCCTGAGCAGCCCCAATCTGTCGCTGATGGCAACAACGCTGACGCCAGACAAAGACACCAGCACGAGAGTAAACAGAAGGATTACTTAAGTCTATATATAACTGTATCCGTATATACACGCGCGTATATGGCACAGCCAGAGGAGATGGAACAAAGAAACGCTCAAAATTAAAAGTGGCTTTGTTAAAAGCAAACCAGAACAACGAGGAAACATATGTTTCACCGCCAGCTTTTACATGTGCCCTGAATAGAAGTGGGCACACGCACTGGGAAGAAAGTGTTCTGTGATGTACCGAGTGCTAGACGGCTACATAACACTGAAAGTTTGGTGCTCTCACGGGGAAAAAAAAAAAAAAAGTAGCCTGTATGAGTCTTCTAAATCAAACTCACGCATTAGAGCTTTAAATTTCCTTCTTGACTCCAGCCACAGACTACTCTGCTGAATTCAAGTTTGTTTTATGTTATACTATGGCATAACAATAATATATGCAAGGAAGTCTTCTATGTTATCAAAAACATTTGAAAAATAAAGATTTTTGAAAGCATCCTGTGATCACGTCACCGATTTTTTTGAAAGAAAGCATAGGTGGGCTACAAACTGACCTTTCAGTTACCCAGCAGGTCCACAAGTTAGCGTTGCTGCAGCCACGCAGAATTAGCAATCACTGATCCAGATAAAATTAATCTCAGCAAGTAAACGCATTTTTTCCATGCTGTTGGGGGAAAAAAAAAAAAAAAGGACGACAAAAAGCCTACAGTGTGCTGCCTGACCAATCATTTTGTAAGAGACATCTGGAAAGAGGGTCAAACTAAAGGAATCCGCAAAGTATATACATATATAAAACAAAACTTGTAAAAGAAAGGGCTGAGGGGTAACTGTGCAAACTCACTTTTCTTCTGACCTTCTGAGTTTCTTGTTGCTACCATGCTAAAAAATATAACAAGTTAGGACTTTAAAGCCATCACAATAGTTTAAGAGCAATACCAGGATGCATAAGAAAAAAACCTCACAAACTAAAGGCTTGGTTCTGCTTCTTATCCTGCCTTTCACCTAGCATGATTTCATCATTTGAGCAAATTAAATTAGATTTACTTAAATATACAAGGTTAAATCGCTATGGACGGTATTAAAACTACAACAAAAACATTAGGAGAACATGCCAGAGAAAACCTGCAGATGTGTGCCTTCTGCAGAAGGGGGATGTTTGACACTAGGCACAAATGGAGAGTCCCTTGCTGAAGCCCACGCACTGCCTCCTTTCCAAAAGGCGCCGTGGCTTTCAGAAGGTTCCTGTTAACACTTGGCAAGTGGGAGCTCTGCGTCTCCCCGTTGTGACTTCAGTGGGCAAACTGCATGTGAAAGAAGTGTTGAAGTGACTTGATGAAGAGAAGATTTCACTAAGGAGAGCCATGAGACTCTCATGGCTAAGGAGAGCCCATCTAGCCCAAGAGACTGCCCTCAACAGAGACCAGCAGCTGATGCCAAGGGAGGAATGTAAAACAGGGAATGCAGTTAATGACAGATCACCAGATTTACCTACCGAGAAATGGGAAGACCAAAAAAAAGCAGGTACTTCTCCCTGTACTCCACCAAAGCCAGCCAGATGCCCTGCTGACTGCCACCTCAACACCTCTGCCACCAACACATCACCTGTGATGCCACCTCATGATCCGGACTCTTCTGCAATTTCTCAGGCTCTTTCTCATCATACCACTGGCCAAAAATCCCAAAGCAACGACAACCGATTAATCTGAGGGCAAGTTTTCCACAGCCCTTCTACTCAGCAATCGCATCAGAAATCGCAGAGCTCCTAGAAATGAAGGTGTTCTGCAAGGTTTGTGCGGAATGAGATCACAACAGTTTTGGCTTTATTTTAATTGAATAGCCATATCAAAGTCAATGTCCAACATGCTCTCTGGAGACCTACATTCCTTGGCAAAGTTTCTAATTTCCGTGTGAGCTGATTTTTTTAGAGCACCAACCACCACTTCAGCAACTACAAGTGAAATTAAGCCCAAGAGATTCTTATCCAGCTAAATGCAAACAACAGCAATCATCAGTACAGCACCCACGTTATTTATTTCAGTACAAATATCCATTTAAGATTTATTCTTCATTTTACATTGCTCCCATGATTTCAGCATACAGCGGAGCAGTGTTTTGACAGCTTGAGACATACATCCTTGAAAATATCAGGGGAAAATCTCTGATACCTGGATAAACAGGTTTACATACTTCGGAGGCAAATAATTGTAACACTGATGAACAGCTGGACCAATCCATACCGAGCACTTCATACGGTTGCAGAAAAACTCTTTCTGGGTGTGTTGACATACAAACCTTCCCTGTATAACAGACCCAAATCTGAAAAAGGGACTCTGGAGACAAATTCCTGGAGCAGAAGGTGATTTAGATTCCTTGGAACCGGTTTCACAGAAGACCACGTGGCAAAGCTGTCGGAGGTGCTCAACCCTACCACTGGGTAGAGCAACAAAGTCCCTTGCACAAGGGAGCTTAGGATACCTCGTCCTTTGGATATGAATTTTTTTCTTGAAGGCATGGTTGGAAAAGCAAGATGATTTTGGATACGATTCTAAATTCCATCCATTTTGAAAGCTTTTGTGGATCCAGTCCCAAATGACAGGTCTGAGGTCATGACAGAAGTCTGTAAAGGCCACCGAAGTCTGAGACTGGTAGCCTAACAGCCTCTGTCTGTCTCTCTCACTCGATTTTGAGCATGCAAAGAGGTGAGTTTTGAAAAGAGCCAGGCAGAAGGAAGTCTCTGAACTCCCAGTTTCTGTCCATGCAGCACCCACAATCCCCTGATGACGACGAACAAGAATTTCATCTGGACGTTTCTGCTAAAACTGAGGAAAAGTGAGAGATGTTGAAAAGGAAATGGTGCCTCTGAAGCTTTGGCATTAACAACACCACATTAAAATTGGCAGGACTAAGTCATGTATCTCCAAGCAAATCTGCCCAAGAGGTTTGTTTTGTAACATGGAGACCAAAAATGTTGAGTGCTTGGGATGTACTGCTGCCATGCTCTGCTGTAGACTCTGAGCAGATTTTGTAGGTAAAGAGCATAGAAAACACACACCATGGTTACATTCATTTCCATCTTGGTCCGTGACGGTGCTTTTCACGTTCACTCCAGTGCTGTACACCCTGAAACTTTAAAAGTTCATGCTACAGCAACAGCCCCCCAGGCAGACACAAAAAAAGGCTGTGTTAGAAAACGTTTAATTCATAGCCTGCACCATCACTGTCCTCTTACAGGGCTGTGAGCATCATGCTGGATCAATTCAGATTCATTACCAGAGAACAGAGTCTGAGCTCTTGCCTAAGTAAAACCATTCAGAGATCCAGAAATGCTGCACGCGGCACCTCAACGGAACCAGTAATCCATGAATTTCAGGGGCAATAGAAAAGTGCATAAGCTGTGATGACAGACTGCCTGAGACCGGCGATTAGCACAGAGAGCCTTTTATACCGCTTTTCCCTAGAGCTGTCGGCATGGTCTCACCTGCTCTTTTCCACAGCAGCTGCATTCACAGACCCCCTGCAGGGCCAAAGAACCGAGAGAAGACCGGGGGAGCCACGCAGCACAGCTGCAGATGCTAAGGGGACAAGCAGGCAGGCAGAGCTGCCTGCAGAAGATTGCCAGCACCAGCTCCCAGTTTAAGCAGAGCCTGCGTGTTCCCCCACCAAGCCGTTCCCATGTGAGGCAGCCTCCTACAACAACCGTCTCTGAGTTATTTTGCCTCTTAGAAGACCGGGGAGGCATTCCTCGTTCCACACAGAGCCCCTCAGCCCTGGGGTCTGCCTGGTGGTTCTTTGCCACCTAAGGCTTCCACTTACTTCCTCCTGAGGTACTCAAACTCCCTTATAAACATGAACAAACTGAACCTCTCAACAAGCCACCTGAGGTTATGTACCATGTCCGCTATATTAATGGGAACACATTAGACAAATAAAGGGTGAGACTTTCAAACACAGGTTTCCAAAGTTTAATACGTATTTTTATATTAAGACAGCTACTGAAGCATTCATTTCTATCAAATGCAAGAGGAAACGGAGATGGTTGACACCTCCGCCTTCCTCTTAAAACGATGTCTGCAGTGCAACTACACTGAACCAGGTGAGCTGCTTCTCCCATGCTGCTAGCTGTAAGCCTGCTGCAACTCCAGCCCCAGCAATCCACGGCGTGCTTGGGCAGAACTGAGCCCCGTACAGCCACCGGCCGACAGGGCTGGAGGGCTCCAGCCCCAGCCCCAGCCCCACGTGTGGGAGCGCGGACGCGGTCTGCAGCACCCAAGGTCCAAGGACATTTCCTTGACTATCACATACCCTAGGAATAGCTGTGTTCCCCAAATGATGCTCTTAGTGAAAAGATACTCTCGTCCCTTATTAAACAGATATGAAGCTATGCCCAACTCTGTCTGGCCTCTGCAAATGCAATTCAGAGCCTTTTTTTTTTTTTTTTTTTTTGCAAATACACATTACTTTTCAATATTAAAGTGGTGAAAATAGATGAAGTTTTCCTTGTTTCTGTGCTAAGGAGGCATTTTTCTGCTGTTGCCTTCCAGTACCAAATAATACAACTTCTACGCTGGATGTAGCATGTACACTTGAGACAATTCCAAAGCTACAGCATAAAAGGTTTGATCATTAAGAGCAGAGATATGGCACAAAGGGAGAGCCTTCCACATTTCTCTTTCAGTTGATGGAAGAACATGCCTCAAAAGCATCTCACAAGCACCCACACACGTTGCAGAGAGCACTCTTCTTTCACAATTTTCTTGGAAACCTCAGCAATGCAGATGATGAAGATAGCGGTAAAAGTTTGTGTGATGACCAAGCCAAGGAAGTTGAGCAGACAACATTTATGAGGTCACCATCCACGCTGCTTTGGCAGTCTCGGGTAGGAGAGAAGCAGGAAAAAAGATGCTGGTCAACAAGAGTAAGAACTAGAGCCTGATGGAGCAAAAGGCAGATGAAGAACAAGGAGAAGCATTTTCCAAAAGTGAAAGCAAAAAAGCATGGTGACAAACAACCTGCATCAAAGTCCATATTTCCCAAAGAAGTACAAAGGCTTTAAACAAAACCAGAAACTTCATGGTTCTGGTATTACTCAGACAAGTTTAAAAACATGGAAAATTCCATTACTCCCTCTTCACAGGAGAGGCAGTGGCAACTGTCATCTTTCAGAGGAAAAGAAACCCAAGGGGAAAAAAAAATCTACAAATCGCAGATTTGAAACAAACATATTCATTCACCATTTCCTTTCATTTTTTTCAAAAAGGTCTTCCCCTGGCATGAAAATTTTAAGTTGAGACAACATTATTTTGGGAACAGCTGGAGGGTATGTGTGGGCAATACAAATAGAGGCTTTAATGGAAAAAAAAAGTCATCGCATTAACAATTGACAGACCATTATGCTACAGTAATGAATTGACATGACAGTACTTTCCTTTGCTTTGTTTTTAAATAAAGGACACTGTCTTACTGCCTGTTGACTGCTACAGAATGGTTCCCAATGTACTCGTAATGCTGTATTTGCTCAATTAGAGCAGTCATCTTCTCTTGTATGTAAAAAGGGAACAAAGGAAAACTGCATAAAGACAAACTATGCTTCAAAGGCTAAATTTGGAAGCGCAATAAATAAAGTACATGCAATTAGACAACTTACTGAATTGGTTGGCTTGTGAATCTTCCTTTCTTGGTTTTTGTCCTTTTAGATCTTGCAAATATAAAAAGACAACTTACTGTATTCAATCCTTTATATTTTTAATATCTTTAATGCTTGGAGATTTAAGTACACTATCTAGGTCTGACAGGCGCGATAACTCAGTGAAATGACTTCATGATTTTCAGCAGCCTTAGTGAAGACCTAAATGCTACTAAAAACATCCCCCAGAAGCACGGAGTACTAGGATTACCAGTTAGATGAAGAACCAGAACAGACTAGCCTGACAACAAAACCCCCTAAAAAGTAGATACAACAGGTGATTATGATGGCATATGAAGGTAAACAGCTGAAGTGGAAAGAAATTAAAACTGCCTGTAAGGGGCTTTAACCAAACATACAGAATATCTAGAATATGAGACAAATCTGTAGAGCATTAAAAAGTCTGAGCTCATACTGCCTCAGCAAAACTCTGCTCACAATAAATTTGGGGCTTTCCAGGAACACATAACTTGATTGCACCACATTACATAAAAGCTATGAAGATTTGATATGATTTCCAAGACAAAAAAAAGAAAAGTTGTTTGTGAATAACCATACCCATAAGTGTTAAATCATGCAGTAAGACTTAAGAGTCTGCCAGTTTCGAAGACTTTACTGTGCAAGTCAGCCAGCCAATGACTGCAAATGCCCACTTGGGAAAACAACAAAAAAACCTGCTAAATATGCACACTCCTAAATTCTCCAAGTTTGCAGTAGGACCTGAAAAATGAAATGAACCTGAAGTTCTCCTTTTTGTCTAGTCTGACGTGATGGCTTTCTTCTATTTGAAACTTTTCTTTTTGCCATTAGTGTTAAGTATTTCACCAGTATTTCATTAGCGTTAGTATTTCACCATTCAGACATACACGACTTTCCTGCCTACACCTCAGACCTACTTATATCTTCTAAACAAAGTTTGCAAGATACTGTTCTCTGATGTCCGTGATCACTGTTACCTCCAGCAGACTCTTTAACAGGCACTGGAAGTGAGAGTCTGACATCAGCTAAGATTCATTTTAATCCATTCGATTACTCTTCCACACACTGCTGAGATATGGATCATGTGTGAGACCAGCTGCATCTAACTTGGTACATCAAAGCTCTCATCACACATACAAGAAAATTTCATAATTTTGCAGGGCTTGCAAAACATCAGACCAGTGGCGGTCATCCTTCACAAAGCCAAATCAACCTTCCACCCTTTGCACCAGTATCCCCTTCCTTATGTGCCAAAACCCCCTTTCTATTTGTCCCATTGCTCTTCACTCACACTTTACCGAGCTGCCCATATGCATGTATTGAACTCACGCATAGCACTCATTTCAAAGGAAGAGCAAGCCTGGTGTCTGCTCCCAAGTGCACGTCAAGGTGCAGAGGTCAAAGGCTATGAACTCCACCTGGAGCCCCTTATTTACATCAGAGAAAGAGAACTTGAGACACCACCTTCCCCTAATGCTCCCTAACAGCTGCCTTATACTCCACCTGATCATCAGGGTCACTACTGGTATTCTCCTTTGACATGCCCAGTAAAACTCTTACCTCAGCCTTACAGATGGCTCTCCCGGAGATGGACACCTACATTTCAGTCATTAGTTCATAGTGCTCAAGTTTCTCTGCATATCTGCTCCTAAAGGGCTGAGACTGCCCAAGACATACAGTTCAGGATTAAAATGAAAAGCTATCAGAGGGGAATTAAGTAACTGTGGGTTTCTCTTGTGTATTTGCATTATCTCAATTGTCTTGAGCATCAATACAGAACTATAATGATTCTTCAGCACAGCACGAAAGATAGAACATGATAGTGTCATTATGGATTGCAGCTTAATGAATCCCTAAATTTGATTTTGTTCAGAGAAGGCATCCAAGAAAACGAGCAACACTACCTCATAGAGTGATGCTGCCTTGAACAGTCTCTGTACCAGCTCATTTCCATACCATGAGGGAAATGATTTCCCCCTCTGCCTGCTGCTTATGTTATTTGAGAAACTTCAACAGAATTAAAAATGCATTTTATTTTCCTTTTTCCTTCCCTCCCCACCATGCAAGAAAAAATTATTTCTGAACAAGCTCATACTGTACTTTTAATTACTCATAAAATTAGTATTTAGATAGCACCAGTCATCCAAGAGTTCTGTAGCACTTTTATATTTCCATTAAATGTAGTACTTGTTTACTTTTTCAGGCTTTGAAGAATCAGACAATTATTATCCTCACTTTATCGTACCATAAAGAAACTTGAAATTGTACGAAGCTGAGGCATGCAGTAGGTAAAGGCCAGATCCTGCTCAACTTTGGACAATGATCTGGGATAGTGTCACTGAAGAGACTGGAGTCACACTTACTCAGAACTAGGCTACTATACGGCACAGAGCAGAAACCTCATTATTCCAAAAGGCTCCAAGTGCCTCTGGCAGATGAACAAAAGCAAAACCTGTACTCGGAGTCACAAACCTCTTCCTGATTCACTTGCTCATCATAAAGGCCCAAATCATATTTTTAGCAAAAGCAGCCAGTGAGGGGTCAGGAAGGGATTAAATAGCTATGCCAAGGTCATACGGGATATTTGGGACAAAGAGCATGTGAGCCCAGATTTCCCAATTTCCAGGACACCACTTTAATCACTCACATACCTGTAAATATCATTACCATAAAGATAAAATAAATTCAAAGAAAGCGCACTGCTGAGCATCTTCAAGTATCCTGTGCCTCACCAAGGGAATGTTTCAGCAATGGCACGGTGTTCTCTGTTGTAAAGCACGATGAGAAAGGTTTGGCATGTCACGCACTGCCACTGAGTTCCTCAGCTCACACTCCTCTGCTAACTGGAGAAATGGTGCATCATACCGATAGGAAGCAGGAAGCTAAAGCTGAGGTGTCTCAGCGCACTGGATACCCTCTGATCAAAGACCTTAGAATAATATTTTTATCTCTCCCACCCAACCATTGCCTTTCTTACTCATTTTTTTTTAAGAACATTTCCCCCTTTTTCTGCACAAAGAAAGGTCTATTAAACATTCATTTGAGTTATTTTCTATTTCAACATACTACTTTTTTAAAACAGATCATAAATTTGCCCGCAACATTTATATATGCGGTAAGCTACCAATAAACATAAAATCCTTTATATGTATTTTTTTTAGGGATTTCACAGATAGAAAAAAAAAAAGGTAATCAATACCTCTGAGGATCAAGACCTGAGAAATATATTAAGTCTTTGGCTTACATCCCCTGCTTAACAACTTGGCTCCAGATCAAGATGCAAAATAGACACTTGTGGTATAGTACAGAATGAAGAGTACCTTAGGGATACAGGGGGAGAAGAGAAAGGTCTTGAAATTTTACCCTTGGGTTAGCCAAAAAAAGAACAAACAAAATGGCTGCTCCATATTATAAACTAGATGGAGATTTACTCTAGGGTTCAGTGATGTAATGAAGCACTTCCTCTGGGTTCCCCTCTCAGACGTACAGCATGTTAACTAGATTTAACCTTAAAAATTCTGGAGCTTTTCCTTTGGAACTGAAGATGAATATAGTCTTCTAGACAAACATGTTATTCTCCTCTTTGCAGTCATAATGTTCTCTCTATCTTACAGAAAAAAGACCTTCAAACATATTTTGAGACTTGTTTCTAATGAATAGCACTTAGCTGCACCATCGGTCTTGCCTGTTTCATTCTGTTTGGTTTGTGCACTTGCAGTGCCTGTTTCTGTGAATTGTTACAAAACCCAGGAACTCTGAAGCCACCCATCGCTCAACATTATGGCCACCAGAAAACACACAACAAGCACAGACTTACGCAGTTCTTCCCGATGTCTCTCTGTCTGGGCAAAAAACTGGCGAAGTTCCTCTGTGATCTCCATGTTACTCAGGTCATACTCTATCTCCCCTTCGGACTCGGAGTCCTCCTCCATTTCAGAGTCCCTGTCAGCATCCTCCCTCTCTGGGTGGGCATCTGCGTACTGCTGAGCTCTGCTATGGTGCTGAGCTCTGCCACGAGGCTTATAGCTGGAAAAATAGTCGTGGGCACGCGGGGGGTCATTCCCATCCCAATCTGAGTAGCGGCTGCTCGGAGAAGGTGCAGAAGGAGGCCACGGTAGGTGGTAAAAGGACTCCATGGCTTTCCTGTAGGCTTTCTGGTGCCTACGCATCCAGCGCATGGCTAAGTCGTAGTGCTTCCAGTATCTGGCGTACACTTGCTGGAAATACCACGGCTCAGTTTCCTCCTGCATCCACACAAGAAGGGAGACACACAGAGACACACACACACAAAAAAGGAAAACAAACAGTAATTGAGAGAAGAGAAACTGTAAAAGCAAGCCCTAAGTTTGCATTTTAATCATCAGTCATTTTTTTATACAAAAAAAAAACTATAGCTAAAACAAAATGAAAAGTATTACCACAGTACTAGTGCAATACACTTTCTTATTTTTATAAGAGTTTTTTTTTTTTTTTTTAAATCGTCACATCTACCAATGAAAAATCAGCAACGGTGAAGCTGTAGCATGCAGGAGGTTTCCCCCCCGCAAAGTGTTTGTACTGCTGTGGTGGAAGTGGGTTCTTTTTAGGGAAAATGCTGTGTAGGTATATTCCACATCTCCTTTCACCACTCCCATGAGTTGTAAGCACCGAATCATTCCAAGGTGTATGCATTACAACCTACACCTGATTCCCAAATCCGCGGACATAAAACACAAGAGATTAAAACTCCTCCATATTAAACAAAGGCATTCATTTTATCCAGTAACATATTTCCTCCATCTGCCTGCCAAAATAAGTTTCTCAGAAAAGGTCAAATGGCAATTCAGCCAAGTTCATATATCCATCATGGCCTTGATCAAAAACAAGACTGCATTTAGCCAACTGCCAGCTGCCAGTAAATCTCCCTTTTGTACTCATCAGCAACCAACATATGAAAAGGGGTAACAAAGTACCACTGATAAAGTGCATGGAAAAAATAGTTCTGTAGAGTGAAACACATTGCAACACACCTTCTCCTGTCTTCCAGCTAATCTGAGTTTTCCTGAAAAAACATGGTTTTACTCTGTTCATATTTCATCAGCAGCTAAAAAGCCCCACAGTCCTTCTAGCCTTAAGCCCCCTTCATACAGGCCATTTCACCGCCCTCGCCATCCTACTCTCAAAATGAGGAGATAATAGAGGGTATGAAAAGAAGACCGTATAATAACCCAGCATCTAGAACAAGTAAAACAAACTGCATTCTCCCCCACCCCCAATTTAATTTCAACAGAAAATCTTTTTTTTCTGGGCAAAACTGAATGCCTGTTAAATCAGAAGAATTTTAATTAAACCATGTTTTGGCAAACGCTCAACCTATGGCAAGATTAGCAGAGGTTTTCAGAAATGAATGTGACATTTACAGTCCTTTATTAATTTTTTTTCTTTTTTAAAAAGACATACAAGAGAGAAAATATTCTTTAAATCTGTTTTCTTGATCTGTGCTGACACAATTCCATAGCTGTAAAAGAATTACCTTCTAGGAAAAAAAAATCCCCAACAAAACGTAAAAGAAACCCCAAACAAAACCCCAAAGAAGTACCTTGTATTTAACACTAACAATATAAAGCAAGGTTAATTTCATTTATTTATACTTGTTTTCATTTTCTGGTTCTCAGGCAATAACGTAAATGATCGTCACCTTGGAGAAATAATTATTAGTACAAGAAAAACCCCACCAAATCAACCAATAACCTGCTATGTTTCCCTTCTTTCTTCCCTTTCCTTCAAAGTCAAGCCCATTACTCCATTAGGGGTTCATAAATGCTACCTTTGTAGGTCATTGGTAAGTACTTTTAAGAACAAAAGACCTCCTGCTAAGAGAGTCCATAAAGAAAAAACAATAAAACAAACTTGCACTCCTTAGTAACTTCTGGTCAAAAATTGCACCCTATTTGTGAAGGGATAAAGGGCTCAGCTATCTGATTGAAAAGCCCAGACAAATGATCTTCTCGGAAAGCAGCAATTCATGGACATGAAACTTCATAGCTCTGATTCTCCTTTTGGTCTAACATTGCTCTGCTACAATGCCTTCATTTCAGAAGATTTATTCCTAAAACGAGTGGGTGCAACAGAAGCATCTGCCTTCCATATGGAATTTCTTCATTCTTAATCATCCAATGACCTAAAAGCTAGATATACAATTTAAAAAAAAATTATATTTATTGTTCTTATTTTGCCTAAGAATGTCACACTGACTCCTCATCCTTCAGCAGCCAGATGAGAACATTCTGTTGTCCAGTCTGATACATTCACAGGTTACTTTTTACTTAATTACTTCAGTAAAATGTTACTTACAGGAACATTTTATTTTGTACACTACTTAAAAACAAACAAACAAACACAGTTTTTAAACATTGTAGAGCTCTGCTTTTGTCAAGCTGCATACTCTATATATTTCCAAAGATGACAATATATTCTTTTAAAGCTCAAAAATTATCTCCAGTTCTTAAATGTTTCTAAAAAGGCCCTTGGTGACTTTACTGAGAGCTCTGGAATCCAGCTGGCTGACTAGCTCCAGTTGTTAATTTAGGGGAAAGGAAGACAAAAAGCCAGTTCATGTAGACAGAACTGTGATGTTGATGCCTGTCCAAATACTTTTTGTGGCTTTTTTGTTGAAAGTGACCCTTAAACCCCCCCCCTTTTACATTTGAATTTTAAAAATCCATCTGTTAAAAAAGAAATTACAGAAATATTTTACAGTGGGGTGGAAAAGGGAAAGGAACACTTCAAAGTCTGACTTAGTTCTATGTCTGTGCTTTTTCAGCTGCAGAATAAATGGAAATAAGAGATTTCCTCAAGCAAACAAAAGCTATAAATCTAAGGCAAATGATCAGAGTCCTCTGTTATTTTCCTGTTACGTCTCTGGAGTCTTTCTTACCAGGAGTAGACAAATCGCTCACTGTTGTAATCTGAATTCTATTTCAAAGCAATTTAGGTACTTTCATATCTAATTTTTACGTCTGTATTGACAGTTCAATAGAAGTGTTTATATGCATTTTGTGTATAAAACACGACTAAGCTATCATACAGACACCCATAGACTGCTTACCATCTCTCGCGGAGTTTGTTCTGGTGCTCAAAGCGAACTAGAAAAGAAAATAGCAGTTTTTGAATTCATAGAAGTATGCATGGTCACAAGTACTGAATATATTTTTGTTAAACTTGAGCCTGGCCTATAGCTATTAAATATCTCTTCTCTGTTGTGGCTAGCCAAAGTCTCTTATTCATAGTTTTTTATTAGCCAGTTAAAAAAAAACAACATTCCTTAGAAAGCCCTCCCCAGAATATGGGACCCTTCTACCACAACACAGCCTAAATGCTGGGACTGAATGCTTTTATTTTTTTATTAAACTTTTATTTTCTAAATTAAATGCAAAAAAAACAAACAAGCAAACAAAAGCTTAAATGAAACTGTTCTTGCTTTTTAGCAGCATCTGCACAGGGACATCTGTAGAAATAGCAGTTACCACAAAAACCCATCTTAACTCTACTTAAGTACTAAATTTTCTGATAACTTATGGTGCACTTATAACTGCATATAGTCCTTTCTTTTGCTGTCTTTCTTTTTCTTCAGACATCTGATCCTGCCTCTCATAAACGAAACACAAGCCAATTCAGGTTGCAATCACATTTTCAAATGTGAGGAAAAAGTGAAAGGAATAGGGCCAACTGGCAGGGAAGAAAAAAAAAAAAGGAAAAAAAAAAGAGGGCAGAGGGAGGATGGGAAAGATCAAGGGCACGAACAAGATTTCTGTAACCACTAGGAAGGATTTGTAATAATCATTTTCAATGTGATTTCCCAGCATGAATCACTGAGAAATATTCCAAATTACCTCCCTACCTGACAACTATTTTATTACATTAGCTGCTTCATCCACATTTCTCCCAGTACTGTTACCCACAATTCAAACTTGATGTTATGGCAGTGCCCGTGAAAGGTAACAGGGACCCAGCACACTAAATCACCACTGCCACCCCTAAGACGTGGTCAAAGCCAAGATAGTGCTTACTTACAACCGTTGTCGATTTATACTTGCGTAAAACTAGGATTTTTCAAAATGCAAGTGAATACAGGACATAGACCAGTTGTGCTGTCTCACATTTAATGCTCCTGTTGAAACAGCAACTTTTTGCCTCTTAAGACAAGCCATACTGAATGAAAGCAGAATGAGGATGAGCTATATTGAAAGAAAATTTAAATCATGAAGCTACCTCAAATTACTGTCCTTTGCACAGTACACACCAAGCTCAAACCCATAAACCCTTGCTCACACTGACAAGAAACCCTACATACATGAGCAGTCCCACTGCAATCAATGGGATGACTGATACAAGAAAAAGATTGAGGCATTAGGCAGCCAAAGCGTGTAAATTCATTGTATTCCCTTCTGCCTGCTTGGAAGAGGAAGAACAGAACCCAGAGTTGAGATCGCTGTAAAACACTGCAGTGACTTGTAACTCAAAACCTGCACCTACATATAAGCTCCGTGGGCTGTCCCTCTGTTCATTTCAAACACCTCATTTCCTATGCTACCTCTCTTCAAAACTTTTAGCTCCACTCTCATGACTTACATGTGTACCTTCTGTCCCTTTACCATACATATCCGGACATTGCCAAGGTCATAAATGTCTTTTCCTCACACTTAACATCTGTAACCCGTGATAGTCAATTCTTCCATTTTCTACTTCAGAAAAAATAGGTACATGCTCATGATCACTCTAATTCCTCCTATACTGCAAAAAGATTCTTTGAACTAGCTTGAGCAAAAATAGAAATCAGGTTCAGAGGTTAACGTAATTACACTTTCTAAAGCAGTAAGTGGTGAGGTCTGATACTTCACTATACTTTACAACTTGTACATACGCTCTCTGAAGGGAAAGGTGGAAAGAGGGAAAAACCTATAAAAACACTCAAAAAAAAAAATCGACTCTGTTAGTTTACCAAATATGAAAAGCCTGCTTTGCCAAACACAGAAACTTTACTTATTTTCATAAATTATTTATGAAGCATGACTAGAAATATAAAAGAGTGCAACAGTGCTGCAAGCTGCAACCCTAAATTAAAGAATGAGTTTGTTTTCAGCTGAATTAGTCTTTGAAAACAAACTACATAAAATATGAAATACGACAAGCAGAAAATAAATGTGATAGCTCTACTTCTATAATTCATACTTTTAAAAATAAAATATGAAAGCAACTACACATATGAAACTTGTCAGCAAATGTATAGTTTAAAATGATGAACATATCTGTTTGTCTATACTGATCATTAATGATGAAAAAGTTTTTTGATAAATTTTATTACTTCCTTTTCTCAGTTTTGGAATATTTCCCCACTGATAATTAAATACAGATGTATTGTCTTTAATCAAAACATGCCTGTCCTCTTCAGGCAAGTATGCATTAATGAAAGTAAATATATCTGATCAAAGCAATGACAGCATTCAATTTGATTGGAGTTAACAGCAGTTGATAGAGTCGTATTATGAGACTTGCTAATATAACACATATGATGGGAGCAAAGCCATCTTCTGGTGTGTTGGATATAGTGCTGCCACACGGCTGCCATATTGCTAGCTACAGGTACAGCTCAAAAAGACCTATGAATGCGGGATTCAAAAGGTTTTGACTTTACTTAGAACACCAATGAGCACGGAATTAATTAAACTGTTCCATGGTATTGAAATAAGAATATAAGATATTAAATTAAGGTGAGCTTTCAATAAATTCAACATGAAGACTTCAACAAAAACACTTATATAAAGCTTTCTTGAAAAAGCAAAATTTGTTTACATCAGAAATGCCCAAAACAACAGATAGACAGCAGATCACATCCCGTGCCCCCTGCTGCTTATGTCTCTGTTCCTTCAGACTGTGAGAAGTGCCTTCTTCAAACAGACCAGAGATCTCCCTTACTCAGTAGCTAGTTTCTGGCAACAGGTAGTAAGAGATACTCAAAAGAACAGAAGATGCGCACAAGAAGTACTTTTCCAGCTACACTTACCCACTTAGCTTGATTTCTGCAAGTAGCAGTTCAAATACTTTTTAAGCTCCCAACTGGTTTTGGTATTTAAAGCCAAGATGTCACTTCTCTGAACCCAAGTTTCCATGAGATCCTGTGGCTGTAATTTTCATAAGTTAATGTGTTACACACCAATCTGTGCATCAAACTCACCGACTCCAAACTCTTGGAAAAATATTCCATGAGTTCAGTAAGAAAAGCAAGCCATTTAACGATACCAGTAGTGTGCATCTTCCCATAAACACCTACTTCATTTTTTATTTCTAATGGTTACTCCTACTGTAGAATTACCACCAGGAGGGGAACTGTCTGAACAGTGTTTTGATGCTATGCTTTAGATTAATATTGTGCATTGCTGGTGTATGATGTTAACTTCAATACCAAAGTGCCCTAGTTACAGCGATAAATACATAAGTCTGTGATTGGTAAGACAGTTGGCCGTACAAGTATTTCCCTCAAAAACAGTAAAAATTCCCAACGGTTTCCACTGAATTCTTGTTTGTGAATGGCCGGAAACACAAGCTCGATCTGGCACTCAGGATTCAATCATAGCTCAAACAGGAAAGGCAGCTGAGCTGTGAAGACCTACCTATCACTATGATGTCTTCACACCAATGTCCTTACACCAACAGAGATAATTTCTGCAAACAGAAGGGAAACTAACTACATGTAAGGCAAAATTATGTTCGCTGCAAGGGCTACTCCCATTTAACCACTACACCTGTAATTGAGTCATGCTGATCAAGTTTTAGGGTATATATTATGGCACTTCTTAACCAAGCAGAGCCCAAGAGAGTAATTCTATGCTGTTCTTGAAAATATGGTAATTATTCTCTGAGACCCAAGATACAAACCCTAAACTTACTTGGGCCAAAATCTGAGATCAAGAGTGAAATGCTAAAGGCTGTGCAACGACCAGTAGTCCCAGTTAGCTTTTGTTTCACGTGACTTTGCCAGTTTAGTCGTAAACTAGGAAGAGGACGAAACCTTACAGCTTTTAAACGCAAACCCCATTTCCTGCTCTCACACACGCGGAGCCCAAACTCTGATCCCAGTCTTTCAGCGTCACCCCCGCCACAAAACCCGACCGAGAGCAGCCCTTGGCCCTGCCGAACAGGGCGAACGAGGAAGCCGAGGGGCTGCCAGGGCACGGCGCCCACCCACCGGCCGCGCCGCCGGCCTGAGGCCGACATTTTGCGGAGGAAAGGAGGGGAAAAGCCCCGACCCCACACAGCGATCTGGGGTGCAATAAACACCCTTTGTCCGCCCCCACCAGGCGCCCAAGCCCTGAAAGCAAACCTAATTCCCTCCCGACCTGCTCGTTTCCCCCCTAACGCCATCGCTCTCTCCCAGCCCGTCCCTCCCGCGGCAGCCCCGGCACGGGGGCGAAGCTTCGGCCGCAGCCTGCGCAGCAGCACCGCCGTCCCCGCACCCACCCGGGCAGCCCGGGGGTCCGGCTGCGAGGGGAGCCCAGGGGAGCCGCCTCCGGTACTTCCTCGCTCCCTCCCGGGGCAATCGGAGCCAAGGGCGGCGCGGCGCGGCCAGCGAGGCTTCCTCCTGCGGCTTCCGCTCGGCCCCTCGCCGGTGCCGCGGCGCCATCTTGTGGGGCCGCCGAGAGACGGCGGCCATGGTCCCCTGGGCGTCACCCTTCGGGATGGGGTCGTCCCCGTGCAGCCCCCTGCCCTCGTCCGTTTAAAAAATGTGACTTTTTACATGAGCAGATAGCGATAGGACAAGGGGGAACGGTTTTAAACTAAAAGAAGGGAGATTTAGATGAGATATTCAGAAGAAATTCTTCACTCAGAGGGTTGGGAGGCACTGGCACAGGCTGCCCAGAGAAGCTGTGGATGCCCCATCCCTGGAGGTGTTCAGGGCCAGGCTGGATGGGGCTTTGGGCAGCCTGGTCTGATGGGAGGTGTCCCTGCCCATGGCAGGGGGGGTTGTAATTTGATAATCTTTAAGGTTCCTTTCAATCCAAACCATTCTACAATCCTATGATTTTCATAGGATGGCACGTCAGCAGCCTGCTCAGGGCCTGTTGTGTCAGGTGGTGCATATTTTTACACATGGCAAACTGATGGATGAAAGTTGCAGACTGCAGAACATTGAGGTAAACTTGGAGAGTCAAAAAAGATACTGGGGAAGTCATTTAAGGGGTATCTATTAGTCATGAAGGTATAGTTCTGGCTTAGGAATTCCCTGAGCAAATTACCAGATGCTCAGAGGGTGCACTAAGAATCACAGAATCACAGGGTGGCTGAGGCTGGCAGGGACCTCTGGAGGTCACCTGCTCCAACCCCCTGCCCAAGCAGGAATACCCAGAGCAGGCTGCCCAGGCCCATGTCCAGGTAGCTTTTGATGATCTCCAAGGAGGGAGACTCCACAATCTCTTTGGGTGACCCCATGACAGTGCTCAGTCACTCTCACAACAAAGAACTGCTTCCTGATGTTCATATGGAACCTCCTGTATTCCAGTTTGAGCCCATTGCCTCTAGTCCTGGCACTGGGCAGTACTGAAAAAAACAGTCTGGCTCCTTCTTCTTTGCACCCTCCCTTCAGGTATTGATAGACATTGATAAGCTCCTCCCTGAGTCCTCTCCAGGCTGAGCAATCTGAGGCCTTCTGAGCATCTCATAGAATCACAGAATGGCTCGGGTTGGAAGGGACCTTAAAGATCATCTAACTGCAACCCCCCTGCCATAGACAACGATGCCACCCACTAGATCAAGTTGGGCAAGGCCCCATCCAGTCTGGCCTTGAACACCTCCAAGGATGGGGTATCCACAGCTTCTATGGGCAAACTGTTCCAGTGCCTCACTACCCTTACAGTGAAGAAAGGAGGTACCTGGAGAAGAGGTGCTCCAGATACCTTGATCATCTTGGTGGTCCTCACTTGGAATCCTTCCAGTATGCCCAAGTCTTTCTTGTAATGGAGAGCTCAGAAGTGGACACAGTACTCCAGGTGCCACTTCATCAACACTGAGTAGAGGGGAAGGATCACCTCTCTGGACCTACTGGTGATATTTTGCCTAATGCAGACCACAACAGGGGCTGTCAAGGGCACATTGTTGACTCATGTTCTACTTCGTGTCTAACAGGACTCCCGGGTCCTTTTCTGCAGAACTGCTTTTCAGCTGTGTGCCCCCCAGTGGCTGGGGTTGTTCCTACCCAGGTGCAGGACTTCACACTTCTTGCTGCTGAACTTCATGAGATTTTTGTCAGCCCACCTCGCGAGCCTGTCAAAGTCCCCCTGGATGGCTGTGTGGCCCTTTGGTATACCTGCCACTCCCCCCAGCTTCATCCTGTCTATGAATTTACTGAGGGTGCACTCCACCCCATTGTCTGGATCATTAATGACAAGTTGAGCAGGACTGGACCCAATACTGAACCCTGCAGTATTCTGCTCATTACTGACCTCCAATTAGACTTTGCACCACTGACCACTACCCTCTGAGTCCAGCTGTTCAGCCAGCTTTGGATCCACCTCGCTGTCTGCCCATCCAGCCCATACTTCAGCAGCTTCTCTATGAGGATCTGAGAAACAGCTACTGTATGCGTATCCTGTTCATTTCTGAGGACTCTGCCACCAGCAACTCCCAGAGAGAGTGTAGTGGGCTGGATAGACCTTTGGTCAGACTTGGTGAAGTGATTCTTGTTACATACATTTTAAGCAAAGGCATGTATTACTGCTGAATTTCTGTACTTTGTATGGAAGAAAGGCATCATCGGGGCAAATTTCAC
This sequence comes from Anser cygnoides, assembly GCF_040182565.1. Taxonomy (NCBI): domain Eukaryota; kingdom Metazoa; phylum Chordata; class Aves; order Anseriformes; family Anatidae; genus Anser; species Anser cygnoides. The sequence continues at coordinate 131,518,579 of NC_089873.1, read as the reverse complement.
AAAGATATGACATAAGTGCTGGTTTTATTCAGGTTGTCAATCTCAACCAGAGACTTCAAGTAACACATTACTAATGCTGCTGTGTAAATTTTAAAAAATGAGATTGTACTGGTTTTAGTTTTGTAATATTTTAGTTTAAAAGTCTGATTTTTTTGGGGGGGGGGGATAGTATTATTTGTTAGAAGACATTTTCTCTTCATTTCACCACTTCCTACTTATTCCATCTACCTACTATATTTAAGTATCTTTACAATTGCACAGTTATTCTGTGTGGAAACACTTAAGAAGTTATCTATCTTATGGGACCTACATGAATATCATATTAAATAAACCTCTGATTACATACATTTTGCAAGCAATGAGAGATCTGCCTGCTGAAGACTGATTTCTTTCTTCTTGCTTCAACTGATCATTGTTGCTGGATCACTTCTGAGTCTGTCACTTCACAAAATATCTGCTGTTTTAAGAGCTGTTTTCTTTGGAAGCCTGTATATATTTTTCATTTATTTAAAGTTTGCCTTTTATCAGAGGAGAAGGAAGCCTTTAGCAGAAAGGTTTGCTTAAAAAGGCAACCCCCTCACACAGTCCCTCACGCAACCCAACAGAAGTGAAGGTCTTGTGTTAATTCTTCATTCTTGGTTCTTAAATCTTTTTATTTTACAGCCATGAAAAATGAAAGCTGTAAAGTGGGTCTAGAATGAAGTGGACACCCCTGCAGTTTCTTTCCCAAAGCTAACACAGGTGAAGAAAGGGTGGCTCCTGTTGACTCCAGCGTGAGCTCTTCTCTTCCAGGTTTGGGGCCAGAGGCATTACAGGGGAGGTTTGCTCATACTTACCAGTTTTACCAGTGGTGTCACGCAATGCAGCAGGACCCTCGTGAGCTTTCTTCCATGGCCATGTTCCTTTCAGTTTTCAGTGTTGCTCCAATGGTAGCATATTAGCTGGGAACTGGGCTGAAAATTAGGATTGCCTGACAGGAAAATGAAATGCCAGAGTTGAACAGCTGTGAGAGCAGGGAAATTACCTCATAAGAAGCAGCAGTTGCAATTGTCAAGTCTAAGCATCTTAGAGAGCATTTGCCAGATACTCAGATTCATTAACTGACCAATTAATTAATTTATTCTTTTAGAAAAAAGGTGTACAGTGACTTGGGATTTGTTAAAAATGTAAATAGCTTAAATCTGCAACATACTTAACCACTTATATAAGACTATAAGAGCACTGTAGTCATCAAATCTGAAAGGGTGGTAGTCTCCAGCACAGGGGGATGATGACAGGAAGTTGGAAGCTAGGTGCTGACCTCTTTTTCTTGCACAACTGTTTGAGGAGTACACATCTGTAACATCCAAATATGTGGGTCGGTTAAACTGCTGCAAATCTGTATGCAGACCATTATTTTGCAAAGACTGGTGTTTTAGTGTTGCTCTACTCAGTTAGGCATAATCCAAAATAAGTCATCCCTAAAGCTGTTGACTAATTATTAACCAGTTAAAGCACTTACATTATTGTGTTTGTCCTTTGATAAGACAAAACCATATTTAGCATTGCTTTATTTGCAGCAGATTTTTAACTATAATGCAAATTCTATTTTTGGATTAAAACAAATCTTACTTAGGTCTAGCTCATTTGTAATCTCAATCTGAAATTCTTAAAATTTCTAAGAAAATTTGATGCCCCTTTCTGATCTGTGTCTGTGTACAGGAAAATACATGTGAGATTTCTTTTACTTCACTCAAGCTTTCTGAGAAGGGAAAGGAATAGGCTATGTAGGCTGGGCAGGGGAGGGAGGTAGAAGTATCATTGAGACAGTCTACCTGGCAAAGAAAATATAAATATTTTCATATCTATATTCATATAATATGAATTTGGCAGCACCTCTGAAGAGTTTCCCCGCTGGATTATGGGCTACTATTCCTTTTGCTGTCTTTCTACACTTACAGTGTGATAGCGGTGTCTACACCCGAGCTGGTCACTCTTGAGATCCCATTATAGCCATTGGCAGAACACTCTAATGCTTTTTGGGTACTGTTCATATCTGATGTCTGTTGGATATCTACTTTGGGATGAAATGAATCACACCCCAGAAATCCTTATTTCTTCCACCGACTTTCAAGGAAACTTGAAGCCGTTCTCATGAGGTACTCTTATTGCAGCTGTGTGTGTTTAGCCACATGAAAGCCATTGAGAAAATGTTTAAAAGTACAAAAAGTTAATAACAACTGTGTATAAAACATAACCCCCCAACTAAGCCAATAGATGGCAGCATTGTAAAATAGTAATACACAAACCTCTGCTTCAAACAGCAGTGCTGGGGTCTGAACTGGTTGCTCTGGAGAAACAAAAATTCTGCCAAATAGTCCTGACAAGTAGCTCTGGCTTGCTAAAATATTCTGTCTTCTCTTAGCTCTCAGATGGCACAAGGTGCCTCTTTTTCTTGAAGGCTAACTAAGGGACCTTGTGCCATCTAGATTTTCAGAGCCTGAAAAATGAAAAAAAAAAACCACCCTAAGGGTTGAGCACTCAATTAATTTCTATTTCCAGAGGCTTAACAGTGGAACATTTGGCATAGCAGCTTATGAAGATTTAGATAAGGATTTTATGTGTTAATTTTATGCAGTATACACACACAATAAAACATTATAATGATACATTGTCTTCTTGTCTTTTAATTTTATCATGTTGATCTTTAGTCACTGAATCTATTTTATATATCTTTGTTAATTTTGCCATTATTATACAAGAGCAGCATCTGAAGTTTTTAATTAGAAAGTACGATGACATCGTGCTGTTTCTGTTGTATAGAAAAAAAAATGAATTATTTCACATTTGTTATCAGTTATTTTTCATCCAGGAAACTCTCAAATAATGTCAGACATCCTTTAGCACAGGAGGTTCCGGCTGAATATGAGAGGGCATTTCTTTACTGTGAGGGTGACAGAGCACTGGAACGGGCTGCCCAGAGAGGTTGTGGAGTCTCCTTCTCTGGAGATATTCCAAACCCACCCAGATGCCATCCTGCACAATGTGCCCTAGGTGATCCTGCTTGGCAGGGGGGTTGGGCTAGGTGATCTTCTGAGGTCCCTTCCAACCTCGGCCATTCTGTGATTCTGTGACTCTGTGTAAATGCCTGCAGTCAGCAGGCAACATGTGAAGAGGTCATAGTGAGGATGAAGACTATGAAACCATCAGAAGATGTGGGCCAGGTTTCGGTTCCTTTACCTAAGGAGAGACTCAGTGCCTTGACTGGAGCAGGGGAGGGTTGTATAGCCAAATGGCTGTGACCACAGTGGTGAGGGAAGGCACTGAGTCTGTTTTATTGTGTAAACTGAAAGGAGGGAGGTTTAGATTGAACATAAGAAACAAATTCTTCACTCAGAGGGTGGTGAGGCACTGGCACAGGTTGCCCAGAGAAGCTGTGGATGCCCCATCCCTGGAGGTGCTCAAGGCCAGGCTGGATGGGGCTTTGAGCAACCTGGTCTGGTGGGAGGTGTCCCTGCCCATGGCGGGGGGGTGGAATCTGATGGGCTTTAAGGTCCCTTCCAGCCTAAATCATTCTGTGATCGCATGGTACTACGTTCTGTGCAGGCAGAATGGCTCCCACCCCACCAACAGTTCTCCTGTCTTAACTGCTGCAGTGTACAAAGCGTGTATTTGATACAAACTACTCATGCCTGAATGTGGCCCCAAGAAGGAGTGTTGAATCAAACTGCATGTAGGAAGAGACAGCACTATACCTGGCTTCATTATTACCCTTCACCTTTTACTTTTATAACATTATTAAGCCCCAAATGATTCCCAAATGCATCTGGGACATTCGCATAAGAATACTGAAGTAACTCCCCTAATTATTAGCATGTAGTCCACAAAACTCACGATGTCCAAGTTAATGTTCCACCCTAATACTTTATCCACTCAGTAATATGTGTTATAATACTTTTCAAATGATTTTTGCCCATTATGTCTAAATAACATTCAGCATTTTAATAGTGGTTTTTTTCCCTCCTTTGACAAACATTGCATATGAGGGATACAGATGACTTCCCAAAAGAAACTTTATTTTTTTGTTGTTTTTATTTGTACACTGAATTCCTTCATCGACCTCTGAAATATCATGAATTGCCTAAGAGGTATGGGTACAAAGATTCCACCTGATAGACATCTTTTTCTGGAAAGATTTTGTGCAAATCCTGTGACTTGAGATCAGGTTTATTCATTATTTTGTACGTGTTAATTTCTGCACAAGCTTAAAAATCATCTTTCAAATAGAAGGTCAACTTTTGATTGACTATAGGTTAGTCACAGAAGTGCATAGCGCTTGGAATTCACATAATGATAGAATCATTAAGGTCGGAAAAGACCTCCAAGATCACTTGGTCCAGCCATCACCCTGCCACCAATGTCACACACTGAAACATGTCCCTAAGCACCACGTCCAACCTTGCCTTGAACACCCCCAGGGACAGTGACGCCACCACCTCCCTGGGCAACCCGTCCCAGTGCCTGACTGCTCTTTCTGAGAAGAAATGTCTCCTCATTTCCAACCTGAGCCTCAGTTAAAATCACTCAGTTACATTCCTGTCAGTCCTTGTAAATGCTTGATTTATTAGCATTGCCTTCCACCATCTTTCATCTTTTCTTTCCATTTCTATTATTTTTTTTGTACCTAACTGTTGTTCCCACAACTCTTACAGCTGTCTGTTTGTAAGCCATAGCTCTCTTTCAATTGTTGCTGCAGGCTGCCTCACTGATGATGTTTCCATGACCTTTTGAATTTCCGCAAATGTAAATGGCTATGCCCAGTACAGTAGGTGAAAATAATTATATCCATAGCTGCACCTGCATCCTGAGACAGACCACAGCTTGCTGACCGATCTTTCTGCTAAAAGAGGGCTTTGAGGAGGCAAAAGGCTTTCTCTGTGTTGTCTCTGTCATCTGGTATAAAAGCTTTAGTTGCAATTGCTTTGAACAGACATGAGAAGTGCACTGAAGAGCAGTGCAGAATATAGATCAGGCGTGTGCTCATGGTGACCTGTCCCAAACAGGGGGAGGCTGGCTAATCCTGCAAGTGCATTGCTTAGTCTCCACATAGCTGAGAGCGATGAGTTGCCTATTGCACTGCTCAGAGCTGCAGAAAGTTCTGGATACAAAGGCAGGAGATGGCAATGGCTCGATCCTGGGCCAGAGCTGAGCTGGGTGCACAGGTGGATTGACCCAGCCACCCTGAGAAGTCAGCTCAGCTGCTTCTTTCAGCAGCCAAGGATTTAGATGACCACCAGCTGTGGAGCCAGTACAAACCTACTGAGACGTATGGCTATGATGGCAGAATCACATCTGAACTGTTCACAAGTCTCTTCTGGTTCAAGAACTACACATGGCTTTTTAGTTCTTTAGGGGTCTAATTAAGTCTGTGAAACTTGAAACTGACTCAGGACTAGACTAATGGGGAGAAGAGGAAAAAAAAAAGGTAGCAGAACATAAGCGCATGACTTCTTGATCCTTAATACACAAGGCAGGATCCAAAGCTGAAAGCCATGTCTGAGGTTTTCTGTTCAACCCAGGGGGAGAGTCGGGTGCTCCAGAAGAGTTGTCTGAAAAATATTGGTGCTGGGACCTGGGTTCATTCTACCAACTTTATGCTTCCAGATGAAGAGCCCGTACTCCCTTTATGCTCAGGAAGACATGCATCCCCAGGAGACAGAGATCCTACCTAGCACCTGAGCTAAGATCTCTGGAATGGCTGCCCCCATTGACCTTAGAGCTCAGATATAAGCTTAGGTATTTCTGCTGAGCATTCAAGGGTAGGCAAGAGGGCGGGGAAACCATGATGTGAAGACATCTTTACCTGCAGCTATTCTCTCAGAAAATGATGTCTCTCTCTTTTTTTTAGGTGGCAATGAGAAGTCATGATGAACGTTTTCCCTCTGATTATAGAAGGGCCTGCTGAGTACATCACTTTCTTAGAAAATGAGAGATCTGTGTTTAATTCCTTTCAAAACCTCCGAGGCTTAATAGTCACCCACAGGAGAACAAACAAACCATTTACCTCTTGCTGACCATGAAAGCCTGACCCCTGTTTATAGACCAGCATCAGCATTTTATTTTTCATTCCAGTGCTTGTATGATTCCACAGACATTACTTGGCAAATCATTTGGTTAGCTTTGCCAAAGATATTGCAATGCTCCAGACACAAATATTTTGGCCAACTTATATTAAAAAAAAAAAAAGGAAGAAATAAATAAATAATAATAATAAAAAAACAACAGACAGGCAAACTGACTTGAAATTTAGGGAAACAAATAACATGCTTGTTGCAGTAGGAATGAGTAATCATGAGAAAAGTGTTAGGTGGGTTCATAAATTTTGAATCTTTTGAGCATCAACAGCTTGTTTTATTTTATTTGTCTGATCATCAGTTGGACCCAGTTTCTCTGTGTAATTATAATTACCTTCATCGTGTTAGTTCGATAAGAATGCTCTTGTTTGAAGTTTTCATGGAAATATTTGTTATTGTTCTCAATGTAGCTTGTTCCCTATGGGGGCATAAGAAGGGAAGCAACTTTCCTCAATAAAATTTGCGAGAAGACCGAGGGAGGTGTCATGTAGGCCTCTCCTTCAATTTATTCTCAGTTCTCACCCACGGGATCTGACTGTTGGTGATATATAGGAAGCTGATTTCTGCTTTTTGGCTGGAGGGATATAATTTTAATCTTGGAAATATCAGACAGAAGTATGTGTTTATACATCATATGTTAAATATGAAGCAAGACCTCTGCTATCGAGAATGGTAGGATCCACTGTTTATGGGGATTTGGTTATGTACAGAAAAAACAAGACACCTTGGACATATGAGGTTTGTTCTACATCAAATATATTACTTTTTCAGCAGCCCTATCTGGTTCTGAATCTTGCTGAGCAGGTGTGGCTTCACTGGGTTATGCGCAGGCAACAAAACCTCTGGAACTTCCTCCCATATGCTGGTCCAGAAATCCCAGACAAATGGACATATTTCGGAGATTTCCTCCACAGAAAATTCTGGAGTCAGAAAAATGGGCTTCTCCAAGAGAACCCAGCTGCATGCAAACCCAGATAAATGGCTTACATACAACATGTAGTTACTGCTGGTTTGGGAGACACAAGTCTCTACAGGGCATCACATTCTGAAGGTTTCACTTCATTTTCTCTTCTCTGTCCTGGGTTCAAACTGAATATAAGTTGACAGATAACTTCAGGATATGGCAAACATTGATAGAGACTAGTATTGGAAACTCAAGAAGTTTTTGGTGAATTTAAATAAAATATGGAAGTAAATTTAAATTAATCTTTGTACAGGAACTGGTTTTGTAACATTGCAAGCAAATGTTTTCCTTTGAGTGTTCAAAAATGATGCTTCTGGGTCATATTATTGCTAAGTTACATTTGACTGAGATACTCTGGCTGGAAGTCCCAGATAAATTCTGAGAATCCTGAAAGGTGCAAAGATCTTAACTGTGAAGTAAGGTTTTTGAAGAAGCTGGGTACATGTCCTGCTGCTGGACTGGCTCCTTTTGATCCTGCATTCTTTTAAGCTTTCTGCCGCCTGAATAATTTTGTTATTGTTTCCTCGCTGTCTTTGATAAACTGCATAAGCAGAGACTGGGCCTCTTTCTCAGAAAGGAACTTCTGGGTACTTCTGGTACAACTTCTGTGCTGATCCCTGGGCATCCCCTGCACGCCAATTGCTTATTCTTTCTCAGAGCTCTGACTGTTAGGGGACGGTGGCTTTATAAAAAATATGTGAGAGATGAATCAAGCAGATGCAGTCTTGGTAAGCATCTCAAAAAATGATGACTCTTCACAGTAGCTTGCACAAGAAATCAGAACCAGAGCGAATTCACATCTACCTGTACTCCAGTTTTCTCCTTCCTCTGGAACTGTCCTTGGGTCCCTTTCTCCTGCAGCAATGATATGCCCTCTCCCAGCAGGGTCTCTATACTGGCATGTAGCTAGCTTTCTGCCTCCTCTCCTGGACTCACCTGTGCTCTCTCCTTAGACCAAAGTACTCTGTGTCAATTAAACCTTTTACCAGCCTTTACATGTGATCCAGGTTCCCACTAGATGATCCCCCACTCAGTTACTTCTTTCATGAATTTTAGGTTTAGGAAAGAAGCTGGCCAGTGTCATAACGAGTTTTTTGTACCGTGAGATTTCCATGTAATGGATGACAAGAATTTCATGACTAGAATAGTTCAGCCTGTCTGTGGAGTTCATCTTGACTCCCCCTTTCCTGGGGTAGCCTGGAGATAGCAAGAGAGCCTGAAGTGAGCTGGACGAACTGCTCTGGGATCTCACAGCCTGTTCCCTGCTGTTCTCTTTCCCGAAGACTCAGATGTTTTTTCTATCACAGGGCTATGGTTGAAATGTATTTATTCCAGCTGACATGCTTAGTTAGGGTCTTCTTGCTGTGGTTGGCAATGTACGTGTGAAGTCACTTAGGAGACCTGGTATGCAGGCACATTCCCACCACATAGCCAGAGGTGATACACACAGAGTGACCCCAGGAGAGGGGGGACCTTGCTGTGCCCCTGAGACGCTGCATGTGTGATTTTACGAGTGAGAAAGGTAGCAATGAATAGTCTCCATAACAGGTTACGTGACACATGCTGGCAGAAAGATGGCATTGCTGCATAGTTGCTAGCCCTGAATCGCCATCCTTGGGAATTTCAGTCTAACAAAAATAAAATAAAATGAAATAAAATCAGGAGATAAAACAAACAACACAGAGAGCAGACAAACTCTGTATATGAAGTGAAATTGCAGTCTTCACAAACACAAATTCATAGTATCAATCTGTTTTTAAACTGTGCACAGAGAGATTCCACAAAGCATTTTATAACAATTTGCAGTCAGTCAGACTGAGTTCCTAGGCACAAGCTTTGAAAGTCCTGTTTCCTTTTAAAGAGAACAAGCATTTAATTTATTACTGATGTCATCCTTTGCACAATTTTTAGCAGAGAGGTCAGAGAAGGACTAACTACCTGACCATATCAGTCATACTGGAATGGACTGGACCAGTGTTCAGTAATGACCCTGTGAAGACAGTAAAAGGCGTATAAGTGCATGTAGCGCCTTCGCAAATACGTGATGATAAATTGAGGTGGCATTCATTCCCAAATCATTAATTATGAATTGTTCATCCGTTCTCTGTTAATTTAAATGTTCTTTGCGGTTTATATCTTCCCGGTTTGGTATCCTATGATTTACAACTGAAGCATCTCTCTGTTCAAGGAGAGATTGCTATTTCCAGGGAGACTTCTATAGAATGAATAATGAAGCACTTTTTATTAAATGACTGAGAAAAGCAAAATCTCACTACCAGTATTTCCTGGAGGGTTTATCTTATCCAGGGAGGTGCACATGGCGTTGAATCAGTGTAGCATGAAATCTTCAGGAGTAGAGATGATAATCTGCCTCTACAAAATGAGAGAAATTCTGGTGTGATAAATAATGCTCAATTCCAAAAGCAAATTCAATATTTACTTGTTGAATATCCCAGGCATGTGCATACACACAATATTGCCAGACAAACCAGAGATTACTTCACTTTTGTTATTTTGTATTATACTTACTGTATGATATACCCAGAAACACAGGACAAGCTGTGATATTCACTACACATGCACCAGATACACAAATCAACAATTTGCTAGCATAGAAATGAATATGAATGCAATCCTATTGTGGGAAAGGAGATGGAGATTGTTGTTTGTGTTGTAAGTAGCTGGAAGGTGTTCAAATGCTGTTGTAATGGATACAATACAACATAAGTGGATAGATCCAGAGGTGGTTCCAGAGATTTATTCCTGAGAAAATAATTCCATTCTTACACATCACCATTCTGTGACACACTTAACCAAAGAAAAAAACAAAACAAAACAAAACAAAAAGCTCATATAATGGGATTGTTATTTTGGAGGTTTATGAGGTCACCATAAAACTCCTTAGCCAAGATTTTTTTGTCCTTTTTTGAATACTATTCCTAGGAAGCAACAATTAATTTATGAGAATACACACACTGAAAATCCTTCTCAGAGTCCTTCTGGCCGGCTAAGCTTGTACAGATTTACCAAGGCTTATTATATTTCTATTAGTTTAATGGTGTTAGGTTTTCAGAAGAGATTTCCATGAACTATTGCAACCCCCTTGCTAGTTTTTAATCCTTTCTTCAGAATGGCTATGACCTGTCATTACTGTGAACAATAAGGAAGCTGTCCTCAGCTAAGACTGTGGTAGTTTCCATAGCATCTTTGTCTCCACTGCATTTATCTCTGGCTAAGATATCTACTTTGCAGACAGTTAGTCTGAATTTAGACCATTTACTGCAGTGGAAACACTTTCACTGACTTCAGAAAGTATACATTCAAGCTAACAAAGAGAATCAGGTAGGAGGCAGCAAGAGGAGAGGCATGTTCACTTGCAAGTGTAAGCATTAGAGGAGAAAGCAGTGGTATGACAGTGCTGTTTGTAGGCCAGCAGTAGGAGATGGCTATGCTCAGTGCACGTGGCACCAAGACATCAACTATGTGCCAAGGTCTGAGTTATTTGAGTATGGGGATAATCCTCGTACCAGTTCGTTTTACCACATGCAGTTGCTGGCTTGGACATAAATAATTTTTGATGTATCACTCTGGTGCCAGCCCTGTGGGGTGCTAACAGAATATTGTCTGCTCTACATACCGTCATTAACTTCGTATCCAAGAGTTTCAGGAGTTGTGTATCCTCAGGGTACCTCTAGTCACTTTGTTGCTGAGAGGAAAGACTGCTGTTTGATGCACTTTCATGCTATAATCAGGGACAGGTACAACTGCAGTGAAGGTGAGGCTTGTGACTGTCATAGGTTGAACTCCGTGCACCAGGCTGTGCGGTGATAACGCGTAGGGCTGCAGCCTCCTCCAGGCACGAAGCCCCTGGTGGTCAGTCCAGCCTGGGGGTGGGCCACCTTGCTGCTTTCAAAGCAGGCTTTGCTGCTTTCAGAGGGACCCCCACCATTGTTTCTGAAAGTGCTGGGATGTGAAAGCGGTGTAAGGAAACTTGTGTCTCGTCATTGTGTGAGATTGTTCCCGGTGAGACAGCTCTTCTGCTGGAGCATCTCCTGCAGCTAGGAGCTGGCGTCCCCTGGGGGGAATTTCAAAGGCACAAAGCTTCTGGGGTGCTGCCCTGACTGCCCCGTAGGCACATTCTTTATTCCTTCCCAGTCTTTACTGGGGCATGCCTTTCTAGGTGAAAAAGTGCTGTACAGTGCATGTAACATCTTCACAGAATCACTTAAACCCCAGACAATAGCATTCGGGAATTCAGAGAAAGTAAACAATCAAAGTAGTCATGGTGAAGGAACAAAAGCAGGAGAAATAGAAAGTATGCAAGTCCCAGAAAAATGCTGGTAAGAATAGAAAAACTGCAGGCAAAGCTTTGTGTTATAAAGATCTAAGAACTGAATTCCTTCCCCTTTCATTCCTTCCCTCTCATTTGTCTTATTACCACTCTTATTGCTCAAGAATTTACAGAAATCTGTAATTGGATATTTTTCATTTTGAAGTAGAGCTCTCTGCCTTTTCTTGGCATCAAAACACTATTCAAAATTCATTGTGTTATATTGTCTGGGCATTGCTCATAGGATGTTACATTTTTCAAACTCTCAAGACACGTAGCTTTCAAATTTTTTAGTTTAGATTAATTTTGGCTCATTTTATCTTCCTAGAATAGATTTAACTGAGATCTCAATGTCTTCATTATCTTGTAATGGTTATAGAAGTCTTTCTGTAGCACATTTGTACAAGTTATAGTCTTTGACACATTTATGAGGGTTGTCAACTAATGAGATGCAGATTTCACATGTGTACAACTGGGCCACATTCCTCAACTTTCATTAAAGAAGAAAAACAGGAGGAGCACAATACTATCTGGGCTTTACTGTTGCACAGTCAGAATTTTTGGTCTTTGTATTTTCCCTCTCCACCACTTTAAGAAATTTGATGACACTGTTTGGGAGATAATAATATAAAGCATTTTAAATCATAAAGCATTTAAAAATCATTGTGAATGCAGCTTTTATTTAGAAAGAAAATAAAACAATCTTTTAAAAATCGTTATTGGACTGATATAGATCAGTATGAAGCTATGTGGGATATCACTGGATAACACTGTATGCTCAGTCAAAAGACCCAGCCTACCCATTTTGGAAATGTTGGGGTGGGATAATGTGCAGAATGTATATTCATTGTGTAAAAACCATTGATAAGATGTGGTCTTTGCCTCTTCTTTCTTGAATTTTCTCTCTTTCAAACGCTGGGGTAACCCCTCTTTGATAGCCATATGGACAGTGTGATCTTTACTTTGAGCTAGCACACTGTATGGCTTGGGATGGGAATTGGGCAACGTTAGGGCTGTGAGGTGGGATGGGGAACACTACATGTTGTAGTGAGCCCCTGGCTACCATTTCGGCTTTTGTAACATGTAGACACATGTAGACGTATATATACATATACAGTACTTCCATTGCTGGGCACTAGCCACAGAAGTAACTCTGTGCCCTGATTCCTTACCTCTTCAGACCAGGCTCTGAAAGGCTCAAGGCAGGTGGTAGCAGACACCCAGGCAGCACAAGGGCAAGGCAGAGGCTGGGTCAGGAGGGCCAGGGGAGCAGCTGGAGGGTGGCGCTGGCAGCGGTGCCCGGTTCTGCTGGGGGACATTGGTATGGCTGGGGGCACCAGAACTGGTGGGGTGACCCACGCAGCCACACCTGGGAAGGAGTAGTTTTGCAGATGGCCTGGGTAGATGGACAGAGAGCTGGCTAACAGATGGGAAGATATTGTGGTTTGGTGAGGTGAGGTGCCAGGAAGCCCTGAGGGAGGTCAGGGTTGCTACATCCAGGAGGGCTGGGAGAGACCCTGCAATTTGGAGAGGCAGGGGTGCCAGGCTGAATGAAAGTAACCATATTTATAAAGGCAGTGGGAACAAGAGGGTAGACGAGCTATTACAAGAACAGGAATGTGACTCTGATTTAAAACGTTACACAACTTTGGAAGTACAGTTGCCAGTTACTTAATGCTATTGTTATGGTTATGGAAATAATAGCTTTCTAGTTTTCATCAAATGTTTTCTTGTTACACATTTTGACAAAATTTGAACTTATGCAGCAGCTTCATCTCTTTAAACTGATTATCTTGCAACTGTACCCTTTGTACTTTTCCAATTGTGACAAAAATGTCCAGTCCTTTTTGCAGCTCCTGCATGCTTTATGTAGGCTATTATAGGCAAAAGCCAAAAACATCTCACAACTCACAGTGACAAGAGAAGATTTTCAGCTATGATGGTAATTCACACAAATTACTGTATGACCCTGAAGTAGGAATGGCCGTAAAATATGCCGGCTGTTCACAGAGCTTTCACGTGAACAACAGTTTCCATTATCATGTTCCACCACACGACAAATGAGCTGAACTGAAGGAATCAGAGGACAGCTGGAGAAAATCCTTTCTTTTCCAAAGCCTAATAACATTTAACTTTCTACTCAAGCTCTTGAAAGCCGTGTGATGTATAGGTAACATTCCAGTACCCTTCACCTGAGCCTTTTCTAAGAAGTACATCAGTGTGCCTTCCTATATCAAATTCAGAAACTCTCACAAATAGACAGAAGAAAAAAACCCAAGACACAAACACCCCCCCCCCAAAAAAAACCCCAACCAAACAAAAAAAAAAAAACAAACCCAAAAACCAACCAAACAACAAAACAAAACAAAACAAAACAACAAGGTGATTCTGCACTTAACTAGTTGGTGGGAAAGTTTCATAAAATGTCTGTGGGAGCAGCTTTCAGTCTGGGTAATGGGAAAAAGACATTTATGCAATCATCATTTGATTCCTTCTGTATTATGCCTTCCGGTTTCTAAAGAGTTTGTCTGCAGCAGGGATATTACTGAGGCAGAATCGATAAAGTCTGTCTGTTTCAAAACAAACAAACACAGGGAATTTCTCCAATAGAACTATTTTTTCAGTAACGGCATTCAGACTAAAATGGCGTGATTCCTTTTTGGGGATAAAAAAACCATAGCAATTGGAATTTTTTAGACGATTATAGTTGCTAGCAAGGAAATACTGTTTTTTTTTTTGTATATCAGTCAGGTATAATTAGGCATGGCGGCAAACATTTGCAAGATAATCTGCTCTAGAGCACTAAGATGAAGCAGAAATCCCCCCATCAGAATATTGTGCAACACAACCTGTTTTACTGGTGTTACCTATAATGATGGCTACAGCTCATTTAAAAGTGCATGCTGGATGCTGAGCTACATTAGTTATCAGCTGTTGAAAAACACAGCTTATTTCCAAATGCTCCAGTGCACACTGCCGGCTCATGTTCAGGTGAGCATTGACCAGCACCCCCAATCCTTTTCCTTTGCACAGCTTCCGAGCCACTCTGCCCCAAGCCTGTAGCGCTGCATGGGGTTGTTGTGGCCAAAGTGCAGGACCCAGCACTTAGCCATGTTGAACCTCATCCCATTGCCCATCGATCCATCCTGTCCAGGCCCCTCTGCAGGGCCTTCCTTCCCTCTGGCAGATCAACACTTCCCCCCAGCTTGGTGTCACCTGCAAACTTATTGAAGGTGCACTCAATTCCCTCGTCCAAATCATCAGTAAAGATATTAAAGAGGATGGGCCCCAACACCGACCCCTGGGGAATACCACTGGTGACTGGTCACCAGATGGATTTAACTCCAAATAATGTGTGATTATTTAAAGAAAATTCTCCATTTTCTCCAGGTAAGCACATCATAGCTTCTGAAAAGCTACAGTTTTCCACCCAAGGAAGCAATTTCCTTTGTAAATATTTGATTTACTTTGGCAAACATTTAAATGGTAATCCCTCTACATCCACAGCATCTATAAAAAGCGCAGAAACTCAGGGCTTGTTTTTCTCCAATGTCCCCTCCTGGACCTATCCCACTTTTTTCTCTGTTCTTAACTTGCTTCTTAGTAATTATTTCTGGCTCCTCAGAAAATCAGGCTTATTCCACAGATGTTTCTCTCTGCTCATTAAAGGGGGAGGAGACGACATGGTCCAGCACAATATACTGCATCCTACTGAGCAAGCTGTCTTGAGCACAAACTGTCCCCTGCATGGGTACACTTGAGAACAGAGATGCTTATGCAAAGAGCATGACTGAGTGCTGACATGGAAGTGGGAACATTGAAAGAGGCAAGATCAGGCTCTGGGAGGGAATAAAGCTAATGTCCACAAGTCATTAAGGCCCAACTCTTTCTAATTGTGCATTGCCATGAGAAGGGTGTGGAATACTGAGGAACTGACTTTCTTCTTACCAATACTCATGAAGATGTGAATATCAGAGTCAAGCCTTTATTACTTTAACATGTTAGATAAACCGTTTTGCTCTGGACCTTTTTTTTTTTTTTCTATGTTTTGTGTTGATAATTACAGGAATATGAGGATGATGGGAAAATTTGCCAGAAATTTGCCAGAAGCATTTCTGTCCCTCTCTCTCTTTTTTTTTTTTTTTTCCCTTCTCTTTAGTTAACACCTTTCTGCAAGCATAGACTATTATATTAGATGGTGAATTTTAAAGAGCCAAGGAAAGGTTTATTTAGCATTGGAAATATCAATATAACAGTATTTATGTGGCAAGGTAACATATACCTGTTCAATAAACACTCAACTAAAGGTCCTGGCTGCATGTGCCAGAGAGATGTAGGTGGAGACACTAAAAATTCAAAAATCATAAAAGACCCTCTGAAGGCCATAAAGCCTATTTTTGAAAGCTGAGGATAATTTTCTCCCCCGCTCCCCACAACAGCTTTAAGAACGGCATTTACCTTAATAAAATATTTCTCTAAAAATGCAATTTGAGAGAGAATGTGAGGAGCTGTGTTTACCCACTGTGCATTTATTTTAATAGTGTTTCACTTCTCCCATGAGTACTGAAGTAAGTGATTCTTCCTGGTGTTGGATTTGATTTTGTCTACAAGGGGGAGTTTAAATTGGTCTTAATCATATTCTGACTGGAGGACTTCATATGGAGTCCAAAGTACTTTGTGTTCTCAAGAGCTGATCTGAAATCCAAGTCAGCCAAATGAAATAAAAAATGACTGTACAAATAATCTCCCTCAGATTTTTCTTTTTAAAAGAAAAAATATTTTATTTTTTGTTTTTATTTTTATTTTATTTTTTTTTCTTGTAATAGCTCTGACCACACTCCCAGAACTCCACGATTTGGGCACAGAAGAAATGTGGCTAGTATCTTACTGTCTTGACTGCTAACATGGGACACAACTTCATCCCCTCCTGCCCTCTCCCTTCAGGAGCAGGAACGGGGCCAGGCACAGCAGCTGTGGCTTGACCACCAGAAGTAGGACTTTCTGGCAGTATCTGTAAAGGGGAACTGGATGTGCCCAGGAGGGCTGCTTGGTGCTGTTACTGAACAGCATGGGGCACCCTGCATCCACGCTGCTAAACAGTCTTCTCTAATACAACTTGATGCTTGAGATCCAGACTCACTTTTAAACCACAACCAGAAGTTTTGTGGAGTTTTAGTTGTAGTGGTCCAGAACTATAACAGGTATCACTGCAACAATTACACAGTGTGAAGAACAGAGCCTGGCAGTGTTGAGTCTAAGTCTGAGTCTCTGGGTTTCAGCCCATTAAATGAACCATCAGTTATACATTGGATTTATTTGGTCAGGCGTTTCTGCTAAACTAAGGTGTTTCCTGTCCCATTGCTTTTCCTATGTGCACGGCTCTTTCTCTTGTACACCCTAATCCCAGTTCCCCAGTTCTCTTCTATTTTGACAACTTTCTTAAAGATTGTCATCAGAAAGCAATCATTCTTCTACATCCCTTAAAGCCTCATCACGACCTGCTGATGCAGAGCTGAGCACTGTCCTTGATTCACCAAGAGTTTCCTCGTTCCCAATTTATGAGACTGCTGCAAAACTCATTTTATCTTTTTCTCCTCTGGTAAAGGGGAGGCTGAAAGAGGTAGAGATGTCTTTTGTTTAGGCTATCATTTGTTAGTGCTGATTAGACCCATCCAGAATGCAGGATGAGTTCCCTCTTAGAACTTCAAATAAATAATGGCACTCAGTGGCCCATCATTGTTAAACACTCTTCATCGTGGGTCATGAACTCCATACCGGCCTCATTAGAGCTGTGAAAATTCCATCAGTGCTTATGTTTCTGTGTAATGATTTAATTGAATTTTCTTATTGCTGGATCTTGTCATTATGCCAGTGATTTTCATGCTGGCTCCCTAAATTCACAGAATTTTTTTCTCAAGTCTAAATAATCTAAAATTGGTTTTATCAGTGTGTAGTCTGCTGGAAATGCATAAGGCCTGAATGAGCGAGCTCTTAATTGGAGGGCTGAGGAATTTTCTTAGTTTTGTCTTTTTTCTTAAGGACTTAATTTTCAGCTCTGCTTTTTTCATTGTTTCATTTAAAAAGAACACACAATAGGCTTTCCAACCTGTAACATAAGCCGTAGGAAACTCCCCACGTGTAAACAGAAGGAGCTTAGACTCATTAGTATGTACTAGGTAAAGCTGGATTTAATTTTCCTAAAAAAAAAAAAAAAAAGCATGTGACAAGAAGGTGGGCGATACAGAATTGTTAAGCTCTAATCTAACATTGTTCTGGGTAGGCACAAACCTATTCAAGACACAATAACTATTCTACATTAACACGGGATGGTGGCTGAGAATTTAAATGCTGCAAAGCTGGAGGAATTCCCACAACAATCACATTTCAGGCTTCTGTGGTACTGAAGATTAATTTTAGACCGAGCAATGTTTTTGCATGATAAACCCATTAAAAGATTTGATGAGGAAAGGCAGCCATAGGGTGGATGAATTGCATGCCTTGGTGGTAACTTCTGAACAAGCAGAGATCATAGGCACAGGATACTGACACTGAGGTATGCATGTCTTGGCACAAAATATGCATCGAGTGCCTATGAAAGGCTGATGTATGCCTAAGCTGGGCATGGCTGAGGATGCAAATAAATGAGGTTAAAATCTATATCCAGAATGTGTCCAACTTTATTTTATAGCTTGGAATATCAGCCCATGCATTTCAACTGACTCTGCATAATGACCAGTTTTTCATCTTACCCCAGCTCTGCTGTTGTATACTGCTTCACACACCAGTGGTGCCATATAAATGGTGCAGGAATAAATGCGAAATGCTAATCATCTTACAGTTGTGACTTAATGTTCAAAGGTAATTTTCTCTTTTTACAAGCTCCATAATTTGAATTTTGTGACTTTATTACTATAAGTCGTAGCCTTCTCCCTACAGTAAACTTGCTAGTTTCTAAGGGTAAAAAATTCATCACTTGCCTTAAAAAAATATATTAAATGCTAGAAGATTTCACACAATTCTGCCTGTCCTTTTACCATTTTAGCTTTTATTGACTTCA
Organism: Anser cygnoides; assembly: GCF_040182565.1. NCBI lineage: Eukaryota > Metazoa > Chordata > Aves > Anseriformes > Anatidae > Anser > Anser cygnoides. Next base: position 131,500,115 of record NC_089873.1, on the reverse strand, counting down.
AGAACTGGTGGAAACCTTTCTTTCTTTCTTATTTATTTATTTATTTATTATTAGAATACCCAAAATAACTCCCACACATCCCAGTTTGAATGCGAATAAGAATAGCTTAAATTTCATGAGAACAGCATGTATATTAATGTCAGTTCATCCAAGACATATTAAAAAAAAAGTTATAAATTTTAATTTTTGAAATACTTTAGTGAGTAACAATTAACTGCAAAATAGTGGAAAATTCAGATGTTTTTGTGATAGATCATATAGTGTCATAAGATTGTTCAGTTAAGTCATTTATGTTAAAATTCATTTCTATCTGTCAATGTTTTCTCCGTCTTCCATAGCAAGATGGTAAGTGAATGCCTGTAAAGTGCCTTCAGCATAGGAATAATAACAGTATCTCTTGTCTGTCTCTCTATTTTGTCCTGTCTGATTGCAGGGCTGGATGGAGCTGGCATGTGAATCAGGGTGAAAGTGAGGAACATTCACAACAGGTGGGAAACTCCCTGTTGCGTGAGCAAGCGCTCTCTGTAGAGCTTCACTTTTTCTCCTGATAAATTATCTCTGCAGTGTGTAAGTATTTTGAAACACTTATTTATGGGATTGTGTGTGGAACAGCTGGAGAGCTGAGTGTCATTCCTGGCTCCCCCACCATCCTGCCAGATTTCTTCTGAAAATCCTGCACTGGTTTCCCATACTCAGTTTGTGGCTCTCCTGGTGTGGGAGTCTTAGGGCCACCTGGAGGAGACATGGTCTGAGGTAGCGAAGCCAGTCCTCTGCATGCTCAAATCAGCAGGATGGTGCTTGGTAGGATATATATATGTATAATTTAAATTTGTATTTACTTATTTATTTATTTATTTATTTATTTTCAGCAGGCACCAGAACAGAGAATTATAGCCTGATGTGTTCAGGGCAACTTGTTCTTCTAAACAGACGAGACGTGCTGCCATATTGTGGGCCAGCCAAAATTTTCTTCATGACCTCTGTTTATTGTTCTTGATAAAATGGGGTTTATTTATGATGCCCATGAGATATAAGTCCATAGATGATTATGGCCAGATCTGTAGGATACCTGTACTTAACAACCAGGCATTCATGACATTTGGTTATTTGGATTTAACTTCGTTGTTGACAATGTTGGCACCAAGCATGTAGCATCCTGGGAACAAGGTAAAAATAAAATAAAATGCCCCACCAGCCACATTTTTGATACTGCCTTGGATGTTCTGATGTTTTTGCTAATACTGAAAAAAACAACTTCACAAGGGAAGAAAGTGTTATTTCACTGGAAATAAGAAACATGAAGGCAAGTTCTAGAAATGATGCAATGGAAAGACTCTTGGGGTGAATGTAAGAAAACTGACATTGCTCAGAGGATGCAAAGTCACATCTTGCATGCTGTTAACCTTGAAGAAAAGGGCTGTGGGTCTCATCTCTTTCTGTCACACTGATGACAACCTGAAAAATATTTGTGACTTCATCAGATGGGAAAAATACTGCTAAATCTTTCTGAATAGTGTTAGGTGGCAAATATAAGCTCAGAGTATCCAATGATTCTAGTTGAATTGCTCTAAATCTGTATTTGTCTATCCTAACAGAGTAAAATTCACACTGATAGCTTTATAGGCTATTATCCAGCAGACCAGCTTAGCTTTATGTAACTTACTGTAAGTATGCATAGACTTTATGCGTACATTTTATGGTTCTTTAATGTACAATGCCTGCATGTTATACTGATTTGGAATAGCAGTACTGGGAATACCAAGTCACGAACTGAAACAATTCAGAGACCAAGGAGCCAGGATTGGAGATGCTGCAGGAGTTATGTTTATTCTACATTTATGCTACATATATTCACACTTGAAAATGGAAGCAGAGGAAGTAGAGGTTCAGTTTAGCTGATTGCATTAAATCATTTCACCTTTTGATGAAATTTTCCCTGAAACACTCTCTTTTATTGAACGCCATTATTGAATTTGTTCATCCCATTCAGGGGATAAAGGGATTCTTGCAAAGAGTAAAGCCTAGAAAGCCTGAAAAAATATTGAATTACATTTTTTTCTGAATGAGCAAGATCTCAGTTTATATATATTGCTAATATATAATATATAACATTATTTATAATATAATACTATTTATGATAAATGCAGTAATTTATAATACAAAAAGTTATTCACATATAATCTATATATAACAGACTATATAAAGTGTATTAATATTTATATTTTATGTTGTGTATATATACATATTTTCATTATGTTATATATAAATTATATATATAATAATACATATATAAAACACATCAATTATATGTATATAATACATATGCAACATACATATATATATACAATATTTAATATATATATATGGAAAACAACTTTTTACATGAGCAGATAGTGATAGGACAAGGGGGAATGGTTTTAGATTTAAAAAAGGCATATTTAGATTTGGTATTATGAAGAAATTCTTCACTCAGAGGGTGGTGAGGCACTGGCACAGGTTGCCCAGAGAAGCTGTGGATGCCCCATCCCTGGAGGCGTTCACATTGAATGGGGCTTTGAGTAACCTGGTGTAGTGGTTGGAGTGCCCATGGCAGTGGGTTGGAACTAGGTGGTCTTTAAGGTCCCTTCCAGCCCAAGCCATTCTATAATATGGATCTGTGATACTGTGGCACAAAAGGACAAGGGTTAGTGTTGGGACTTGATAGATCAGTCTGATGATTAGCTTTGGTGATCCTGAAGGTCTTTTCCAACCTAGAAGATTCTATGAGGAGCGGCTGAGGGAGCTGGGGTTGTTCAGCCTGGAGAAGGGGAGGCTCAGGGGCGACTTTATTGCACTCTACAGGTACCTTAAAGGAGGCTGTAGCGAGGTGGGGGTTGGTCTGTTCTCCCACGTGCCTGGTGACAGGATGAGGGGGAATGGGCTAAAGTTGTGCCAGGAGAGGTTTAGGTTGGATATTAGGAAGAACTTCTTTACTGAAAGGGTTGTTAGGCATTGGAATGGGCTGCCCAGGGAGGTGGTTGAGTCACCATCCCTGGAGGTCTTTAAAAGACGTTTAGATGTAGAGCTTAGTGATCTGGTTTAGTGGTTTAGTGGAGGACTTGTTAGTGTTAGGTCAGAGGTTGGACTAGGTGATCTTGGAGGTCTCTTCCAACCTAGATGATTCTGTGATGTGATCCTTCATAAAATAAAATTTCATTGTGTTACCAGAAGTGCATCAGCTCCTAGATTGCAGCTGAAGTCTGGAATATAGGCTACTTTACTTAACGAATGAATTGCTCAGGGAAACATGTCTGCTGTTCCACCATGGCAAGTGGGGTTGAACAGAAATGAACTCTACTTGATGACCTCCAAAAAGGCAGCAAATAGCATGTCCCTAGGAAAAGAGGATGGTGGGTTTAGCTCCCTTCTGACCCTGGGTGAGGGCTTGTGTACTGGATTTCCATGGCAAGGTTTCAGTAGTGCGGGGGGTGCTTCAGGGGTGGCCTCTGTGAGCAGAGCCCAGCAGAAGCCCCAGGTCAGACTAGAACCAGCTCCAGCCAGCTCCAAATGGGACCTGCTGCTGGCCAGAGCCGAGCCAGGGAGCAGCGCTGGGTGTGCCTCTGGGAGAGCAGATTTAAGAAAGGGGGAAAAAAAATGCTGCACTACAGCATCTGGGAGTGAGGGGTGAGAAAATGTTGAGAGAAGCAGCCCTGCAGCCTCCCAGGTGAGTGTAGAAGGAGGGCAGGAGGTGCTGCAGGCCCTGGAGCTGAAGTTCCCCTGCAGCCTGTGGAGAGAACCATGGTGAAGCAGGCTGCAGCCCATGGTATATACACATATATATATATATGTATATATATATATATATATATATATACATGGTATATACAGTGGTGCAGATTTCCATTCTGCAGCCCATGGAGGAGCCCCCGGTGGAGCAGGTGGATGTGGCCTGGAGGAGGCTGCGGCCCATGGAGAGCCCCCGCAGGAGCAGGCCCCGGGCCGGAGCTGCAGCCCGTGGAGAGGAGCCCACGCAGGAGCAGGGGGTCTGGGGGGAGCTGCCGCCCGTGGGGGACCCGTGCTGGAGCAGTTTGCTCCTGGGGGATGGATGGACCCCGTGGTACGGAGCCGTGTGGGAGCGGTTCTGGAAGAGCTGCAGCCTGTGGGCAGCCCCCGCAGGCTCAGTTCGGGCAGGACGGCATCCCGTGGGAGGGACCCCACGGGGAGCAGGGGCACGGAGGGACCGAGAAGGAGTGGCAGAGGTGAAGTGTCAGGGACTGACTGCAGCCCCCATTCCCTGTTCCCCTGTGCTGCTTGGGGGGAGGAGGTGGAAGAGGGTGGATGGGGGAAAGGTGTTTGTAGTTTGCTTTCAGTTCTCACTGCTTTAGTCTGTTATTAACAGGCAATCAATTATATTAATATCCCTATGCTGAGTCTGTTTTGCCCATTATGATACCTGTTGAGTGCTCTCCCTGTCTTTATCTCAGCCCACGAGCTTTTTTCGTCTTACTTTCTCCCCCTTTTCTTTTGAGGAGGGCCAGTGATGGAGTGTCACGGAGGTGCTAAGCTACCTACTGGTGTGAAACCATCACAGCTGGACCACAGCAAGTCTTGCTTGTCCTGCGTAGGCTCTGTTCACCTGCCCAGCATGACCAAGGGGCACCTCAGTGGTATGTGGCCCACAGGTGAAGGCTTGCCATTCCAAACTCACATAGATACAAACATTGAATAGAAAACTTTCAGAGAAGCGCTTGCTGGGAGCCCATCTTCTCCTCTCCTATGGGTTGTTGTCAATTTGTGATGCTCCAGCACTGCCAAGGAAACCTTCAGGATTATTTCTTCATCTTTCAGGGTCTTCCAGGCAGCAGGAGGAAGCTGGCATCTTTCTTAGTGCTTTGAATCATTCCTCAGGGGCTTTCATGCAGTCCTGGCTCTTTCCAGAGGCTAAGTAGCCCTAAGCTGGGTACTCTGAATTATTTTATTATTGATGCCTGCTGTGGTCAGGCATCCAGTTTTGAGATGTTCAGCACTTGTGTTAGGCAACTAAACTAGGCGGTCTGAATAGATGCCATTGTGCAAGGGGACTGCAGGGAGAACAAGTGCCAAATTTAAGACTATATTCTGCACACAGAAAGCTTACTGCTGCTGTCTAGCTCAGCAAGCCAATTCAGAGCCAATCCCTTGAGCCAGAAGTGAACCAGCTCTACTTATTTCTAATTCTGAGTCTGAGCACAGAAGGCAAGTAATTTGTTTTGGACTTGGACTTGCAGACAGGAAAACCAATGTACTTCATCTGGATGTTTATCTTGTATATTTGTCATTTTATTTATGGAAAGTTGTGGAGTCTGAACAACCAGTTAGTGTACTGCTTGCAAATCTTGCTTTAAATTTTGTATGAATTCTATCTGAGTACCGAAGTATGGATTTCAGCATATTCCTTTTTCTGTTTGCATTGCTTTGATTTATTCTGTCAGAAGTTCTGTTTGCATCTCCAGTAGATTTGTACGTTTGGAAGTGGTTTTGGTTGCTTTTGGTGTTAACCTTTTGTTTTCTTTTTAGTGTTATAAAGATAAACTGGCTCCTTCAAAAATAAACTGCTTTTTTTTTTTTTTCTCACCTATCTCTGTAAAAATCAAACTTTAACAACTTTCTTGCTTAAGATTCTAGACACTTGCAACCCTTTTAAAAGCAATTTAGACGTGAACTATTGCAGAAGAATTTGGGGTGAAATACGGCCTGTGGTGAAATCAATAGCTGGACTTTGTATTGTTTTTAGTGCTTTCTATGCAATAATTTGAAACTTGAGGGGAGACCAAGATTGCCATGTGGTTACTCAGTTGCTCAGCTGCCTTTCTAATTTGCTGTTGTGGGAACACAAAATTCCTCATCCACTGTGTCACTCAATGTATAGCAAGTAGCTTGAAATGACTTGTATTGAAAAAGCAATTACCTCTCTGGCACCGAAAAAGAGGCATGTAGATGCCATGGCATTTTTTCTAGGAAGGGTGCTTAATGACAAAGGACATGTACATTAAAAAGTAGTAAATCTGTTTTACAGCCTTCTTGCATACTGGACTTTTCACGTTTCAGGATTCCTATTCCTGAGGAGCTTTTGCATGTGTGGGTGTTTGTGTGTGGGTGTTCGTGAGAATAGAAGGAACACGGTGTCCTTTGCTTTAATAGTTTATTTTATGTTATTGCTTTGTGTTTTGCAGTCCCTCCAGCCAATCTGCATTTATGAACTGAAGACAATAGGAGCCAAGGGCCTAATATTAGAGTAAATTAGGTACTGAATTTCTGCTCGAGTGATTTAGTTTTGAATTTAGCCTTTATTCTAACTAGTTAATATACAGAGATATCATATTGGGAGTTAGGAGTCTTGCCTCTTTCCTCAGCAACAAGAAGATGGTAGTCAAGGAGTGAGGAAGAACGCTTCCCTTTTAAATCATATATGCTCCAGGCTTGGAAGTGTTTCTCAGACCTTTATATGGCCTGCCTTGGACATTCAGTGGTCCGGTTGCTATGGCTACTGGGATTTTTAATTGTGACTAGAGCAGGAACAGAATAATTTCAGTCCACAGAGAGGAAAAATGAGTTGCTGCACTTTTTGGATTCACATGGAGTTAGAAACTGTGTATATTAACAGCCTCCGAAAAAATGCTCTTCTTTGATATTTTTATTTTTTACCATTGCTAAAAGCAGACTGGGCTAGTAAAGGGAAAATGCATAGTTTGCCTTTTCCTGTTTCACAGTTTATGAGGCACTTTGTGTTGGAAATATGATCAGATTAGGCTGCAGTTCCTTTTTCAGCAAATGCAGTAACGTGTTTATGGTCCTGAATTTATTCAGATTCCTATGAATATAGCCTTTTTTAAAGGAAAATTGTGCTCTGGTGCCACAGAGAGAGATCAGACTAACCTTCTGAATTACTTTATATACTGTAAATATCGTAAAATTAATTGTCCCCAAATTCACTACTCTTGATTCACTACTATTAGATTTCAAATATTCACAATAAATTTTCATGGATATTTCACAAAAATTCTTACAGCTTTTTGCCTTCTCACTCTCAGTCATTCTTACTGCTGAGGTCACGTTGACAACGTTGACAGGAGGTTTGCAGGCAATGTGCTGGAACTTCAGGAACTTGTTGCTCCTGGCATGATCAGTGAGCTTGGTTAAAAAGAAAGTGCAGTCCCATGTACCTGCAGAGGCTGCCAGGTAGAGCACTCTGAAGAACACAGCCCCAGGCTGAAAGCTAGCAGCCTTCTTGCCTCACTTGAGCACAGGGTGCCTGCCTAGGAGATTTCTGGGAGCCGTTGCAGAAATCGTTCTGGAATTCCAGAGAACATGTTGAGCACCACGGGTATTTGGGGATTTCCTTCTTTCCAGTTGACTTACCTTGGTAAAACTTTCTGTCGTGTTTATTTTCCTGTTCTTAAGCCATACTGTTTTCTGTTAGCCTCTGTGAAAAATGACATTGTATGTGAGACTGGCAACCCGACGGAGTTTTGTCAAGGCACCATTAGTCACCATCCCTGGGGGTCTTTACGAAATGTGTCGATGTAGAAATTAGTAGCATGGTTTGGTGGTGGACTTGTCAGTACTAGGTTAAAGGTTGGACTAGATGATTTTAGAGGTCTTTTCCAACCTGAATTATTCTATGATTCTGTGATTCTAACCTCGATTACTTTGACCAGACATGGAAGACATCAATAAAATATAATGGCACGGGCAGCTGATGCTGAAACTACTGCTTTTTGTACTAAACATCAGTATCTCACTGTCAGCTCATGTTCGACTATTTACTTTCATTTTCCATGCAATACCTCCTGTTGTTTAAGTTTCTTCTTTTGAAGTAAGGACTACCTTCTTTCATTAGTACGTGTGAAGGTTTCTCTGTTCCTGTGCCACAGGCTGTTTAAATTGTCATGAGATTACAAATTTATTGTCACACCTGAAAATGAATGCCATATATTTTACTAAAACTGGGGCGACGAATTACCTGACCAGAACCATGTTGACTGTAGCTGAGAAAGTCTGAGGCTTTGTGGTGGATTATTTACTCTTGGGTGAATATGAACCAAAAATGCTATCTCAACTGCAAATAAAGTGAATTACATGCTGAGTCACTTCAAGAGGAATGTGGCCGACAGATCAAGGGAAGCAATATCCCCCTCCAGTTGGCACTGGTAAGGCTGCCAGTAGGCCTGTATATGGTTTAAGACATCTGTAGTTCACGAATATAGACAAATTGAAGAAAGTCCAGTGAAGGGCCACCAAGACAGTAGTGAGCTGGACCACATGCTCCGTGAGGTGAGGCTGAGCGGGTACCTAATAGTGGCCTGCAGCTACTTGAAGGGAAGTTATAAGGATGGTGGAGCCAAATTATTTTGGTGGTATACGGTGCTATAAGCAGAGGCAAGAGCCACAAAGCGTGGCTGGGACATTGAGGCTGGACATTAGGAAAAGCTGTTTCACCAGGAGGGCAGTGAACAGGGCACTGAACAGGTGCCCAGGAAGATTTTGTGATATCAGTCCTTGGATGCTTTCAAGAAAAAGCTGAACAAAGGTGTGGATGACCTGAAAAAGTGTTGACAAAAAGTCCTGCTTTAAGAGGGAGGTTCATGGGATGACTTCCAGGTCCTGTTGACTCAGCACTTCTGCAATTATCTGACTTTGTGTCTATATTTACATTATACTTCTGACAAGGTGTCTAATCCTGAAAACCCAACATAATGTTAAGACCTGGCACGTGGCATCCACAATGCACTATAATGGCAGACTGCAAGTTTAATCTGTCCTTGGACAGGTGACTTTTGGGCCTTTTTAGGGAGGACTCCAGGCTTTCTCTTTTGCCTGACATTGGCCTCTGAAAAGGTAGAAGGAGGCTGTATGGTGTGCCAGGGTCTGCTCAGGTAGCTGAGAAGTCCAATGCCATCTGAAAGTACAGGGCATATCCAGGATTTCTAAACAAGGGTATGGATGGCCCACTCACAAGGTTATGGAGAACGTTAACTAGAGTTACCAGATACACGAAACCTTTTCAGTATGAGAGGTTTACATAGAGGAGGATATGCAGCCTGGAAAAGAAGTGACTGTAACATGGAGACAGAGGTCAGAAGTGTATGAAAGCTGAGTGTCATGGACAAGTCGAACAGGGGTTAATTGACTGTTTACTATCTTACAACACAAGGATGGAGAGCATGAAAGAACACTAATGAAAAACAGTCTTAAAATGAACAAACTCTGATAGTTTTTCACAGCACATGTATTTACCAGGTGTTGAGGTTTAACCCAGCAGGGAGCTAAGCACCACACAGCTGTTCACTCACTCCCCCCACCCATGGGATGGATGGGGGAAAGAATCGGAAAAACGGTAAAAGCTATGGGTTGAGATAAAGGCAGTTTAATAGGCCAGAAAGGGGAAGGATAATAATAATAGCAAGAACAATAATAATAATGATACAAAAAAAAGTTCTGCACAATGCAATTGCTCACCACCTGCTGACCGATGCCCAGCTACTCCCCAAGCAGTGGCCTCTCACTGGCCAGCTTCCCCGAGTTTTATTCTTCCACTTGACAGCACATGGTATGGGACATCCCTCTGGCCAGCCTGGGCCAGCTGTCCTGGCTTTGCCCCCACCAGCTCCTGGTGCACCTCGCTGGCAGGGCAGCACAAGAAACTGAAAAGGCCTTGTCTCTGTGTAAGCGCTACTCAGCAAGAACTAAAACATTCGGTGTGTTATTAACACTATTTTAATGACAAAACCAAAACCATAGCACTATACCAGCTACTCGGAAGAAAATTAAGTTTATCCAAACCAAATCAGGACATGAAGAGATCTGTGCACCTGTAACTGTGGTACTTTAACACCAGTAGCACCACATCACTCACTCCCTCCTCAAAAGCACAGGAGGTGAAAATATGATGAAAAAAGCTCATGGGCTGAGATAAGGACAGGGAGAGCACTCATAAGTTATCATCACAGATAAAAAGACTCAGCATAGGGAGATTAAAGTAATTTATTGCCTATTCATAACAAGCTAGAGCAGTGAGAAACTAAAAACAAACTAAAAACACCTCCACGGGCTGCAGCGTGGAGATCTGCTCCATGTGGGACCCATGGGCTGCAGGGGGACAGCCTGCTCCACCAGGGGCCTCTCCACAGGCCGCAGGGGAACTGCTGCTGCCTGCCTGGAGCACCTCCTGCCCTCCTGCTGCACTGACCTGGGGGGCTGCAGGGCTGCTTCTCACTCCTCTTTCCCACCTGCTGTTGCGCAGCAGGTTTTTCCCCCTTTCTTAACTCTGCTCTCCCAGACACCCACCCAGCGTCGCTCCCTGGCTCGGCTCTGGCCAGCAGCGGGTCCCTTTTGGAGCCAGATGGAGCTGGCTCTGGTCTGACCTGGGGCAGCTGCTGGGCTCTGCTCACAGAGGCCACCCCTGCAGCTGTCCTGCTACCAAAACCTTGCCACACAAACCCAGTACAAAAACCAAAGCTGCCTCCATGCTGCCTGCCTCAGCCAGCATGACACAGCCATCCAAGGAACACAGCTGAAGGACAGAGGTCTGTAACGGGAAGATTGGGTCAAACTTTCCAAATATCACCAGTGGTGACCAGGAGTTTGGAAATCCAATTTTAAGTGGACAGTTGGGAAAAACTGTTGAAGCCCATGACATGTGTCTCATCCATGGAGGCTTCACAGCAGACCGATTTGAGGCAAATGAGGAATGACTGTTGAATTCCTCAGAACTGCCTATTTTCCTTCCAGATATAAACACAGGGACAGACAAAAACTAGTTGGATTTTGATTCTAACACTGGGAACTAGTCTATGCATGGCTGACTTGCATGGGTTTCTTTGAATTTTTTATGTCATTTAAATGTTTGTGTTTTAGTTCATTACAAATCTTAAGACCTGGCTCTTAAAGAAAAAGTAGGGTGTTTTTTTGTTTGTTTGTTTGTTTGCTTTTCCAGTGACCTACAAAAAGTATTTGCTGCTTTTCAAGACATTTTGTTTAAAAATTAATGATTGGAATAGTCCAGTAGTGAAAATCTTCTATAAAATGGAAGATAATTTTTTAAAAATGCAGACCGAAGGCACTTAGACTACTACTCAGGAGCAAACAAGCCACCTGTTTTAAGAACTGCAGTGCTGTAAGTCACAGTACATAGTGCATCCCACCCTGTAAGTCTGCTCATTGTTTCTGCTGCTGTACACATAGGTCCCAGTAGCTCCCCACACTGCTCCTCGGCAAGCTTTGCCCCTGACTCCTGAGTATGGACCCTCCTGGCTGCTGTGGAAATGGACCACCACCAACTCCAGTCCCTCCTCCTGCACCCCGGCTGGTTACAAAAGCATCTTCAATCCCTCCCTGGACCTGGGAGCAAGCAAAAGGGGGCTTGTTTTCTTGCACAGCCCCGCAGGGGAGGGAAGCAGTGATGCTGGAAAGCAGCAGCTTTGCTACCAGCATGAGCCCTGGCTCGCTCTGCATCAAACGGGTTTCCTCTGGCCCCTGGTGAAGCGCTGCATATGCTTGGGCACGCTCCCGGCACCCCTGCTTGAAGAGGAGAGCAGTCCAAGGCCATCTGTGCTGTCTCGGTGCTGTTAAGGGATCAGCAGCTGGCCATGTCAGCTGTGTCTGCTCTAATAAATGAAGCAGTGCCAGGGCATCTCACTGGACTTGATTATTTATTTTGTTAAATTTCTGAAATGCCCCCCGGCTTGCTTTTGGCCAAAGAGAGCTCTCCCAAACGATTCCCAGGAACACCTCACAAGTTAGCTTAGGCCAGGGACTGCTCCCAAGCGTAGTGTAGCTGCAGCCACCCTATTTTACTGGGTATGAGATTTTAGTAGTATGAATGCAAGCTGTTCCATGACACTTGGCACTAGAGTCATGGAGCAGCCTCAGGCATGCTTCATCCAGCAGTACAGGCATGGCTTTTGGGTCCAAACCTCCTTTGTGCCAGCAGAGTGGCTTGAGGTTAAACAATCCAGTCCTGAAAAAGAAATCCATCTCATACAAACAATTGCATTTTTGTTCTCAGTTCTGTTTGTTCCTGAAATATCTGGCCTACTCACTTTGTTTGAGCACATATTTTTTTCTCTCCAGCTGTTCATGTTATTATGCTTTTTCTAAGAGTCACACAGAAACGTTAGATTTTGCTCTTAGCGTTTTCAGTGACCTCTTCTTGTATGGAAAACAAAGTGTTAAAGCTGTAAAAGATTTTTAAACATTTTCACACACTTTGGTAGAAAATCCATAAATAATAGCTCTCTCAAAGCCTGTTCCAAATGCATTAGTTATCCATACACCTATGTTACACATATATGCACACCACATAACATTCGATAACATTTTTTCCTTTAAAGATGAAAAACATCTCATGATCTCAATACTCCAATGAGCTTCTTACTGTTCTTACAAATTGTCACAGATCTAAGTTTTTCTTGGATTTTCTCCTTTTTTTTTTTTTCACTGTTAATTTATTTTTCCAATAGATTAAAGATTTCTGTGCAATGCAGTTTTTATTTTTTTCTTCTTTATTAATATTAAATCTAATTTATTCTCTGTGGAAACAACCCAAATGTCCAAGCTTTGCTTTTTGGGCTACTGTTTTAAGTGTAACATTAGCTGTGAAAACAGAAGACTTAGCACCTGCTGTTTCTTGGACAAACTTAATATCTTCCTGTATACTGATCTGTATCAGAGACTACAGAGTAAGAGCAAGCTCCTCTGCTTGTATGCTTGCTCCCAGCTGGAGTCACAAAAGCATGCATTTTGGGGCTGTAAACATTTTGATAAGAATTTCATCCTTTTTTTAGGCTTACACTTACAAAACATTAAACAATGGGAGAGAGTGCATCTTCTCAAACCACAGCAGAACATGCTGTAGGTTTCCTATCTAACCTTCTTCTGCCCTGACCCAAAAGAAATGCTTTATATCAAAAACACCAGCGCAACCCTTAAATGACAAACAGAAGCTCAGTTCCAGTTTGCTACATTCCCACAGAAGAAACGCAGGTCCAAATAATAATCATGGGTGGAAGAGGTCACTTTGTTATTTCCCTGTATTTTTCCTGGATTCATTTGAGAAGGGAAAGACTTTTGAACCCATACTCTTTCTCTTTGAGTTCACCAGGAGATAACAGTAAGGGTTTCCAACTTCCTTTGTCAGGAAGAATTATGGTGTTATACATCTTACTTTTGTTACGACACTGATGTTTGAAACCTTCAGAAACTACTGTGGAATTGGACCTTGTCTCATAGAGCTTCTGCTCTTGGCAGTGGCAGTGGAAGAAGACCACACGAAGAGAAAAATGAAGACTTCTGGAAGCAATGTTGAGCTTGGGAACCAGATTCCATGCAGCTTACAAGAGAAAAACAAAGACATGATTCTCCTTGAAAGTGCTCTGGAGAGGCAAAATATGTAGTGAGACAATATGGAGTTTAGGATATATTTGAACAAATAGCAAGCTCTGGAATGGAGATATTGGGAAACAACAACAACAACAACAACAGGATCTTGCTTGCTTCAAATTTTAATTCAGACTGAGGAAAAAAGTTATGCCTCTATTGACAAAGGGGAAGAGAGAAAAATGAAACAGAGGCAGAAGGCAGAGCAGACCGTTAGGCAAGAGTCACGCTCAACAACGAAATCAAATCACAGCGTGAATTCCAAATGTTAACTTAAGACAGTCTGAAAAACTTCACAGATTTAGAGCCATGTGAAAGCTGTCTAATATACTCAGTTATTCCTACAAATGAAAACAGAGTGAAGGGTTTCATAATTTAACAGAATTTTGATCCCATATTCCCTAGAACCTTCTTAGTTTAGCTGCAACCAATTCACTTCATTTGGGCTCAGTGAAAATTATATTTCACCATAAAAATGTATTTCAATATTTAAGCAATGGAAAAGGGAAACTTTTTTCTACCTAAAATGTATGATATTCCAGAATTTTGTCTTCCTTTGTAAACCAGAGCATAGCTTTGTTTAACTTGATAGCAAATATAAATCCGTGACACCCATTTATCTTGTAAGGAAAACATAACGAAAAAAGTAAGGAAAAGTGTCACTGAGGTTTATTGGAAATAATTGAAAGACACAGAAAGTGAGACTGCTAGATTAAAAGCAGAAAAGCAGATAATTAGATTTTGCCCGTGCTGCATAGCAGGGCACTATGTCTGTTGCTCCCTGCCCCTTCCGATCAAATCCACCCAGCTAATCCACCCTAGTGGGCATGTTGTGGTCATGGGTAGGCAAATGTGGTGGTCAAGTCTAAAAACATTATTTCATGCAGTGTTTTAACAGTAAGGTCACTCACCTGCATTCTCCTGCTGTGTACAAGGTCAGGACTAAACTCCCAGTGGCCATGTGGGTCTTGCTCTTGATCTGCTGGGTGTGGGTGCCTGCCCCGTGTGCCTCCTGATTCCTAGCTAGGGTGGCACGTGTGCAGCTCAGACACAGCCAGTGTGAGCAGGGGTATTACAGGGAACATGAGCAATGACAAGCGATGAGTTTTGACCTAGCAGCCTTGGGGCTGCGGAAGGGATTAAACAACACATTTTATAGAATTTAGATAATTCTCAGTGCATGAAACAGATATATAGAGGACTTAGGCTTGGAGACCAATAGAGGTTTTGGGAGACTTGGAGAAAGAACTGGGGTTTTGAAGAGTGGAGGAGAGAGCAGGAGCCTGTGGTTTCTTTTCCTCTTCTCCTGTTTCCCCCTGAGATATGGGACTTCCACCCTCCTGAGTAGTGTCAGGCACCAGTGGCCCTCCTGCTTCATGGAGGTGACCTGCTCCCCTTCCAGCCCCCTTGGTCTGCTGGGAAGGGAAAGGCTGGGAGCAAGCAGATGTTCTAGAGGAGGCACCACCAGACTGGGGCTTTCTGCACCTCCTGTTGAAGGAAAGGCCACCTTCTCTTGCCCCTAGCCCCTAGCCCCTAACCCTTCCCAGAGCACCAGCAGGGGATGTTTTACCTGCAACAACTGATTTCCATGCCAGGAGCTACCAATTTTCCTTTACCTGAAGCTGAGGGCACCAGGGCAAAGGGAGTCGTTGTCTCTGGCAAGATCTGCCACCTCTATAAAATGTTTTCTTTTTTTGCTATTAGCAAGTGTTTGGCTGTGGTTTAACACTCAGGTGTTAAGCAAATTGTTTTTGTTCTTAGAATAAGTGGTTACAAGATTCAAAAAATGCAGAATATGTGCAACAGAAAGTTTTGTTATTATTTCTTAAGGATCAACAGAAATGTGCTTTGGAGACTTAAGACTTAGAGTCACTTTATTTTCCAAAGTAAAATCAAAGAACATGTTGGCATTACCAGAGGACAGAGAATTTACTGCTTTTCTTATTGCTTTTCTCTCACTAAATTTTTACTGCTTCCCTCTTTTAGATTTGTAAGATAACAGAAACGATGACTCTTGGAGACGATGACCTAACACAGTTAGCCTTGCATCAAAGCCAAAATAAAGCGTCTGATTATATTTCCACTCTCTGCAACATGGGTTTGGAAATCTTTTGAGTTTGATTTGACAGATGGCTCAAAAATAACATCATCATTCTGTGTACAAAATCTGCCCACCCTAATGTAGTTTTGACTCTTTTGAAATTCTTTCTTCAGCTTTATTGCTAACGTTAGGTAAAATACCTGTTTCCAATTGCCTTTAACAGCTTTCAAAACCCCAGCTTCACAAAAGATCGGTTTGGTCATTTCTCCTGGGTCCACTTTGATTTCTGTTATGACAAAAGACTCCTGGTAGTTAGATACATAATTAATGGTAATATGAGGCAGCGATTTCTCCTTTAATAATCCTAGGCTTCTGCAGAAAGCATTGTTGGCCTTCTTTTTTGCCATTTGGTTCTGCTTCTGTGCTTACAGAAATAACAATATTCCATTTGTCCTTTAAAAGGATTCTGAAACTCTTTCATCTGAGATCTAAGAGCCAGATTGTTATTTGCATCAGAAATTTAGTCATGGACCAAAACCCATTGTGCTTGATGCTTTCCTGAGAGGCCAAAAAAATGGTCCTTGTCCAAAAAAGCTTACAACCCAGGCATAAGAGGAGAGGCAATAGACAAACAAATTTCTAGGGCAGCACAAGGAACTGATGAAAAATCACTGGTAATCATGGGCTTGCACACCTATATATAGCAGATGACCTTTTTTTCTCTGAGATTTTGTGCTCAGAAAAATGAAAATATTCACAACTACAGTCCCCAAAACAGTATGCATCGTCAGAGGAGTATTTGCAAACATTTCAAGCATCTCTATTTTTTATTATAACCCCTTCAGTCTGGGAGACTGTATCACCTAGACTGGAATCCTGCTACACTGAGTTTGCATTTGTAAGGCAACATTTTAGCTCATCCTTTACTTTTTATAAGGCACATGGGGTCCTAGCTTCCTAATCAACTATTGCAATGGATAGTTAGGAGCTTAAAACTTTAATTGAATCTGGTTTTTGATTGCCTAGTGTATACAGTATAGCGTATGCAATGTGATTAAGGCTGCTTGAGATAGTTTTTCAACTATGAAATAGTGATGTCTCCCTTGGTAGACACCTACTAGGTGATGTCTACCTTTGTCTCTCAATTGTACACCCTATGTATACCATGAATACCTTGTGCCTCTCAGTACAACCCGTAACACAGTAGGAAACACGATTTAACTAAACATTGCAGCAAGATAATGCAAGATGCAGCCTGCGCTCATGACTTTCGTTCATTTGCATTTTTGCAGGATGAACTAAATGATCCTTGTCTAAAAGCTAATATTTGTTACATATTACACTCTGGCAATATAAGTGTGAATTAAAGAGTAATAGTCACATATTCAAGGAGACAAAACTAGAATCCAGCTATTTTTCAGAGTACAGGCTAAGCTCTAAGCTAGAATGACAAAAAAGGCATCTCGGTCCATTACATTAGTTGACTGATAGGTCCTCTCTGCATGTGGTTTTGGTATCATTCCCTTAAGAATTGTGTCATCTGTCCTGGCCTGGCACTTGGCTGATGTTGCATGTCTCAGATACTTGCAGACTGAAAGTAGCTGGTGTGCCTGTTATGGTGCTGAGGTCCTTTGGGACTACGGTGGAGAACAAATGCACAGCAGCTGCAATGCATGAATGGCAAAAGGAAATCTAATACCCTCTTATAGCTAGCAAATGTGACTCCTGTGGAGAAGTACCCAAGAACCAAGAATAAACTGCTTTAAACAACAGCAGATTATAATAGCTTAGTGTGATGGTCTAGAAATAAAGTCTGGAATAAATGTAAAAAGCTTTGCTATACATTTTCTTGTAACTGGAGGGAAAAAATGATTGTGTGCTTATATAGGATTAGTAGCAAATTTAGAATGATGTCTTTAATTAGAGTGCAAAACTGCTTAGGCATGACAGAAGGAAATAGATATCATCCTAGTATTTTTGTGTACACTATGATTTTATTAGCGTAGCTGTAGCATTGACATCTCCCAAAATTAAAGATCCTGAATAAATACCCAAGCCTATGAGAATGGCTTGCAAATAATGCCATTTTAGCTGTAATTTTTGATTTCTTCCTTATCTGAAACCATTCAAGAACAGAGTTAATCGTTTTTGAGTTTCTCAATAAGCCAAAGAACTTGATTTTGTTCTGAATGAAAGCTGGATGGTAACAGAACAAACAATTTGAGCTTATCCAGGTATTGTGTTGTCTGACATTTCACATAACACGGTGACTTATTAATACTGAGCATACACCAAAACAATATGAAATGAGACTCCTGAGCTCAAACCACAAGATTTGGTTAGTTGTCACTATTCTCTTGGAAACAGAGTTTGTAAAAGCAAGGGCCAAGCCGTTCACGATTTGGCAGATACTTAGATTTTCCAATTAGCCTAAGTGTATCCTAGTTGCTGAGTTTGTCTTCTGTGGTGACTTCATCTATTCTGTTTGCCTGATTGTGGCATACAGCAGTTCTACGTCTAGATACAAAACCGTATAGGATAATTTATACGGCTTATTGGCCTGGCTCACATTAAAGCATCAGTTTTGTAATGTGACTAAAAAGCACAGATGCTGCAGCAGCAATTTACTGAACTAATGAATCCTCACAATGGTTTAATTCCCATCAAATCATACTGAAAGCTACTTGCTATATGTACTGCATTTCTGTTTTGAACACCCTTCCCCAGAGACTAATAGGGTGAAGAGAACTTCACAGTACTTGAAAGTGGAGCATCTATGACAGCCATTTCTGAAGTCAGTGAATAAGAAGAAAATGAGATTATCTCAAATGAAGTGGACTCAGCTGACAGAGCATGCTGATTTTATCTTTTTAAAATTATATTGGGCAGCTGCAACATTTTTGTTTAATGCAACTTTTTGCAATGTAGCAGTTATGGATCTATATGCATACAGTAATTTCCAGAAAGAAGAGAAATTGAACAACAGGCAGATTGCATGCTTTCAGTTTCAACTTGCATGCTTCTTTTTTCTGGTTATGACAAGAGACTATAAAGAAAATAGCTCACTGATATTTTTTGGGAAGTATCAAAACAAACAAACAAACAAACCCAACAACCCTCCTCATTGCCTTTGGTATATGTGGTGCTTTTGAAGAGTAAACAGGGAAGATTTTATGTCTGAACAGTCAACTGTGCGTTACTTGATGCCACAGATCTGAAGCTTTCACTGAAGGAGGCTTTAAAAAAAACAGGGAGGCACCAATAATTTATGAGTCAGGACTAAAGAACACTACCCAGTGTGCTTAGAAAAATATGCTTATTCAGTACCTCAGCAGGGGAGCTCTTATTTTAGGCCAAGACCTCAGAGAATTCCAGTTCGATTGAACTTCTGGAACTCTGTGTCATTCTGCATCAGAGCAAGACATTGTTTGGAGTGCTTCATTACAGGCAAAGGCTTAGGGGGGTACTCTAGCCAACAGTCCAGCGATTTGGCTCCTCATTTAGGAAGTGCCAGCTTCACATAAATTAAGCCGAACACATCCTGACCTCTGGTGTCCGTAGCAATGACTTAAGACACAGGTGACTGGCTGTTCCTGAGGCTGGTACCTCTGAAATGCTTTGATGAGAAATTCCATCCTGGACTAGAAGAGCCCTTCGGAAGAAATTTTCTTTGTTGACTGTATTCTGCACAAAGATTTGACTTTGCTTAATGTTCTCAAAAAAGACAGCAAGATGTATGTTTTCTCCCAACAGGTTCTCTTCTTCTGATAACATTTTATCCATATGGTAAAAGTGTTCTCCAGAGGGTATAGAGAACGAAGTCTGCCCTACTGAACTGAACTGGATAAGGTACGTGAAAGTACATGACACAGATGTTTATGCATGCTTTAGTAGCTGGTGTCTGAAGAAGTGATTTAGCTAGGAATGAGCTAAATAAAGAACTAGAGTGTATCTTTGCTCATTACTTTGTAGCAATTGAAATTCACTTTGCTAATAAATTAAATCTGATTAAGTGTTAAAAGTCTACAAGGATGGCAAGAGCAGAGAATGACAAGTAATTGTGGAAGGCTTGCGATGAAATGTGAGGGTTTTCCTGATGGAAGTGGAGCTAAATGGCTTTAAGGCTACAGCCTCCTTTCTCTGTGCCAACTCTTCTTATAGAAACTATACAAACCTCTTTGATTACTCCTCTTGACTTTTTAAAATTCAGAACATGTCTTCCTTTTCCCTCAACAAGTCAGTCTAGGCCAAAATGAGATGGTGCAATAGACAACATCCCCTAATACTTTCCTTTCATAAATATAACGAATGGAGAATTTCCTCCCTCAACCTGGTGTTTTTTCACACCAGCTCTCATGAGCTAGTTCATAAAGTGGTCCATGACCACTTGGCTGGACACATCTTGGGGGCTGCATGTCATGGAGAGTGCAGGATTTCATTACAGTGCTATTTGTCCCAGTGGTCCGTAAAACAAAAGTAGGTCTCAGTTCCCTCAGTCCCTTTTCTTGGGATATCTGGAACTCTGCAGCACTGTCTGCCCTCCTCTTTTGTGCAATGATTTTTGCCTGCTGATTTGCCTGTGATATAATCTGGAAGATGTCTCATCAGTAAACACTGAATGCCCTTTTCTCATTACCTTTGTTTTGCCCCATTATGTTCTTTTCTATTTCTCTGGCACCTTTATTTTCTTTCTCTTCCTCCTACTCCTGTGAGCCTCCTATTTCCAAATGCTGCCTGTCTTATCAGCGCTGTCTGCAGCCAAAAATACTATTTGGATATCCTTTGTTCTTTGCAGACACCTCCGCTCTGATCTTCAGACTAGTCTCCTTGTTGCCTTCTTCCCTGTTGTGCTTGGCAGGCTGCAGCAGAACTCCGGCTGGGAGCCAGGTTTAAGTTTAACACCGCTTTTATGTGTTATGCTATTGGTCTGTCTGCAACTCAGTGTTGTACTTGTTATTGTCATTTTGCAGCTAAGTGAGCCTGAGAGATTGGAGCAGGGTATTTCCACACAACAATCCTATTACCTGGTGGTTTTATGTGCCCAGCATGTGTTTGCTGAAGAGCCATTCTCTCATATCTGTCCTGGCTGCTCAGTAATGCCTCAGGTCTCCTTTGTGCTTAATGTCTGCTTCATGCTCACCTTGGTAACGGGACTGCCAGAGGGCACAGCGAAGAACTGAGATGTCCACGCACGTCATCTTAGACTAAAACATTACAGATATAAAGGATGTGTATGAAAATTGATGTATAGCATCACTCAGACTCTTAGCAAAGCCTGCATCCCTATTGCAATTGATTAAACCAATTTAATAAGATAGGTCTAATGAAGCAAGCTCTTGATTAAACCTGTTGACATCTCTGGTCTGCTCCTTAGTAGATGTGATATATAGGAATTCTGTTTTTTCCCAAATTACATTTGGATACAGATGTGTCTGGTTTCTGTCTGGACTCGGCTGTTCTAAAAACTATCCACCCAGCAAAAACATTCACGGTGGGTTGTGGCTAGTTAGGGCATTCAGCAGTTAAGGAACATGTAAAGGAGCATGTGACCTCTCAAATATATAAATACATGCATGCATAAAAATATGTTGAAAAAAGAATTAAGTATGTGTAAGTGTCTATATCGATGTAAGTGATGCATCTGGACTGAGTGAAGCACAGCTAAATGGATGCTGGCATGAAGATAGTGTAAAGTAAGCAAAGTTGGTGGCAATTTGTGATAGATGCTATCTGTTTATGAACTCCTCATCTTTGGAAGAAATGTTTTCATACTCTCTTGGTGTCTCTGCTGCCTGCTGTTTCTAGACACTCAGAAAAGAGGCCCACATATATTTTTTTTTTCAGAAATGACAGCTGAGGAACATGTCAGAAAGGCTGATAAGGAGGTGTAACAGTCTTCAGATGCTTGGTAGATATTGAAAAAGAAGGTCTTTAGATAGAAGGTTAAATAGAAAAAAAATGCTGAGAGCTGTAATAAGAGCATCACTTTTTAGTACCCTTAATAATTTCCCAAAAGAGAAACTTTCTGAAACCAGGGATTTTTAGTATAAATGGTCCTGGCATGGACATGGTTGGTTGATTTGGATTGATGCCAGTATAAAGAATCTTGTTTGGACATTTCCACTGATATTGACATTATACTTACCAGCTGTGGTATTAGCAATAACATTATTCTAATACTAAAGCACATGACAAGCTCTTTGTGTTTATGCTACAGCATTTGATTGACTTTGTAAATGGCAATGTAAGAAGTACTAACTAGACATTTTTTGATTAATATGACATCCGCCTGCTCCACGTGGGCTCCTCCACGGGGGGGCTGCAGCGTGGAGATCTGCTCCATGTGGGACCCATGGGCTGCAGGGGGACAGCCTGCTCCACCAGGGGCCTCTCCACAGCCTGCAGGGGAACTGCTGCTGCCTGCCTGGAGCACCTCCTGCCCTCCTGCTGCACTGACCTGGGGGCTGCAGGGCTGCTTCTCTCCCATGTTCTCACTCCTCTCTTCCAGCTACTGTCACACAGCAGTTTTCTTCCTCTCTCTTATATCTGCTCTCCCAGAGGTCCACCCAGCGTCGCTCCCTGGCTCGGCTCTGGCCAGCAGTGGGTCCCTTTTGGAGCTGGCTGGAGCTGGCTCTGGTCTGACCTGGGGCAGCTGCTGGGCTCTGCTCACAGAGGCTAAACCTGCAGACCCTCTGCTACCAAAACCTTGCCACACAAACCCAGTACAAGTGTATGTAAATGATTACTAACAGAGAGTATAAACACAGTTTAAACTGAAACCTGTTTGCAAAAATTGTACAACAGTAAGCAATCTCAAGCCCCAACCCTAAGTCTACTGGTTTACTTTTACAACAGGTAGAACAAATACTATATTACAGCAATTATATTAAAAATGATCTGCCTGTTAGGAGATGTAGTTAAGAGATGCTGAAGTAATAAACTTCATATTTTTTTCCATATTTTTACTATATATAGTATATATAGAAATATACTATTTGGAATTAATCTATATTTTTATTTTTTATGCTTTGGTTACTGATAACTTTTTTTTTTTTTTAATATATACATTGGTGTAATTTATTCACATTTCCCCAGTATTTTATCATCAACAAAAACAGGATAATAGCATTTTTTCTGTCAATTCTTCATAGTTTGGGAGATTTGAAAATGTTAGCAAAGACAAAAAAATAATGCCATGGAAATATGGTCCTAAGAAGAATTGGATTTAGTTAGAACAACAGTTGATATTGATTTGACTTACCCACACAGGTTTCTAGAAAAGTAAAGAACCAACTGGATGGTTTAGCATAAGAATATCTTTTTTCTTTCTTGATGTAGATGCAGCTGGATCTTCTATCCATGCAGAAGCAGTGTTTGCCTATTAGTGCAGTAAGAGTGAATGCTATGTCAACATAACAAGTATGCAATTTTTGAGAAAGAGCAGAGTGCATTCTTCAAATGTCTATGTATTTTAGAGAAGGTCTATGAGAAACAGTGATCTATTCCTCACATTATCATGTTTTCCATCACAATGTAGCAAAACACTTTAAAATGTAGAATAAGAAAGAGTTATAATGGAAAATATTAAGTGCTTTATCAAATCTGTTTTAAAAATAAAAATGCAGCAATAAGAAAAGCAGACAATTTTATTATCTAAAAAATTCCTATTTCTTACCAATGTATTATATATACCTCCTTTATACTTAAACTGCCATAATTTTATGTTAGTTACATGTGTCTTTGCCTTACAATAAGGATAGATTTCTTTCAGCAGAGGACCAAAACCTATGTTTCAAAAAGCCAGTGTCCTTTAAACAATAATATGTACAGTAAGTGATAGATTTCAGATCTTTTTTCTACATGCATTTTCTCAGTCAGGAGTCCAGGGCATTTTTTTCTGTGGCAAGTAGAGAAGGTGTTGTTTCACCAGCACCTAAAGATATGTTGAGTTTAAAAAGCAGCAACTGAAAGGGGAAAAAACGTCAAAGATTTAAATTCACATTAATATCAATAAGAGAAAGTAAATATATCACTGCCTGTTGCTTTGGAACACATGGAGAGTCCCCGGAGATGACAGAGATAAATTTCTGCAGGCAGAGTGTCATTTATCACAATTTCTGACCCTTTTCCCTCTCATATTAATAAACTTATGAAGAAGAAAAGGGCCCCAGAGAAGGAAATTTCCTGGTAAGCACATTTTAAGGATTTTTTTCTTTCTTGAAAGTCTGCTTTGTAAGCTGACAAAACCTTAATAGCTAGGAATACTAGGAATATGTTTAAATTAAGGGTCAGTATTTTCTCTCGTAACCCCCTGTATTTGTTCAGTAGTGCTTTTTGTTTGTTTGTTTGTTTTGTTTGGTTTGGTTTTGTGTCTCTTTACCTGTGCAGATGTGGTCATCTCACCTAATCAGCATCCCGCAGCTTAAAGTGTGCAGAGCACCAGAGGGCCATGACAGAGCATCAGAGATATTTACACTGAAAAGACAAAATATCAGGAGATAATGTTCGAAGATCTCTACAGGTCTCTGTACTGCAAGCACCTAGCTGAAGGACAGCAGCAGCAATTTCCTTATGCACATGCTTCTAGGTCTTTTTGGTCTACTATCTTGTGTCCTGGGGGAGTAGCTGGTGCTCACATGAGGATTATTGCTCCCAACCTTCAGTTTCAGCAAATGACACTTAGTCACGAAAATGTATAAACTGTTGGAAATCAGGATACTTGTAAGCAGCACTGTCTTGGAACAGTTTTTAAAAAGACACTGAGATTTCATGTGGTTTTGAAATAAAAGAACATCTGGAAAACAGAGCTGCTGAACATGGGTCCCAATAAGAGATGGCTTCACTGGGGATGTGATGCTGCAAGAGTTTATAAGAGAAAAATTGGCAGCTGTTCTAGGTAAAAAAAAAAAAAAACAAACAAAAAAAACCTGTTATGAAGGCATGCCTAGCTATACTTATCATAGCTGTTCAGAGAAGGAGGCTGGACAGCGTGGAGCTGTGTCAGTCATGGTTGTAGGGAAGACAGGGTAAGAGAAGCACTACAGGAAGAGTTCTGAGGGACTTAACAGGGGAAGGGCACAACAGAAAAATATGTGGGGTTGGTTGCAAAAATGAGAATGGATAAGACATGGTTGTAGATGAAGAGAAATGATAATGCAGTCACTGAAATTAAATTATTTGAATACGAAAGCCTTAGGTCTCTTTCTGAAGGAGATTTTTATTGTCTGCTTTCAGTTGTGGTAGTGAGTTTTAGCAGTATCGACCTTGTGCATGCTCAGAACAAATGAAATAACTGTGGTGAAGGACCAGAGTTTCACTCACTAGGAAGGATGAGAGGAAATGGTTGGCACAAAATAATAAATACTGTAATATGCTCTATAATATGTTTCTCTGTATAAAAAGGAGGTATTTTGTAGATCTGAATGGCACAGATAACGTGTGCCTTCAATAACATGTTGTAGCTTGTCATGTCCCTCTTGTCTGTGGGCAACCACAGACACAGAAAGCAAGAGAGGTGTATAAGAAACCAGAGTGGCTTGGCTAAGAAAAGACATTCCTTTGGCAACTGTCATGGACAAACACATATGGGTCAGAGTTTGGGTGCCTGTCTTCAATGCTTAATTATCTTGGAAATGATCAAAAATGTGTGCCATTCCCAAAGATAACAAGACCTGTTTCATTCCATGATGCAATCGTTAATGCAAGCTCTGAAAGAAAAGATCACTTGGAGAAAGAAAGTATTCTGAGGCATAACTGATGCTGTATGTCCAGATCCACAGTTGTTCCTTCAAATTCTGGCTTTACTAGAATATGGTATGTGGAGACTACATTAGTTGTCCATGAAACTGTAGGTGGTATTGCTGCTCCAGAAAGTGGCTAGAAGCCTATGCTGTTTAGGAATTGTTATAAGGGTCAAATACTTTATATATATATATATACACACACATATATTTACATATACATATGCATTCAACAAGGCCAAGTACAAGGTCCTTCACCTGGGTCAGGGCGATCTCAAGCACTAATACAGGCTATGTAGAAAATGGACTGAGAGCAGCTATGAGGAGAAGTACCTGGAGTTGTTGGTTGATGAGAAGCTTGACACAAACCAGCAATGCATGCTTGCAGCCCAGAAAGCCAGCCGTATCCTGGGCTGCATCAAAAGCAGTGTGGCCAGCTGGGCGAGTGAAGTGATTCTCCCCCTCTGCTCTGCTCTTGTGAGACCCCACTTGGAGCCGTGCGTTCAGCTTTGGGGCCCCCAGCACAAGAAGGATGTGGATCTGTTAGAGCGAGTCCAGAGGAGGGCCATGAGGATGATCAGAGGACTGGAGCACCTCTCCTGTGAAGACAGGCTGAGGGTGTTGGGGTTGTTAAGCCTGGAGAAGAAAAGGCTCTGGAGAGACCTTATAGTGGCCTTCCAGTACCTAAAGGGGGCTACAGGAAAGATGGGAAGGGACTCTTGGTCAGGGAGGGTAGTGACAGGACAAGGGGTAATGGTTTTAAATTAAAAGAGGGTAGATTTAGATTGGATATTTGGAAGAAATTATTCACTATAAAGGTGTTGAGGCACTGGGAGAGGTTGCCCAGAGAAGCTGTGGATGCCCCATCCCTGGAGGTGTTCAGGGCCAGGTTGGATGGGGTTTGGGCAGCCTGGTCTGGTGGGAGGTGTCCATGCCTGTGGCAGGAGGCTTGGAACTAGGTGATCTTTATGGTCCCTTCCAACCCAAACCATTCTATGATTCTATGATTATAAAAATTTCAGGGATAAGTATTACTTGTGCGTGGACAAAAATTGCAAGTTCAGACAGAAGTGTGTTGAACTGTCCTTTGATATAGAAAGTCAGTTATGTTTTACATCCACTTAAAATGAAAAACTACACAGACCTAAAATCAAAAAGTTCAATTTTTAGGGTTCTGAATGAAAGTAGAAATATATATTCCTAATTGCATTTTTCCAGTGAATATAAAACTGGAAAATATGAAATCTTCAGAATGTAGAAGCAAAGTGTCTTTATGAATCTTGAAGATTTTTATGGACACAAGATTATTTTGCCATGGATAATGGAATAGCATGAAAAACAGAGGATCAATATGTGTAAAATCTGAATCTGTGTTTCATAAACTCTGATTTTTTTAATCCATGAAATTTAGCAAGCATCCTACAGTATGGTTTTGAAGTTGTAAAGGATATTCTTCCCATTTTGTAAATGTACCTAAGTATCAGTATTAGGTAAGGTCTTTGCCTGGAGTGAGTGAAAACAGAATTTCAGGTTTTGGAAGAGCTGGGGGAGGATATTTACCCTGAATGGGGAGTCACCCCCTTACAGTCTGCAGGAGATTGCCATTCTGAAGGGCAGTCCCAGATTCTTTCCAGGAAAGAGTTCATGATGATAACCAAAACCAAACCAAACCAAACCAAAACACTTTTGGTCTACAAGTAAGGCCAAAATTGAAAACCGAAAAAACCCACCATAGTCTGTTCCAATGTCTAAGCTTGGCATCTGCCTGCATGACTATGTAGAGGTTTATATTCTTAAAAACCTGAAATGCAGTACTTCTTCCTTTAGGCTGCTACAGCTGATAGGCTGGCAGATAGCCAACGCCATCCTTACAGCAGCACTTGCATTCTTCACACACAAAACATAGAGCTGCTTAAGAAGTGGGGTCTTATTCTATAGGATTTGAGGGATTTTTGATGGGATATGCACAATCGTTAATTCAATAGTTTCTTATTTATTGTTTGTATTGAGCATATCTGTTCGTTTAAAAGAGAGAGATCTGCTGAAAAAAACCCCACAACAACAAAAACAACCAAAAATAAAAACTAAAACCAACAAATGAACAGAAAAAAAAACCAAACACATATGATTTACTTTATATCAGACACAACACATGACTGATTACCACTGAAGATAAGGGCTATGCCATTAGCACTGTCTGGGAACATGAGTGGAAGTTTTCTGTGACAGAAGACAATAGAGTGCTGTGGATTTTTTAAATGAAACCCAACTGCAATTATTTCTGAAGCGCCTCCTTCACTGGTGTTTCCAGAACAATCTTCCTCCATGGTTGCTTGATATCTGTGGCAGACGTCAGTGGCTGTAGCTCTGGAACCAGGCTTGAGACTCAGGATGACTTTCTGTCTGCTGACCCTGTGGGATTCAGATCTGATTTCTTGTGTTTCCAAAAATAATATGGGCCAGGGGACTCCACAACTTGATGT
Organism: Anser cygnoides; assembly: GCF_040182565.1. Lineage (NCBI taxonomy): Eukaryota > Metazoa > Chordata > Aves > Anseriformes > Anatidae > Anser > Anser cygnoides. The sequence continues at coordinate 131,472,456 of NC_089873.1, read as the reverse complement.
AAGCTTTTCTTCATGGTCCTCTGAAAGCCTCAAGTGGCAGAACCTAAACCCCTGTATAGAATCCTAGAATCATGTAGGTTGGAAAAGACCTTCAAGATCCGTGCTTACTGAGTCCCACCACTAAGCCATGTCCCTTAGTGCCATATCTACACGTGTTAAATACCTCCAGGGATGAGGACACCACCACTTCCCTGAGCAGCTCGTTCCAATGCCTAATCACCCGCTCCGTGAAGAAATTCTTTCTGATATCCAATCGAAACCTCCACTGGTGCAACTTGAGAATGTTTCCTTGCATCATATCACACAGGATGCCAGAGACACGTTGTCAGCTTTTACCTCCTTGCTAGAGGCAGCACCAGTGAGCTTGGTGCCATGGCCATGGGTATGGGCTGTCTGCACTGCATGGGGACAGCATCCAGAGCTCTGCATGGGGTGTGCTGTGGCAAGTACATCCCTCTTCTGGGTGCCTCTCCCCTTTTGGGGGTGGCCGGAGTCATGAAAGGGGTTAACGGGTTTTAAAATGTTGGTGTTGGAGAAAGTTCTGATGTCTCGAATCTCAATATAAAATGCTTATAAAGGTGGGAAATGCAAGTCTGTTTAGGTTTCATTATGTGTTGATTAATTAAGCTTCTTTAATTAAAATTAATTCACTTCAATAGGAACAGGGACTAGGCTTCATAAGGGTTTGAGTGATATTAGCCCTTTACACTACTGCAGGACAAATTATTTCAATACTCTGTCCCAAGAAAATGAAAACAGGCTCCATAGGGGACCTCCAGCTTTCAATGAAGCAATTTTCAAAAATTCCCAGGAGTGGGATAGATGGGAAGAAGAGCTGAAGCCAAATGGGATCTTGGCTTTTTAAACAGCTTGCATTAGTAAGGCACTGTTCCCCTGCCTCCATAAAACAGCCTTCCCCCTGCACCCCTTAGTTCAAACACCTCTTTTTCTGTTCCACTGATGGGACTGGATGCGCTCTCCACGTTGTCTCCAGGTCATTGGGAACCAGCTACTTTCTCTTAGGCTCCTTATTCCAACAGTCACCCAGGAATGGAGAAAACCCAGATTTGCACCACCTCCCTCCTTTCCTCTGGTGACATAGTTGCTCCTTTCAGTGCCCATCTCGCTCCTCTTCCTACTCTCACCTCCCTGCTCTCTGCCCCTCTGACTGCAAAGTGTTCAGTGAGTGTGAGCAAGGAAGCCTTCCCCTCCCCAGGGGTCCACCCATGAAGCCAAACACTTTGTCCCTGATGTAGGAGCAAAGGAGGCTTGATGAGAAGGTCAATATGTGCTGGTTCACCCTGGCCTCTCTTCTGCAAGGACTACCCCAGGGGCTGCAGTGAAAGCTTTTCCCATTTCACCTGTTTCCCCAATCTCTCTCCTGTGTGGGACCTCTGATTTCAGCAAAACAACCCCCCAGGAAAGGCCCACCTCCCCCTTACATTTCTGTTTTTTTTTTGTCCAGTGTTGGACGAAAAAGTTAGCAAGAATGGATTTTGGGTGGTATTTCATCTCCCAAAGGCCATCCAGTGGTGTTTCTCCTGAGTGGACTCTTGTTTTGATATCATCACAAATCTGTGGCCTCTCCTGCTGCTGACCAGAGGAGATGGTGTATTCTTTTATGGATGAAGCAGCTCTTATGTTAAACTCTTCTGTTTCAAATATTTATACAGCATCTCTCCAGTGAATTTGTTCATGCTGCAGGCAACAACTCTAGCTCCTCTACAGTGGCTGTTTATGCAAAGTCTCTCTTTGGGGATGATCCTCCAGTGCTGAGGAACTTTTGAGCTCCCACTGCAAATTTTACGTTGGTTATAACACGGATCTTATCCCTCTCTTGTGCAATGCTTGTCGTGATCAGGGATGCCTTTGTGAATGCTTTTCATGCTGAGCTGTTTTATCTGATTCTTCCTTGGAGAGCGCCTTTGCTGCTCCTTGGAGCTATATTCACTCTGACAGTCCTCCCAATAACATACCTTGGGGAGTTTTAATTTTTAATTGGCTTGATAATGTGTGTGTGTTTTAACTCCTTGAATATTTCCTCTTGTAGATCCTTATCCTTCTCACCGAGGATGTGCACCCAGTGAAGAACCAAGGTTTGCATCATGTGCCAGACAAAAGATATCTCAGAAGAAAGAACTGCAAAAACATACACATCCTAAAAATCCTCCTCCAAACCCTGCCCGTCCACCTGCCAAATCCATGTAGGCTCCACTGATGCTCCAAATATTCTAGAAAAATCAGCAGAGCAGTCTCCAAATGAGATAAGAAGGAACAGACTGTACTTCCAGATGAAGTCTCAGGGAGAAAAAGGAATAATTTTATTGCTTGAAAGTATTTATAGTCATTAAAAAAGCAGTAGGACGCTGAAGAAATCTGACTGAGTTTCTACTGCAAGAGGAGAAAGCAGCCAGAAGTGATTCAGAAGTCCTTCCTCACCTCATTAGGGCATCAGTTTCCCGATGCACAAACTCTGTAGCTAGACCCTCTGAATCAGTTGTCACAACCAATTTATGCCCACAGTTTCATTTTTAATCCGAGGTCTCAGCAGCCAAGCAGTGCAACCTGACCCTAGCTCGCACAGAGTGGCTGTTAAGGAATAAGTGCTGGTTTTGGTAATTTGACGAGAATCGCTAGAGGGGGTCAGAGTGGATGCGGGACAAACTCCTTTGGGTTTGCAGAAGGAGACAAGGAGTGTGGTGACCAGGAAGCAGGGCTGTGGCCATTGCCTACTGCTATCTGGTAACGCTGTTTATGCTGCCTGATTAGTTGTGAAATTTTGGGCAGTGACTTTTTGAAACTGTACTAAATTTTGGTATCTAAAACATAGACTTGAGCTTTGATGACTGGTGGAGGAAACATCTAGGAAAATTAGATCAGATTAAAAGTGCACACTCTAAATGTCCAAGACACAGACGAATCCTGCTTTTTGTAACTGTCACCTGTAGAGGATCCATCTTTGGCTAAAAAAATAAAAAGCCCATTCTAATTATGAAACAGCCCATGTCTCTTTATCTCTGCCAAGATGCCAGAGAATGAATCTGTTGCCTGGACTTCTGGTGTAGCTTTTGTGCATGAATGGTCATCTGCCAAACTTTGAGTGATTACTCCAGCATTTAAAAGAATGATTTATGGAAAATGAGATGCTCTGACAAAGAACACCATCAGGTTAGAGAGCTGACATGTTCAAACCAAACAAACAGCCCAGCTCAGACTCACCAAGCCCCTTGACCTTAGAGGGCTGAGAAACTTCAGTCAAGAGATCTGGGTCTCAGGGTTGGTAACCAAGACTAAGTACAATGGGAAGTGGGGGGTGTCAAAACCAGGAGACCAACGCACAATAGCAAGGCTGTTATTCGTACATGCACAGGAGACAGATCCAAGGGTCACCTCAGCCCCACTTTCACTAGCTTGCCAGACTTTAACATGAGGCTGAAATCTTTCTTAGTTTCTTAACACTTCACCCTTTGCCATTACTCTCACCCACATTGGTTCCCTTTGCTCCTCTTTCTGGAGCTCACCATTTCCTTTCCCTGGTACAGGGAGGTCACGGAGTGGCTGAACAGATGGAAATCTTCTCAGCTTCTCTGGTCTGTTCAGTCCTTTCATGGTTTACAAAAAGGGATTCATCTAGATGTCTCAAGCAATGTGTAAGCTGACCTAGACCACCCGCCAAAGCCAGGTTTCTGTTTCTCCCTGCCCACACCAAACACTGCAATATGTTGGACATCCACCTGTGAGCTGCCGGCTCCCCACCATAGGACGTTTGTGCAGGGCAGCCCCGTGATCCCAGCTGTGTACATCTCGCCCTTCTGCAGTCCCCACTACTGGACACAGGCCTGGCAGAAGTCACGGTTGCACAAGCTGGAGCTGACACCTTTGGTGCAGCCACCAAAATTCAGCAGACAAGGAGAAAAAAACAACTGCCTTAAATGTCATGGGAGACAAACCCATAGGACACATTTTCATTTTGTCTTTCTTCTGTCTTTTTGCATTTTTCTCACTGAAGCTGGTAGAAACTGCAAGCAAACTGTGCATTTTAAAACCAGGCAACTTTATTTTAGCTTATAGACCCACAAGCTGGAAAAGTTGCCTTTACATTCTGAATCTACAGCTTTTTGCATTCAATTAAAGTGGTCTCATTGACTTTTTTTTTGAAAAGACAATTCACAAAAGGCTGAGCTATGTAAAAAAACTATGCAGAAATTAGAATCACAATATCAAAGTATAAATACTTCTCCCAGCATGGAGGGGTTCTTTAAGACACATTATCTGGTGTTTTATTGGTATCAAATAAACTCAAGTGGGACCTTTCTCCAAAAGAAAAAAAAAGAAGGGACTTTTCTCCATTTTGGAAGACTTAGACTACTAGATGTCAGCTTCAGGCAATTTTTTCTTCACATTTCTCTTGGATTTTTTTGCCACTTTTTCTATACCCTCGGTTTAAACAGTTTTGTCTTTTTTTGTAGCTCTCTTGGTCTTTCACACAATTTAATATAAAAATGTTTGATCTGATCTCAGTAAACACCCATCTTAAAAAAAAATAAAAATCCATTGCTCCTCAAGATGACTTCCAAATCATTTAGTCAGAAATAACACACACTTGCTGCTTCCATACTTTCTTTATTGTTCCTTCTCTCTGGAGCTCTAATCCTTTTTATTCTGTTTCTCTGAATTCCCTCTGGTTTCCCGGACTTTTCTGGGTAATAAAATGGACACCACTGAGCCATAGGCTGCAGAGTTGTTTTCCAGCATCACACACAAAGTTGCAACTCTGCCCCTGCCAAGCTGAGGCACAGCTCAAAATTATCCTCCTGAATTTTGATTCCTCTTAATTACAGAGGGAAAAACAGTGTTCGCTTTGTTTGAAAGGGAACTGCCTGCTTAAAAATTGCCCCTTAGCAGGCTGAGGGGGGTTCAGCTGACCAAAGATAGGCATCTACGTCAGCACTTGTTGTCTAATCTTCCATATCCAAGGGAGAAAAGCAAGCAGTTCTGCTAACCCTAAAGGAATTATCTGAAAGAGATGATGAAGAGCCCCAAGTATAACTAGTGTTGATATATGGAGTTAGGCGAGATAATCTCACCTCATCTATCCTTAACTGTTTTACAGAGGGGTTACATTTTATTCTGAAGTGTTTTAAATAGTAACTGCAGCAGCATTTCACTGTGAAGTTGAGCAGACCAAATCAAAGTGCTATCTGCTTCAGATTCACCATCCATGGCTCCTACAGGAATGATATTTTGAGTCAAAGTTTGCTCAAGATATAACACTTTGGAAAATTTTATGGAAATGGCCAAACAGTATGGGGCTTTTTGCCTACAGGACAAAACCTAATTGCCCATGTTATATAGGAGTCTTTTAGACAGGTGCTACTCCTGTGTTATGATGATTGCTGAAAAGGGCATCAGAGTCACCAGAGGAAGGAAGGAGGTGAACCAAATTCTCTCCTGGTGGAGTATGAAGAAATCCCACTGATTTCATACGATTTTAGAAGGCCTTAACTGAATGCTGCTGGCAGGAATATGTTCCTAGAGTGGCTGAGTAAAATCAGGTTGAAATTTCCCTTCTTTAGCTGAAGAGACAGTTGCAGTAAACTTACCAACAGGAGGGAAAAGGAAACACCAGCAAACACTGGTTATACTTCAGCCTTAAAGTTGAAGCAGGGCACTTTGCACCTGCCTTTTCTGTTACTCGGAGTTCCCTATAATTAACCTGCTGTCAAAAAAATTTGTTTGTTGCTGCTAGGCATGAAGAGCACCTACAGGGAGCTACTAAAGTAGCACCTGTGTTCCTGGCAAAGGCTGGGGCCAGCAAGAAATATATTTTGCATCTCATCTGCCGGCTTTTTGGGTACCCATGGGGAAATGGAGCTGAAGAGGGGTTAAGTAGGGATAAAAAATGTTTGCGAAGAACTTGAGAGCTGTGTTAATTGTTTATAGGTTGCCGCATGACCAGTGGTTTATGTGGCTGCCTCCCGATTTCAGCCTGCCACTGCTCCGTGAGTGGGCTTCTTGGCTCTGCACAGGTGCTAGCTGGATGGTGTCCTGGCTCTGGATATTTTTTCTGCCTCGAGCTTTATGACCAGAAAAGTTGAAGACTTCTGTGCCTTTTGGACAGCAGAGCACCCCTTCTGCCAGCAGCCCATCATGTGCATTACCTTAGTGGCTCAGTACAGGAATGGTCTTCGCTGGAGGAGCCACAGAAGCCATTTTAGCTGAAAGCAGACCAGGGATAACGGGCTGCTCGTGGTCTGCAACTTTATGTATTCTCCTCTGGAGAAGGTTGTAAATGTAGCAGAACATCTCTGTTTTCTAAAAGGGCTACTGTATTACAGAGAAGTGAGTCTGGGAAGTCACATTTCAGATCCCGCTCGATGTAGCATGGAGCCAGATTATGGACTGACAGATGCTGAGGTCTCTTTTTTTGGTACGCTTTCTGTTTTCTTAGCTCATATGGTGGGTTCCTTCTTTAAGAAGCTATGAACAGGCCACAGCTGCAGAAGCCAGCCTCAGCTACATTTTTTGAGGTATTGTCCTCAGATAAGAACTCACCGAAGCATACTTTCTCATTCATAAATTGAGCATATTTATTTCTAGAAGCTACTGGATGGCATTTAACTTTGTGTATTATCCAGAACACAAGGAAAATTGCATTAGGATACAGATTCCAGTACAACTACTGCTAATATTTGCCAAAAACAAAACAAAACAAAAAACCCTAAAGGAGTTCAAAAATATCTTATGAGATGTGAGACTGTTTTAGCTCATGCACATGGCGAGTTTAGAGAGGACTGATGTCATTTAGGTGTTTAAGTTCTTCTGACTTTTCTTCTTTTGAAAAGCCTTTCTTTTATGTTTCTGTTTAGTGCTTTTTTAAAAAAAATCAGATATTGTTTACCATTTCTTGATACAAACTCTTTTTAAAAATAATCTGTTTACAAAGTAGCATCTCCATATTTCTGTATTCTTATCTGGAGGAGATGGCTACTATGTACTTGCTCTACTTTATCAGCAGAACCGTAAATCAGCAAAGCCATTATTTTTGCTGAATGAATGTATTGACTGTGCTGGTGTGCATTTCAGCTTGAAATCAGACCCAAAAGAATTCAGATGAGGGTTTTATTATTCAGCTGAATATAAGTCCTTATATACTTTTATATACTCAGCTGAATACAAGTCCTTGTGAACATTTTTGCGTGCAGAATTATGGACCAATGTTCACTGGTACTCAGTGACACCATCCTCTAATCCCTCTAACTTTGATGAGTAAACACATGCCTATCATCTCATGGAAGCCAAGCATGTAACTAATCTTCATTGTCAATTACTGTTGGTAAGTTAGGTGGGGCATATAGGAGGTGAGCTAGAATTCATGTATGTTAATTTTATTATCCATTTTTATTCTCCACTCCTGTCATTTGGAGATATCATATCACATACCGCACATGGTTGTGTGAAGAGGTATAGGTGGAATTAATTAAATATAACTTCTTTTTACACAGGTCACCTTTACCTTCAGGGATGTTAGCAATGCCTATTTTTTCTGACAGGGTTAAGTTCTCTGTAACCTTCTTTAGGGGTGCTGTAGTAACAGACAACCTTTTACACACTGATCACTTGGAAACAATCCTTTTAGGAAAATCCTCATATTAGGATCATTCATTTAGTGTGTTCAAATAAAGAATTACCTAAACAAATAAATGGATTAGCTAGATTGTGTTTCATCACATGCTTGTGTCTCACTTCCTTATAAATAAATCTGCTTTGACAGGAGAGGAGTCAGGAAGCTATTTTTAACTCGTCTGAGCCATTGACTCCCCATGGTAGCTCAGAGGTTACATGTATTTATTTCTCTTTTGAGCAGCTAGGATGCATCTGTATGGTGACAACTAGGAGAGCTTCTCCCATTTAGGTATGGGTAATACCCACGTATATGGGTAATAACCTGGAGTCACCTCAGGATGATACTCAAATATATCCTTTCTCTAAATATGTCTTTTTCTCTCAAGATTATTTCATAAGAGAGAAGCCTTTTCTGTATCTATACGAAGGCAATTACCCTTTCAATGTCCTTTAAGAGAAGGCACTAATCTTCCACAGCATAGGTTTAGATATCAGATTGGATAACAGTTCTTATGATTATGTATTAGCATGATTTTTTTAGTCTACTGTGGTCATTATTTCTACTAAAAAAATATGAAATATTGTTCAAGCCCATTTGATTATTTCATAGTTTTCACTCTAGTTCTCCATCACACAGAAATAACACAAAACCTTCTAAAATTAACAGAATGATATTATTTACTCTCCCCATGGACCTATGCTGTTTGTTTTTTTTTTTTTTGCTTTTTTTTTTTTTTTTGCTTTTTGTTTTTGGGTAGAAGAGAGAGACACAGAACATCTAAGGATAAAAGAGGTCTAAAACCAAGGCAGTTACTTTTATCTGGAAGCTTCTCTAGGTTTGCAAATGTCATATACTTGCATGAAATTAAGTACAAAGGTTAAAGAAAGAGGTATTTATAATAAAGGATTTACAGACCTGAGAAGCAATTATAGAAACAAATATAAGTGGAAATGCATATACACATGCAAACAGCTGCTCTTCATTAACATAAACAGCTCTTGAAAGACTGTAAACAAAAGTAGAAGTGATATTTCAGTCATGTTTTTTCACTCACCTGGATTGTATGAATAAATACTTCAGTTTAATGGAAATACCATAATTCATACTTACTGTATGCACAGTCTTGAAAGCTTTTACTTTACAGAAAATAGTTGAAGAATTAGCCTCCTCTCCTCTCCTCTCCTCTCCTCTCCTCTCCTCTCCTCTCCTCTCCTCTCCTCTCCTCTCCTCTCCTCTCCTCTCCTCTCCTCTCCTCTCCTCTCCTCTCCTCTCCTCTCCTCTCCTCTCCTCTCCTCTCCTCTCCTCTCCTCTCCTCTCCTCTCCTCTCCTCTCCTCTCCTCTCCTCTCCTCTCCTCTCCTCTCCTCTCCTCTCCTCTCCTCTCCTCTCCTCTCCTCTCCTCTCCTCTCCTCTCCTCTCCTCTCCTCTCCTCTCCTCTCCTCTCCTCTCCTCTCCTCTCCTCTCCTCTCCTCTCCTCTCCTCTCCTCTCCTCTCCTCTCCTCTCCTCTCCTCTCCTCTCCTCTCCTCTCCTCTCCCTGGAGCTAGTAAAAATGATTATTTTAATTTGTGGAAAATCTTAACAGTTTCAAACTTGTTTTAATTCAGAATCAAAACAAAAAATCACTTATCAGCTTCCCACAGAATGTGAAAAATGATTCAGAACCATTTGTTTCATTCTGATAACATCCAGATATTATAATGGAAAATATGTTATATAATTGTAACATAATAGAATGGTAGTCTGCATATTTCATATAGTTAAGTGAAGTGAATCAACACAATGCAAATTTGATTTTAATCATATTTGAAACAATATGCTCTAACATCAGAAAGTAATAGAAAGTTGAAATGATTCAAATTAATTTATATTTTTCCTCATCAGACTCTTTTTAATTGACACATTCCTCCTCCCATTTTTTCCATTATAGTTAAATTGCCTTTTAAAATGTAAATTTTGACCAGCACTCTGTGAAAACAAATTCCTTATCGACTAGTAAAATGAATTGCTTTGAAAATCACATGACAGATTTAGTCCCTTTCTTTGTAATCATTTGTCAATGGCTATATGTAAAGGTAATTTAAGTAATCTCTGTAGACTTGTTCCCATGTACTAAGTCTTCCGTTCGGGGATTTTCTGAATAGAAATCTATATACCTGAGCTTGATAATGATGTGCAAGAAACAAATTTTTCAGAGACCCTGGGAGTCACACACTGACTGGACAGCACACGTGCAGCATGCCCATCCTTGCAGCAAAGCTGTACTGCAAACAACTTATCTACAATAAATGTACTGTTTCCTGAAAGTTTTGTCAGATCCACACAGAGCTACATCGGATACATGTACCTGTTTTCTATGACAAATCCTGATATCCTCATAGCTCACATGGGCTTTAGCCATCTCCAGCATTCCCTGAGCGGAGGCACTCATCACATCAGATATCCAGAAGGAAGATCAGACGCCTTCACACACGTGCTTAGGACCACTTCACATTGTGGTCTTTGTCCATCTGAGGAAGCAGCAGGACATATGGGAGACTCCAGGGTGTCTAAAATGGCATTAGACACCTACAGCTGGTGACAGGAAACATTTCCATCAAGAATACAGATTTATATATATATATATAAAAACCTATACATATATATATTTTAAATCTCTCTATATAGCCTATGTAAAAACCTATGTTTAAAACGTATACATATATAAAATAGGCAAATACATATAGATTTTAAAATCTGCTTTGATAAAATTCAAAATTTCTGGGCAAAAAAAAAGGGATACTCTCTGGGGAAAAGAAGACATACAGTTCTAAAGGATATGGTTTCAGGTACTCTGGAAATTACGTGAGTTATTCTTTCCATGTTTATTCATTCAGAAGACAAAAATCTCAGCAGGAATATCAGCTATTTCTTTTTTGCAAAGATGTAGGATTGCACAAGACCTCCACTCTGAGGAATCTCAAGAATCTTCTATACTTTCCATTGAGAAGCTCCAGAACACTTGGATGGTTTCAACACTGTCTAAACATAAATGGTCTGGGCTTCACATTTGGTTTCAAATTAATTCAGATCTGGATCCAAAGCCCAAATCCTTGTGCTTTGTGCCACCACTTTTAGCAATTACAGTTCATAGCATACCAGAATAAACACTGGAATACAAAGCATCACAAATAATTCTTCTTTCTTTGTTGCTTTCAGAAAGCCACGTAGGCTTAAGAAAATATTCCAAAATATTTAAAGTTTTAGAATGATGGAGTTTACAGTATTTAGAATTTTAAAATTCAAAGTTTTATAAGGTTTTTGATGTTATCAGTTTCCAACATCCTAAAAGACATCTCATTTTCAGAGTGCATTAGCTCAGCACTTTCAGTAGTTTCCATGAAACCTCTCACGTCATCGTAGTCAATCATGGGGATACGTTTTTGCAGGAGGGAAAATTGTAGTGACTTTACAAATGCATAATTTTTAATCTTGCAGTCAAGTGTCCATACAATAGAATAAGACCTTGCTTGTGTATAGAGCTAACTCAGTGCAATGAACATGACAGCAAGCATCAGGTGTGGTTGTGGCCTTACCAATGAATGGCACATGCAGTAAATCACAGAAAATGTGACCTGCCCAGATGCAGTACCGCTTTTCAAAATGCGACACTGAGGCTTTTGAGTCTGCAGACTTGGAACAAGTTGGGCAGTATGCTTTGAGGGAAACGTGAGCTATGTGCATGCAACAATGGCAGATATTTGAAGCCAAAGGACACGATTTATTCTTGATGACACCCTATTGACTTCAAGGCTCAGTTTGACGTGTTCTGACACAGAGGAGGGAGCAGGCACGAACAGATCGCAGGATGCTCTACTGAGATAGGGACCCTCTGCTGATTGTCTACTCTTTCCTTGCAGAGTTCATTTGGGAGCATTAGCAGGTTTTTCATGGTGATAAAATGATTAAATTGTCTTTCTTTTGATTCTCTAGTATATTGTAACATTTTGTGTGTGGCAGCGTGTTCAAAAGCTTCTTTGGTTACTCAAACACAAGGAGTCTGGGAAATAAGAGGATTATTCTCAGAAATATTTCATTGTGCTTACCTTCATTTTATTTTCTTGAATATGTAACACATTCATATTTTGTAAATTTATTCCAAAGCACTTTATACTTATCTTCATATAAATATGTGGAATGTTTTAGATTAATTATATAAAAATAATATAAATAAATCATTTTTATTATTATGAAAAATCATTGAAAATAAGGGGGGAAAATATGTAAACCACTAAATGAAAAGCATGGAAAACAGTGAACTTTGTTAACCTAACCTCCTAACACCCTTTGGTTCATATAGCTTCTACGTCCACCAGTTGGAGAGAACAACAGGGTAAAGAGAATAAGGGCACAATCTTAAGCTACTGCTGCTCTTCCAGTGTCATTAAGATATCAGGTATTCAACTCCTGGTAAAACTGAGAATTCAACATTTTATTTATATGGTAGGTTCTTTGCAGGATTTTTTATGTCTTTTCTGTGTATTTTGCAATTCAGTGATGCAACCATGGAGTTAGAGATCTTCAGAGGTTCTGAGTATTTGAACTCAAAGAACTCACAGAATATATATCTACAGAATATATAAGTGGCTGAATGCCAATAGAGATTCTCTGCCATATAAAACAGATAAATTTCCCTTTCCAGTTAATCACTGCTATCTTCCAGCACAGTTTCCATCCACTGCTTGATAGTATCAGTATTTCACTATTTTTTTCCATTTTTAGTTCTTTTCTTCTAATTGGTCCTCTGACAGTACATTCCCATCCTATGTGTGCTTACCATGGAGATATTTTTTTGTTATTTTCTCAACATGAAATTATTTATTCCAATGTGTGTGGATGCTTTAGGCTGGGTATACCTGTATACATTGCAGATCCTGTTACTTGGTCAAAAAAGCACTTCTGAATACTACAAAAGTATTTCATTATGTCTTTAAGCTATCATTTCTTTCATGCTACAGAAGACATGGATGAATTTTGGATGCAGTATATTCAAAAAAGTTTGCTTTAAGAGCTAAGTTTGAAATCACTGGAAAATGCAACACAAATGTTTCTAAATTTGTAACAAACAAAGATTATATTTTTGCTGAATTTTGGGGTAATTTTAAGCCCTTATTCAGACCTCTGCCAAGACAAGTATACTAAAAGTAAACTATAATTCCCAAAGAAAAGATGATTTCCCAAGGTTGTCACAAACATTTCTATTTATGAAGGGAAATGTGCAAAGACCAAAGATTTCCACAGACTATTATATCCATACCTTCAAACTTTTTGTGTGGTTGCATGGACATGCTGTTTCACATTATGAGGAGGATTAAGAATACTTGTTTTGGAAAACTGCCTCCGAGGACTTTATTTATGTGAAAGCAAAGGCATTGCTGGGATTGAATCAGCATCCTATACTGGTTGAAAAATAATAGTATTACATGAGTCATTTAAGACGAATTGCCATAGTTTTAGATAGGAACCCTTAGCTGTTATTGTTATGAAACTATACTTTCATCCATCATGCTTTAAAAGTAATTGCTTACTTTATGTAGCTATTAATACTAATTACATTTCTGGAGTTAACATGACAGGTTATTTGTTATTCTTGAAGGTACAAAGAAGAAAGTTCAATACATTGGGTGGTAGCATTTTCTGAAGTATTTGACAAAGCCACCAATTCCTGATTCATCTTCACAATTCTGCAGATGACTTAGGTAGCATTTTGTTTCTTGGTATTTTGGTGTGACCTCTGATGGATGAAGCCTGTTCAAGTGTCAGGTAAAGAGCAAAGAGTACAGCATTTTCATAAAAAGCCTGTATTACACAACTCTTTTTTTTTTTTAAGGTTTGATTTTCAGTAAGATTTATTTTGTTTTGTTCTCACTTTTAAAGACACAGTAGCTCTCAAGTGCTGTAGGAAAAGACACAGAATCTGTGGTCCTATTCCTGAAACTGAAAGTAAAACTCCATAAAATTATTAGGTAGATTCTAAGATTTTTCCCATTTTCAGCAAGGCCTTTATACAGAAAAATGCTTAGATTTTGAAAGTTTACAGTCTATTAGTCACAAACCCACTAGTTTCTGTAGAATAAAACAGCAGTTCCTTTTTCTCCTTCCTCTTCATGGCTAACTTGCTAAGTGTATATATGCGTATATTTGCAGATGTGGTTTAAGGCCAGTCACAGCGTGCCTTAGAAGGACTGACTTGGAGGTTGGTGTTTTGGAGCATATGGGTATCTTTATTGCCCTGAACTCCAGAGGCCGAATGCTCTACACGTAACTTTGTTTACAGTGAACAGATGGCACTTCTGGATGCAAAGTTCTCATATAAATGTGCCAGACATAGGAGAGAGATTTCAGAGCATAATATTAGTAATGCCAGTGTGAGTAATATTCATGACTCTACAAAGTAGTGCTAGGAAATAATCTGTTTATGAAAAAGCTAAGGTAGTCCATAAAAGTGAATGTAATCCTATGTAACTGACTTCTCCAATTCTCTAAATATCAGAGAGATGCAAATTTGTCTTAAAGATCTTGTGGGCAATAACCGTGACTGTAAAGCCTGGATGCATTCTTTCTTGGCAACCAGTGAGGTTATTGACAGCAAAATTTCAAAACCCTCTGGTGACATAGATATATGACTGCACTCTAGATCATCTGAAACACCCATCTGATAGAAAAAAAAGAATATGTGAACAAACAATAAATTTCCATATTGATGGTATTTGCATCTGCAGATGCATGTTTGTTTTTCATATTCATTCAATAGAATATGTGTATATCTATGCATATTTATATAAAAAATCTCACCATAAAGTGCTTCTAAAATATCTTGGGATAAATAATACAGTTTTGACCTCTTAAGTTTAAACAATTAACCTAGGGTGGTTGAGCTGGAAAAAAATACACATAGTTCATTTGAGCTAAAACGAAGAAAGTTAGCACAAACCACTTGCTGAAATATATGTCATTGCAGTGGGTTCACTTTTATTATGGTACAAAGGTTTTTTTCCTGGAAAAGGAATTGGTTATGGAATTGGTTATTGGTTTTGGTGTACATATAAAGCATTTTATCTACCCCCCCCCCCCCCAAATTTATGGCAGCTGATTTCATTGTACAGTAAGAATAATGCTATGCTCCTTAGAATCTTTTTGTACTGTCCAGCTGACTTGTGTGAAATGGGAAGATGTCAGTGTCACAAAATATCCTGTATTTGTACTGTATACCCTTTACAGCATAATATCTTTAAATAGTACCCTTGATACACTAAGTCTACGCAAGCTAAAACTCCAAAATAATAAACAAACAAACAAACAAACAAACAAAAGTTCAAGTGCCCCTAAAACATATCTTGGGCTAAGAAATACAGGGGCAGCTCTTCACATCAACTCCCTGAAGCCAAGCAGAACCACTGGACTTGGTGGCCTTTGAAACATCTGTACCAAAATCAAAGGTGGCGTATCAGTGCTGCCTACTGTGTGGTGAACTGTGAAAGTGCTCAGTAAGAGGTCTGCACCGTATTGGGCCAATTAAAAAGTAAAAGCTCCAGAAGCCATGGATTTGTGGAGCAAAGCTACGGGATTTGTGCTGTTCTGCTGTACTGTGAAAGGAATTGAGTTGTTGCGCAGTGTCTGTTCATGTTGAGCATAGGAAACTATTCCAGCAAGAGTGCTATGAGAATGATCGAAGAAAGGATTTCACATCCAGCTGCTGCTGCTTTTTAAGGTATTAATTTGTCATGCATCGTTTCCTATTATTTCATGTCATGACATATGCTATTAAGTTATTTTAGGGTATAGGTTGTGATTGCAGCTGGCACTGGATGTCATATTATATCACATCACGTGGCAACATAAGGTAAATGCTTGGTTTGAGTTTTTTATTTATTTATTAATAGCAATTAGGGCCATCCAGGCAAATGAAGTGAAAAGGGTAAGAAATGAACAAACTGCAGTGTGCCTCGTAAAAGGTAGCAAACTCAACAGCCATTGAGAATTGGATGCCCACCAGGGCCTCCTGGTCACATCCCAGCACTTTCACTATGTTCCTGTGGAACTCTGTTCTTTTTTTTCCAGTACAGAGGTGACTCCACCTCTCTCTCAAAATCAAACCCGATTTTATTTCCAGAGCTTATGTCACCACTTCTTAGCTGTTTGTGGTAAACTCCACGGTGCAGCCTCCTGCATTTTTCCCTTTCTGTAGTCCTGATGCATCAGACCCAGCTGAAGTGAGAACCACCAGACTGTTGTCCTGGCAGATGATTTTCTCTTCATGCAAAACAGCTGATAGACAGATAGCCCCTAAGTAAGTGACTGGTTTTATTAAATCTCTGATAAAACATGCTCTGGGTTTCAGCTGCAGTTAAATGGTTCTAACAAGACCCCTCAGCTCATGCAGTCTCCAGCTTCACGTAGGTCTCTGGAGATCAGGCACAAGGTACTTGTGATCACTGACTTTATCACCCATACCATACGTGAAATGTTTTGCTTCCAGATGATGACGTGGATCTGCCAAGGACTCCCCAGATACAAGCAAAAGACCTTTTGTTTCCAAGCTGCTAGCAGCCACAACTCTCAGCATTGACGTTTTCATTCCTGTGTATACAGGAGCTATGAATAAATGTGGGCTGGAAAGCAGAGGGCAATCAGATGTGATGAGGCCTTGCAGTAAGAATGATGGGGGTGAGCTAATTACTTTTTAGGTGGATCCGAGCAGGAAAAGGATTGGATGGCGCGGGTGCCTGTGGTAGCTGAGGGTTTGGTTATTGTAATCCATGTGTTTCAGTGTGGTGTTTCCTTCTCAGAGAGGGAAACATTCTCTTCCGTTCCCATTTTTCAACTTTTAGTGCCTTATGAGCCCTCAGTGCAAAGTTTAAGTTATTGGATGTCAACTTCCATCTTTAGCTCCAACCTAAGTGCGCTGATGCTTCATATTTAGATTAATCTGCCCAGTTGGGCTCAGATGCCACTTTCATTTATATTAGCTAAGTCACTTTCAAGAGCTAATGCTCCACTAATGCCATCTTACAATTTGCTCTGTGAGTCCAGAAAGACAAATAAGTTCCCAAACTGTCCTCACTGAAAAGAGCAGAGTAGCTCAGCGTAATGTATCATTAAGAACCACAGGAGATGTCCACAGGTCTAAAAAGACACATGAATAAGCAGAGTACCAGTGAAGGCCCGTTAAATTGATTGTGACTTCGTAGCGTGATTAAAATCTCTTGGACAGGGGTAATCCATCTGCGCTGATGCAAGATAACTATTCTTGTGAGTTAATGGTGTGTTAAAGAACATGCAGCATTTTCATCTTCTAAGAACATAAGAACGTTTCGTTCAGACAAAAGGGCTGTCTAGTCCTCTGCTGCATCTTTGACAGCAACCAGCAGTGGTTACTGAGGGCAAGGATAAAGAGCTTGCCTCCAGGGTTAAAATGCTCACTGTGTCGTAGCAAGTATGGACATCTCTGATGAAGAAGCATCTCTGGTGAGCCAAAGAGAGAAAGAGCTGAGCTCAGTTCTGGTAATGAGACTGAGACTTTATTCAAGTTAATGGAAAATGTAAATTTCCATGGGGCTGGGATTTCAAAACCAATTTTCACCCTTCAAATTTTCTGCAGTAGACTTACCTGTTTTTATTAAATCTCAGAGTACTAAAAGCCACATTTTTTTTTCTTCTTCTTCTTCTTATTTATTTATTTATTTGAAGTCCAGTTAGGCTCTGCTTTTCTATTAAGAAAACCACCAGTGCCAGTTGTGCCAAGACTCTACAGGTCTATAGGCTCAACTTGTCTGTATATAAAAACAACCTACTACCATGCTGCACTCACTACCTCTACTCAGCAGCAGGCGAAAGAAATACTGAGCAAAAGCTCATGGACTGAGACAAGGACAGGGAAATCACCCAACAATTATCGTAACAGGCAAAAGAGACTCAGCATAAGAGAGATTAATGTAATGTATGGCCTACTGATAACAGAGTAAGGCAGTGAGAACTAAAAGCAAACTAAGCCCACCTTCCCCCTAGTCCCTTCTTCCTAGGTTCAGTGCCAGTTTTGATTCTTCTACATCCTTCCCCTGAGTGGCACAGGGGAATGGGGAATGGGGGCTGCAGTCAGTCCCTGACGCTTCGTCTCCACCGCTCCTTCACGGTCACTCTGCCCCTGCTCCCCGTGGGGTCCCTCCCACGGGATGCCGTCCTGCCCGAACTGAGCCTGCGGGGGCTGCCCACAGGCAGCAGCTCTTCAAGCACTGCTCCCACACGGCTCCGTACCACGGGGTCCATCCCCCAGGAGCAAACTGCTCCAGCACGGGTCCCCCACGGGCGGCAGCTCCCCCCAGACCCCTGCTCCTGCGTGGGCTCCTCTCCACGGGCTGCAGCTCCGGCCCGGGGCCTGCTCCTGCGGGGGCTCTCCATGGGCCGCAGCCTCCTCCAGGCCACATCCACCTGCTCCACCGGGGGCTCCTCCACGGGCTGCAGCGTGGAGATCTGCTCCATGTGGGACCTTCTCCAGCAAAGGCTGAAATGCCTTGTTCAATGTAAGCAACATTATGTACAATGTCATCATTATCTCTTTCCATCTCTTGTTTTGCCTGGACCAACATTTGTAAAGAAATCAGTGGCACGGTTTCTTTTGAGATGGGTGCTTGTCTGCACCACCTAAAAACAGTCCTAGATTGGAATCAGATTTTTAGCGTGATGGGCTGCGTTCAGAACGCATGGAACAGTTTATTTATTTTATTCAATAGAATAGTTTATTAATTTTATAAATAAAAAGATTTGTTTTATATAATGTATGTTCACGTTATGGACAGGCTACCCAGTTCTACCATGCTGTACCTTTGGCAGACAGTAATAGCATAAGTTACAGCTAAAGATGAAAAATGAATGAGTGCATCTAAGAGATGATATATCTAAATCAGCTGATGAATGAAAGGATTCTGTAGCTCTGCAGCACAACACATGTTGAATGAAGGATCAAAAAATGTATGTTCAGTAATTCATATTAGAATCTTCATGCCCAACACCTGTAAGATCAATATTGCAGAAGAGTAAAATATGAACAAAGATGTTTTCTTTTTTTTTTTGTACCATTGAGTACAGACTTTTTTTTTTCTTTTTTTTTTTTCTTTTACCATCTGTATGTCAAAATCAAATTAGCTGCTCATGTAAAAAGGAGTGACTCAGAAGTAGAGTCACTAGTTTTTGCTGTTTGCTGGTTAGATAAGGGATATTTAGGCCTCCTATTAGAGGAGGAAGCAGTTCTTTTATCTAGCTGTGAAAAAGGTCTTTGGACCTATATTTTTTCTTTGAACACATCAGAACTGTTGGTAGTCATGCTTTCAGACAATGTCTTTAATAATGTTGCACATCAGAGAGACCTTAAAGCAACTGCATGCTTAAAGAAAGAAGTAGATAATGGTTCATTACAGGTTGTTACACAAGTGTTCCTGGGGAAGGGAGCAGGTAATGATTTTCCAGCACAAAGGCAGTCACAGAGCTCTCATTATCATTTCTAGAGTTTTCAAAGTCTTAATAAACTTCTCACACTGCTTATAACTAGCATAAACAAGAAACAAGCTTGTTGCACCTCATAAACTGGAATAGGCAGTGTGATAATTTCCTTTTTGGCACAGACTGAGAAATTAGATTTCCAGTATTTCTTAAATAGCAAAACAAAACAAAAAAAATATTTTGAAGAAATAGAAGAGGAATGTCTTGAGTTGGAAAGAAGGCTTTTTACCTTGGTTTGACTTCCATGGCTTCCATAAATAAATACTAATTGTTAATACAAATATTAGGTAACAGTGTAGTCTAAATACTTATTTGTATTTAAAAGTGTGACTCTGAAGTGTAACGGCTTGATGTACTCTGAATCATTTTGAAACTAGTGGATGTTTCTGAATAAAGAACGCCACATTAGCTGCACATATTCAGAACTGAAATCCTAGAATTGCCTAAACCTGTACTTTGGGGCCTAGGAGAGGTCCTGAAATACCCGCATGTCCAGCATAACACCGAAAATGGTAGCCAAGTGAAACAGAGTTTGAAAATTGCAGTCATAGAGGAAATGCTGAATGGAAGAAAATGATTGTATTTCTGAGGACCAAACTTCAAGTTAAATGCATAGCAACTGCCTCTAGTTTGAAGAAGTCTAAGGAGTTGTTTTTTATACTCTGTAGCATAAAATCTTTTATAACCATTGGTTAAAACTTCTGAAGAGCCTTGGGCCAAATTCAGCCCCTGGATAGACTAAATACACAACTCTTACTTCAGTGGGAATTTCATGCTTGTTCTCCAGCAAAGACTTAAAGTTACTATTTAATAAGCCTTTTGACATTTTAGACTACTTTTTCCTGTAAGAGCAAGAGGATTCACACATCAGAGAGCATTCCCAGCACCGACATGCCCCAGTGACCACTGCCTGCCAAGTTCATTCACTGGTCGCCAGGGAGCAATCCACCTTCCTGGAGTAGGTAGGTTTAATTTTCCAAAATAAAACCTTACAGATTCAGATGTGGGTAGGAATGAAGAGGCATTTCTAATTGATGACTTTTATTAAATATTTATGGAGACCATAACTTTGCCTGGTATTTAAGTAGGGTATTTAGAGATTTATTTCTCTTCCTCTTCCTTTGGAGTACTAACACAGATGTACTTTCATGGGCTTTGAGTTAGCTGTCTTGGCTCCACACTAGCATCAATCACAGTTCTCCAGAGAAAGCATTGGGGTGTGATTCAGCTGGACGTTTATGTCCTTTTGTAGCGTGATGGGTTGTTCTGATGAGAGCTAATGAGCCTCTGGGTATTGCACATGTTTCTGGCTGGGCTAGGTCAAGGTTTCCAAAAAATACAGTTTCCCACATCTTCCTTTCACAAACAAATGTAATTATAATACCTAGTAATAAAAAGCAATGTGATAGAGAGTTTCAAACTCTTTTAAGCAGTGTCCTTCCCTGCCCCCCAGCCCCCATCCATTTGCCTATACAGGCATTGCAGCCTGGGGAGCCTGGGAGATATTCAGCTATCCAGATATAGGTGTCTGTTTTATGGTGAGCTGAACTACTTTTCAGGCTCCAGTTGTCTTGATTAGGTCTCCATGGACTGTAATGTGAGCTTAGACACACAGCTCATATTTAGAAATTATACATTGCAAGCCAAATCCTATTCAAAGTGCTCAGTGTTGCCTTTCAGAACAGGATTGGGTGCCCACACATAGGTGCCAGGTGTCATGTGCAATTTGCAGTACTGCAGGGGACCCCACCTGGCACCCAGGGGCTATTCCAGAAAGATGAAAGACTCTTCCTAAGAGTTCCTATTTGATGTCACCCAGCTATTGGTTTTATGGCATTAGGTACCTGCATTCAGACACATGAATTCTGCTTTTAAATCCCACGCTGATTATGTGACTCTAGCAAAATATCTCCTTGAGGTAGATGCTGCTTTTCGATTACTCAAGACAGAATAAATATGTACCTTATATTTGGCAGCCTTTTCATAATGCATACTTTACTACAAAAGCGTATCTGATTTTTCAGTTTTTCTTCTGTCTCATTTTTAATAGTGTATTCACTTTGAACCCATTCCTTCTTCTTCTTTTTTTTTTTTTTTCTGTGTGTGTTTTCTTTTGATTTTTCTATGTTGTGGCTATATGTTTTGTAACTGCTAGCAGGAACATATTTCTAAAACTAGTCACAAGCTATCCTCATTTTATTTTTTATAATTATTTATCTTTGAAATGTGTTTGGGTTTTATGCCAATGTTATTGTAGCTGTTTACTTAACATGACGCATTTAATTCCAGTAATAGCAGCTCTTTTACAACATGAGCTAATTTTTCATAAATGTGTAATTACAGGCTCCTTTAAGAAATAGGGAACATCCCTTCACTGTAAAAAAAGTTATGATTTTTATACACATGGTTATCTTCCTCATATCTAAATGATCATTTAGGTACCTGATACAAATTTTCCTGATGGGTCCGTATTTGTTGGATTACTTTTGCTGAAGTATAAAACCAGCCACTACCACTGTGATGATCAGTTTCATGCATCACCTGTTGATTCAGTCAACCTAAAGCTCATACTGAAGTCACATTTCTTTCGTATGACCTTGAAGGCTTTTTGAAGAACTCCACAGCTGACAAGCTGCCTGATCTGTACATGTGAGGCTTTTAACTTCAGTCACGAGAAGACTAACTCCTAAATACTCCTTGTGGATTTGCCTCTGCTTACGTTAGTGGACAAGAAGTACTAGAGTCGATATTCAGCTTTCTGGCAATGCTGATGACAATGAATGGTTGAATTTCAAGTACTGTGATATTTTCCTGAGAGTTCATAAAACAACTTTGGTCAGGAACAACTTCTCTTATACACTGGATTCAAACTCCTTTTCTTTAGAAAGAACGCCTTGTTGAATAGAAGATATCTCATCATCAAAACTACTGCTACTTCTTTAATGATCTAATTAGTTTTACCTGCCAGGGTCAGCTTCATTGATTTCAATTAAAAAGAAAAAGAAAAGACCTGTCAAGTGACCTACTTCTTAATGTATTCAGTAAGATCAAGGCTGGAGCAGCAAAATATTTTAATGAACATAATCCCTGTTTGCTAAAAGTAAAGCTATTACTGATTTCATATTGATCTGAAAAGAAAGGACAAAGTAGGTTACAGGACATTTCATGTTTTGTCATTAAAAATCAATGAAACCAAGACTGACCTACTTTCACTCTCTTGTGTTTACACTTGAAACAGATTAGATCGTTTGGGAAACGGTAATGGTCTAATTATTTAGACCGCTCTTAATTCAAATTGTAGAAGTAGATGAATCTGCTTAACTATAAATAATAATATGCCTTTATCTACATAATAGGATCTGGGGAGATGGCGTGCTGGGAATCAGACTATGGCCAAGAACAGTGTTATTAATTTATGTCATCACCTCGCACGTACCATGTAACACTAAGTTGAATGGAAACATCAGAGTTCAGAAGAAAAAAAAAACAACTTTCAGATCAGACTTGAGCAACGAGTGAACATCACAAAACCTCTCTTTGAAGAGGGATAAGCTGATAAAACCTTTCTGATAATGTTGTGTGATGTACATCACAGACTGTGAACTGGTTGTCTAAAGGCCATCTTGAAGGTCTGTAAAGCAAATAGCACATATAGATCAGTCAGATATGGGACTTTGGAATATTACAATGACCATGTCTATGCAGTTAAATAGAAGTAGTTGAAAGGGTGACCCCGAGCACTGGATCTCTATCTGACTGTTACTTTGCTCTGTTTTGGAGCACTCCAACTGACTGAGACTGAAATTCTGTAGGTGTTGGCAGCGTGGCTGTGAGCTAGCCACTGCCACTTGGTATTGTCGTCAGGGATTGCTCCTCAACTTTTTTTGCTTGGCAGTAGGAACATGGCCAGCGGGGCTTAATTGGAGCCCATGCTTACTGACCCTTTCTCAGATATATCGTGTTCTGGCTGTACTGTCATAGCAGTGTCAGTAATGGGCTTGTCTCAGCAGCAAGGACTTTGTAAATAAGGAGCTTTTGGGCTATGCTTATAGACTGTTTAAGGAGATCAGCTCACTCACTACTGGGAACTTTCTGACTTTTCTGGTTTCTTTTACCTAAAGTCTGTTTTCCTCAATGAGTTCAGTGAAATAATATGCATTAGTGAAATTCATGTTACAAGCAGTCTGTAATGACTCAAGTCATCTTCTTCATGCAAACAATCAATCATGCCTCAAATGACTGATGTGCAGGAGAAATCCAATCTCTTTTTGCTGATATATGTTAGTAATTTTTCCATCATTTATTTTTATGTGTGTAAAGTAGCATCTTTTGTCTGGCTATCTGCTTTAGGCCTTATATGTGGCTTTATAGGTCCCTAGTGGTTTTACACATTTTGTTAAGTCTTTTCTATTCAGTTCAGCTGCAAAAATCCCAAGCAAACTTCTAATAAAAACAATAGTTTGTCCCATAACTTCTTCAGAAGCCTGTTCAGTCAGTGGTTTGAATACAAATCCTTCACACTCTTTTGTAAAGATGCTACAGCCGGGATTGGACAGGTGATGTGGTCATTGTGTCAATGGACACAAGAGAACTTTCTCATTTCACAGTTTTTACACCAATAGTGACAAACAGTAGCCTATTGAAGCCTCTTATTATTACTGTTATTATTGTAAGCTCCATGAACTTCTTACATCCATGACTGCAATGTCAGATACAAAATAGGCTGGGCAGGTGTTCTGCTCTTCATTTGTTGAAATGTGAGATCCAGTTAGATTACTTTCATAGCAGTCTTCTGGGAAATCAGTGCATCTTAAAGCCAGATGGTTGATATCATTTGTCAGATATCTTGAGTTTCTGCCTAAATAAATGCAACTCCTCCCCACCCCCCCAAAACAAACAAACACAAAACACAACACAACAAAGCAAACCACCAACAAACAAATAAGCAAACAAACAACCCTGCACAAAACAAAGCCTAGCATACACAATACATAGGCTGTGGTTTCTACAGTAAAACAGATAGTTATATAGCAATGGATGCTATGGTTATCATGCTGGTGCAACAATACGGGTTAACTCCTGGTGTAATTGCTGCAGGTGTTTGGTAACCAAGGGCTGTTTCCTATCTGAAGTACTAGCAAGGAAGCTGTCTCACTCCTTGCATGACTGAAGAACTCACAAGGAAATTGGATAAAAGAACAACTATGATTAGTTGCAAAAGAAAATGAACAATTAGCTTCAAATGACCTGAAAGAGAATGCTAGTGATCTACTTAGTAATACAATAAAACATATGAATGATACAATAACTGAAAACAGAGAAAAATCTCTTCTGCAATTGCTGTTCTAATACTGGCAAACACATCCAGGAAGACTTCTTAATTTCTTGTGAAGTGCAAAAGATGCTATATTTATCTTTAGGAAAGAAGAGTGTAAGTATTCTGAAATTTTTAACTTCATCGTGACATTCTCCTGTTTACTGTTTGCCACCAGCCCGACAATGAGCTAACTCAAGAAAGTAGCCTTAGTCTCAAAGAGTATTTCATTTCACATTTAATGTTCACATTAAGTTCCTTCTGGGACTTCAAGGCTTAAAAAAAATAGCCCCTTATGAAAGTATTTTAAGAGTTCAGGACCTATTTATTAACACAATAAAATGTCTTTATTGCTACTTCAGAAACTGAATACTACAATACAGTTCACTCTGTGGCCATATATTGTTATTTTGCTGTGATTTAAATAGCAACTCCTCTTAGGACTTCATAGTGGTCTTAAACATGTAGACAAATATAAATCATCTTGAATTAAGTGCAATGTAGTCATTTCATTTGCATTCTTATGCATTTCATGCATAAGAAGACTTTGAACATTCCTTTCTCAATGTTTAATAGCTGCTTGGTGCCCTGTATATGAAGGTCACACACTGGAACTGAAGGTGGAAAAATGCAAAACCTTTCAACATTACAAAATAGCTCATCTGTAGCACTGTCCTCCTATTCTTCCTACAAAACAGTGTGGTGAGTGCACAAGCTTACATAGGAAACTAGATCCTATATACTGGTAGGGAAAGGCAGGTAGGCTGATTTGTCAGAAGGGCAGAGCCGCAGAGCTGCACCAGTGACAAATCTGATGCCAGGCAGAGAGGAGAGCAAGGTGGTGGGAGGCTGCATGAGCTGTGGGGATTGCCTTGGCTGCCCAGCAGGAGCTGCTGGAGACCCTGTCTGGCGGCAGGTGGTCAGCCCTGAGCCTGGACACCCTGGCGAAACTCCGACTAACCAGGTTGAGTGCTGTTATGGCAAGCATAGGGTAGTTTACTAACGACATCCAAATTGGTTTGGTAAGGAACTTCATTTCCTTTTCTCACCTTTTTGATGTCCCTAGCTGTGGAGGATAATTCACCTTTAGTCCTAAATAGTTTTTCCTGTCGTATGCCCCTGATGTCTGTAGGCCCAAGTGACCCCTGACTGACGAATCCTGCATGTCAGGCAAGACAGGTGGAATGGTTAGCCTCCTGCAGCCATTTCTGAAATGCCACAAATGGTACAATGCCACAAACCCAAGGTGACTGCCTGAGTAATGCTGCCTGTGTGGACAGAGAACTAGAGAGTCATCAGAAGTCACTAAAGGAGGCACCAGAGAAAGAAATCAACCTACTGTTGTACTTATTTAGTTTTAAGAAAAGTGCAGAGTACAACATGTAAAATGAACACTGTGGAGGCCAAAGCTGGGAACAAAACAGATAGGCATGGAACAGCATAAAAATAAAGCACATATCTTGTGTTGGGTTCACTTCTTACCTTCCGAACAATGAGAAGCACAGCGTGCATAGGCGTCAGGTCCTCAAGAACTACACAAGGCATTTCAGACCTGCAGAGGTCCTTGGCCTTACCCCAACAGGCTGCACTGGTCACTGTTCACCCACAGGAAGGGTGGTTTTAGGGCCCTTTTGCCTCCCAGTTATCTTTCCATGAAGTGGTGTGGATTGACTGGAAATGAGGTTTATAAATGATTTCTAAATAATAAGCTAATTCTCTTTATTCAAAGAGTGATACCAGCCAACTGCTAAATTACTAGAAGAATGTTGACAAAAGCACTTGAATATTATTTGTTTTTCATATTTACATAGAACAGAACAACAGGAGTAGAGATTAATAAAACCATAAGTAAGTTATTTCAACTTAGGTCATGATCAAAGTGTTTATAAACTTGTTAATTCTCTTATGGCTGTGTGGTGCTTGAGGCTAACTGGTTCCAGTGGCCAGGTAACATGCCCATGTCAAGCCATGCCATTCAACTATTCTGGGAGCTTCTAACATTTACACTACATTTCTGGCACCTTTATGAACTTGATTTCTCTCTTATCTGCCAGCATTAGCATTCATTATATTAAAAAGTCATTTTGCCTTTACATAAACAACAATAGACATAAATGTAACTTTCATTACTGTTGCCAGCTGAAAATCTGCAAAAGCCCTAAAGTCACTTACATCACTTTTGGCTTTCAAAGATCTGTTGAAGTACTGTGGTTTCTTTTTTATTGTCACTGTAAGGAAAAAGTACTCCATCAAATGGTGGCTTTCAAAAAAAAAAAAAAAAAAAGAGTTCTATACGTTTTAATTTCTACATTTTAAATCTAGAGGGTTGAAGTTGGTTTTTGGCAGAAGTCAGGTTCTCATTTAGGCAACCACACTTTGAATCAGTCTTTTTCCTGGGATAAGGTTTGTGCTTTAAAATGGGATGTCATTTTTTCAGGTTCAGCTAGTTCTGGAATCTCCATTTTATGGCAATCCAGAAATTTCTTGACAAGTTCTGGCTGTTATTCTCTGAGAGGTTAGTTGCTCATGACCAAATTGTAAACTAGGATGTTAAAGCATCCAAAATGCCTACTCTGAAACCTAGCTCAGTGAAGAGTTAGTATTACTGATCTTTTTGACTATTACAACACATGATGAATTTCCCGAAAAAATGAGGTCACAAACTAAGACAGTTTCTCTGGGCAGCATTTAGCAGCTCATAGGCTGGTTTTGCTACTGTACATTCAGAATTTGTGCTTTATAAATAACGGTAATCTCCAACTTTTAATTAACTGCATAAATTGACCATAATTTTTATTTGACTTATGAAGATGGAACATGTGTTACCCAAAATTCTCAAGTGGATCATCTAAGCCAAGTCTTCTAGGTGATTTGTTTTTTTATTTTACCAGATATACGTTATGTCATTTTTGTGTTGTCTTTAAAGGTATCTTGACTTTTTTTTTTTTTCTAAACATGATGCTGACACCATCTGGACAGAAGTTAATTACATTTTTGATAAACAGATTTAGCAAAATAAGCACTCAGACAAGCATAGAGTTAACATTCTGAATGTGTTTCACATGCCTTCATAGTCAGGAAAGTTCTTGCTGGCTTAGCTGCAAATGGGATCTAACACCATGAATAAATGACCAGAGTGATCTCTTCTGGCATTTGTTGGGACTGTGTCAGTCATGGTACATACTTTTGAGTCTCTTCTAACTTTGCATGGGAAAATGCGAAGTTTGATCAAGAACTGTTTAGAAATGCCAGTCATTGAAATTCACAAGTGGAGATAGGTAGGTGCTGACACGAGTTCCATTATTTTTTGCAACCTGAATGGCATGTCAGTGTCAGACATAAGTCTCTCTCATGTTCCTAGACTGTACATGAGATTGAATAGATGAGTAAAGGAACAATAATTTCACAGTTCATGCCATCAGTTGCAGAAGGTAGCACTTTTCTAGACTCTTCAAAATCTTGTTTTTTTGATGCATGCTGCCAACAATAAGTGAATACTCTCAGTTTTTCTTTCAGCAGTTGCCTCTTGTGCCTCTTCAGAATTTTTACATGGAGAAATACACTTTATAAGTCATGCAGTCAATAGACAAGTGAGCATATCCATCCCTTTTGATTCTCCATGGTCATCTAGAAGAGAACAAGCTTTACAAACCAATCTTCTGTGTTTTATTGACAGCCAGCAGTTCTGCTATAAAAAAAAAAAAAAGTATATACAGTGTTTTTCAGACCAACAACTTGGGAGTTCATGCAGTTTGAGGTATTGATTATAACAACATCTTCATTAACTGACCCTATACTTGGCCAAGTTAGGTCTTGATTTGTGCTTTGAATTCTGCGTCTTGTGTTTATTTAAGCAGGATGAAGGTCAACAATATTAGGTCATAATGATTAATACAGATTTTATGTTTCTAATAGTTGAAACTACACAAGAAGCAGTCTCACTTGAGGCTTTTGGTAATCCCAGTGGGTTCTGTCTATGAACATTTTTATGCATGTTCAGAGGTGTAGATTTAGATGTAGGCCATATAGCATTATGTACGTGGGGGCCTAGACCTGTTTTCCTGTGCTAATGCTTGGTAGGCCCATGAGATAACAGGATAGCTATAACGTGTAGTTCTTCTCTGGGAATGTAGGTGAATGGCAGGTCTTAAGGTAGGTGCCACTTTCTGACCACTGCACATCTCTGCTGGCCTCTCTGACATTGGGAAGAAATTCGGTTATGCAGATGTACTTGCACATGTAGAGCAGAGGTGTCTGATGCTGGGTGTGGGTGGGAAAACGACAGTGCAGGCAGAGGCAGAGGGGCATCTCTAACAAAGAATGAAACTTGCTGGAGGTAGGTTGAGGAACCAGGATTGTTCCTAATATTTCTCTGGAGGGGGTGGGATTACCTCAAGCTCATCTGTGACTTCAGCCGAGAAGGTTATGGAGGCTACCTGTCTTCTCTTTTCCAAGGTAATCCCTTTGAGTTAGTCCTGGCAATTTGGCTGGATGTTTACACTGCTGCTGTTTCAAACTTTGTATCTGGGGAAAGTTTCCATACCTGCTCTGGGTCTAACACATGAAGTGCAGGACCTCTCCAGATGGCAATGTGCCCTGGGGACAGGGAAAGGAGCTCAGTGCCTCTATTATTCTGATAAATAAAGCAGACAGGGAACAATCCCTGATCCCAACACCATGTGGCATGAATTGTCTTACATTCTTGTGGCTTAGAGTTTGTCCCTGGTGGAACAAACTGGCTGTAAATGTGCCTATCCCGGGTTTCCTTTGGGACACATGGAGTGCCTCTGAGATATAATTAATCTTTTGTGTCTGGGGAGGTGGGTCTGAAGTCTATGTTGCAGTCTGCTAAAATGGTTGTTTTTCAGCATGAAACTGAGGATGTGTCTGGCATGATTTGAGGTATGACATCAGCTGGGGTGAGGGTATTTGAATGTGCAGATTATGTTGAAAAATTATCGGAGGAATTTGGAGGAGCCCACACACAGAAGGACTGGAAGGCGGCTCAGGAACACCAGAGATAAATGACCCCTATTGCCCTCCTGCCCTCCTGCTGATTTCCCAGACCATACCACCTTCCTTGTTATGTCCCTTCTCATTCTCACTGCTAGAGATTTTTCTCAGTCCTTCCCAGTACACATTCACAAGTATTATTAAATATCTTCTTTAGAAGAATTTGAGCTCCTTCTGAATTTTCAGCTATGCTCTGCTTTTTTTTTCTTCTTTTTTTCTTTTCTTTTTTTCCATACAGCTTAAAGCCTTTTCCCCAAAGCCCTTGCTAGAGAAGATTGCATCAAAACATTTGTCTTCCTTCCTTCAGCTTTCAAAGGCTGGGTGTAAATTGATGATAGCAGGATAAGAGGTAGTTGCACTGAATGCTGATCTGACTCACATACTAACCAGCTCTTACTAGAGACCTCAAAGTCAAAAGTTTGAATGACCTTTCATCTTCACAGTGTGCTTGTAAAGTGTGATCCCTTCTGTTAGTGAGCACTGATGAAATTGTGCTTTCTCTTTTCCCTCTGGGCGTGCACCCACTACCTTGCTGACATAAATGCCAAAAAGTTGGAATAGCTTTGGAAACAATGTGAGCCATGAGTTAATTTCAGGTATAAGCAAAATAAATGAGTGAAACTTGCCAGTTTTAAGAAAAGCTTTTTGGTTTTCCTTGACTTTTTGTTATGTTTTTGTACTCCAGAATGCTGTTTGTCAAGTTTGACGTGTTCAAATACTCACAGATCTGAAATGCTGATCTTAATCACGTCCTTGTAAATTTTAAAGCGCTTACGTGAGATGATGAGGAAGAGTGAGTGCACTTTTAATTCCAGCACAAGTGGCATTCAGCTGTAATATTAATCAGAAAAGAGAATTATTGGAAGTAAGCCTTTCTTTTAGTACAACTATGCTAGTTGCTTCTCAGTCTGGGACAGCTTTAAACACTATTTTAGCAGCATTTCTTACCAAAATTGTGACAACATTTTAATTAAGCAGCATTTGTTTAATCTCTGGGTCTTTTAAACTGATAAAACCCTCCTTAACATATGGTTTATTTGTTTATTTATTAATTTTTTGGCTCAGAAGATGGATTGTTTCAAGGAGGCAGACCGGACCAGCACTAAGATAGGAGACTGGGTCTCCCAGCACCTGTGGAGCTGCAGCATCTTACAGCAGGGGCAGGTCCTGACCCTGCTGCAGGGAGCTGCCCTTCACAGACATGCCTGCTACTTCTGTCTCCCTCTCTCTCTGCTAAGGTAAAGGATCTCTGTATATTTATGTGTTCAGTGCTCCCTCACCTTTAATTTCTTGCCAGTGTAAACAAAGTCCAGGGAATTTGCTAGCACCTGTGGCAGCATTAAAACTTAGACTCTTGACATTGTGGCAAAGCACCTGGTTTTATACTGTTCAGAGAGGTATCTGGTGACTCTAAGAACTAATTTCTAAACAGAAAAAATACAGCCTTGCTATTCCTTCAGTTTACGGCCACAAATAAAAGAAACGATCCAGTTTATAACCAGTTAAGCCAGCTACTTTTCCAGTAATGTAAAACAGTGGTGGTGTTGGAATATGTTTATATTCACATTAAATACAGGTTGCTTTCTGTTCTCTTTACTTTTCTCATTTACCTGGAAACAAACAAACAAACAAACAAACAAACAAACACATTTGTTTATAACATGTCGATACACTTTGCTTGAAATATCTTGGTTAGTGATCAGTCATCCTACTGAAGAAGGGCTGCACGCATTACATTCATCTAGGGACCTTGCTACCCTCTACACATGATTAAGGGCTGCGATGCCAGGCCTTTGGGAGGAAAGTCTGGAGACAAGCGGGGAATGTATTTAATAAATAAGACAAGCTACCAGAAATTGGTTTTTCATCCTGCATAGTACATGAGATTTGTTCTAGAGCGGGCAGTGAAGGACACCATTTCATAGCCTCCCTACTATTTTTCCCGTGTATTGCTTTATATTACTTTGTAATAGATTGCATTATTTCACATTCCTTTAGGAAATGACATGTTGGATTTCATTTGGCGTGGTCCACTGAAAACTGTATCTGATCGGTGGCAGATCTCACATTCACAAATGGCCTCTAGGTTTTAAAAGATGACTGTTGTTATATTCAGGTTCAGAAGACCGATTACTCTTAGTATAATTCCGAAGATTTCAGGGTGAGTCACTTGTTTCCCTTAAAATCCCTGTTTATACTGTACCTTCCTGCTGTCATGTTGATGTTTATACTCCTGCCACATTTTGGAGGGACATTCAGGAGGTACATTACACGTTGAACAGCCCAAGATCTCAGCTATCTGGCTTTATCCTTCAAAAGCTGGTTTCTGGACATCATATAATGAACATTTTCTGCAGCTGCTGGTGTACTTCTTCATAAATAAATCTATGTTGTTGCATAGAAAAAGGATTTTTTGGGGCTTTCTTTATGTTTTCCCAGAAAACATTATACAGAATCAGATGTAGATGTTATTAAGTTCTGAAGGAGGAAAAACACCACAGAACTAACTAACACTCAAACATTTATTGTCAGTGTAACAAAACGCACTACAGAAAACACAGGAATGCTTTCTAAGTCAATTTATATACAAAGAAACATAATAGAGGCACTATCTTGAGAATCCTTACCACAAAGATGTAGTGTTTGGATGAATCGTGTGGAACAAACATCACCTGTGACATCTGTATTGCTAGTGTGGTTTTCAGAGGAATATTTCAGTTCTTTTCTTTCCCCTCTGATTTCTGTAGTGATCATTCCGTAGGCTGTGATGTGACCTAATGGATAATATAAATCCTACGATTCTTCAAAAGTTGGAATGTGATTCCTTGTAGCCTGTAACAAATTTTGCTATATAAAATATTCAAAAGACCATATCTGTCTGCACACAGTAGAGAGACTCCTGTTAACCAGATGATCTGAATCTGCCTGCTCTTCAGGGCTCACTTTCTTCCTCTTAACTTTTCTTGTCCTTCTGTTTTCTCTCTCAGAGCAAAACCTAGTTACATCTTCCATCTTGACTGCAGGCAAAGCACAAAGTGGCAGCTTACAGGACAAAAGAATTACAGGTAAACTGTAATTATCCATCTATTTTCGGATTAGGTTAAACTCATTCTTAAAGACAACAGACTTTTAACTTGATTTCCTAAAAAATAAAGCCTGTAAAATTACATGCCATACCCACACATGTACACATGAGCCTGTGCCTGTCAGTAGATTTTGTGTGTGCACTGGTAGATTTTGAACATTTTTTTAATTTCAACCAGACTGACCAAATTGGAAAAAGCAAATATAATAAATTCCTGCAAATGTCATGCAATTCTGCAGTCTGTAGGAGGAGGGGACAGACCCAGTCAGAGAAAGAGAATTGCTCATCTTTCATTAGACAGTAGAGAACCACATAGTGGCTTTTGTGTAAGGTGCAAATTAGTAAGCCACCAGGCAGACTGATCCGAAGTCTACTGGTTCTGCTGCCTACAAATGTATTTCTTCTCACTTTTTTTTTTTTCCCTCATATGTCAGTGGGCTAGGTGGAAATGCTTTGGGTATATTATTGATCTGTGGTCATTTGTTTATTTAACTGGCTCCAAGGTGCCTTTTTAAGGTTCATCCCAGCGCAAACGAGGTGTACAAGTATGGGCCTTTTGCTGCAACTCTTGGTTATGATGAATACGGTCTCATTCTCCAGCCATTCCCTCTTGTTCTTTCTGTTGCATATATAAAATACTTTTCAAGTTTCTAAACAGATGCTTGTTATTGGCTCTTAATTTTACTGATTTTCACAGCTTTTTATTTGTTCAGATGAGGCTGCAGGCAAATTCATTGGTACCTTCTGAGAATTACCTTCTTCTAAGATGTCTACCAGCTCTTCTGCTCAGAAGAAGCAGAAGCTCTCCTCATTTAACAAAAAAGGAGGAAGGTGGCATTTTTGAAAATGGTAGCTATCCATGCAGTTCTGAAAATGTCCGCGTTATTTATTGATCTCCATCAAAAAACATGCTTTGTGCTATAAAGGATAATGGGCAAAAATGCATGCAGCCATACAGCCAGGTGACCTCCGAAAGCTCTGTGCCCTTAGAGAAAGGGCAAGAAACCAAGGTGGTTGGAGTCTGCCTTGCTGCTTATGCTTGGGACCAATAAAGTCTGTAGCAACCAGGAGAGAAATACTTGGGAAATAATCCCTCTGTGAAAACCAAATGAATTCATGGATCGTTATGATTAAATCGTACCTCTGCTACATTAAAAAGATGAAAGTCTCGAGAGATTTTTTTTTTTTTTAAATGTGCTAAAAGAAGATGGAGAAAACCTCACTGCTTGAGAACAGACTGAGCTGCCACTATTGGGGTGCTCAACGAGGCAGTTTGGCATCTTAGCTGGAACTGAGTAGGTGTACAGGTGGAAAGTAGCAACATTCCCTGCTCTACACCCAAACAGAAGGGAAGTGACTTTTCTTCTGATATTTTTTTTCTTTTCCTTTTCTGACTGGATTAGTGATTTTTTTTCTTAGATTAAATAATGATGAAAGCAGCCATCTATCCTAGGGACAGACAGCTGACAAGTACTTAAGTAGCATTCCCAATGTTCATGCAAAAACAGAACAAATTAGGCAACTCTGTCTAATTCTGTGCCTTTGAATTAACATTACTTGGACTTTAATTCTATTCCCCCACAAGACTTAGCATATTCAAATATGGCTCCCTCTCCCTCAGTCTCCCGTTTCTAAAATGGGAGAACATCTGCCCCTGGATGCAGGCAATCCCACTGGCTTCAATGAGAACTACCTGTGTAGTTTCTGGGAAGCATCTGGCCCCTAATGAGAATGCAGGAACATAGTAAAACAGATTGTTCTTGTTCTCCTCTCTGACTCAGTGGCCAAAATGAATGGAGTCTTCCAATTTGCTAAATAACTTCCCAAGCCGTTTTCTGAGAATATGAACCAAAATCTCTCAAAAATAATCTTGTCTGTTTCTGTGAGCCATTGCAATGAATGAATGAAAGTATTTCAGTTATCTTGATCCCATTACTTCCAAATTTGATTAGATGGAAAATCCAGACAGCAAATTGACATACATTTTATTTTAACATATGAGTTTATCAAAGAAGAAACAGTCTGTGTGTGTTGGAAGAATGCAAAAGCCTATTTGCCATGTCTGACTATTTGTATAATCACAGCCAGTTTAACTACTCTCTATGCTCAAGCAGTACCATCTGTCAGAGCAGTGATGACGCATGTGTTTATATCACAATAAAGATCTGATGATAGCTTCTCTTTTGTCTTAAACAAAATGGGGAGATAAAACAGTGCTTTGGCTTATCATTTATGTCTACCTATCATTTGGACTGTCATTTATCATTGATGTTGCTTCACAGGTGCCAGACCTTGGTTTGGAGACTGTGTTCTGGGTCATCACCCAGATTTCCATCTATTCCCCCAGAAATTAGGGAAACCGAAGAATCCTTTACCCACCAGGACAAGTAGGCATTCCAGACAGTCTCCATTTTAAGTAACAGCTTCTGAGCTCTCCTTTCATTTGTGTGGTGAGAGCTAGGATCTGATGGGGTCAATGGGACCAGCCTTCCAGGTAGTTTCTGCCACTGCTTGGGATGTGGTGGGTGATCAATCTCTGATATATAACACTGAGCTTTCAAAGCCATAATTTAATTATGTCCTGCATTTTTTGCACCCCTCATTTTCCGACCTGAGATGATTTGCCCATGTGAATTGCATAGTTTGAGCTTAATTTAATTTGTTACCAAATATGTATTTACTAAAACTGTCAAGATATTTTCCTTTTCCTCCCCCTTTGCCTCCCGGAGAAAGATCATTTATGTCACAAGAAGCTGAAAAATTTTCTTCCTAAGGGTTTTCCCTAGCAGAGGAGGAGTTCTAAATTAGAGCTGGACTAAAACAATTTGCTAAAATTGTCACTAGGATCACACTCTGTAAATAAAGAATAGAACTTTATGCTGCAATAAGTCGTGCATGCTGAAACATCTTGTTAGGGCCATAAGCTTATACAAGCCTTTTATTCCTTAGGTTTCAGGGCCCCTTCCATGGCTGCTTTAGAACTGCAAAGGACAAGTTCCTGCAAAGAACAAAGGCATAGCTGCATCTACTCATACAGAGAGAAATGGCTCCAGGGCGGCTGGAAGGATAGGGCATGCATCAGGGCATTACCACATGAAATAGGTAAGATCCTACGCAGATTTCTGTATTTAGAGTTGTGAGGTCTTTCTGATCCTCAGTTTGATGTATTTGTGACTGAGGTAGGAATACTTCCGTGCCTTAGTCAGTAAAATACTACAAGGTATTTTGGAGAATGGTGAAGCACAAATGTTTTCCGCAAGGATATGATCTTAAATAAAATCATCAAATCTTTTAGTAAATACTTTTGGCTACATTGACAGTGTTCATTTAAGATGTCTTTAAGTTCAAAGTGTATGACATGCAAAGATAGTCTGGGGCATGCAAGCCAGCCACATGGTGTTCCAGGCAGAGCATCCTCTTCTTCCTCGCCTTTTGCTCCCTTCTGGTCTTTGCCTTGGGGCAGTCCTCTGGCTGGTATAGATGCAGATAGCATGCCCTTCTCCCTGAAAGCCATGCTATTCCACCTCTCACCCCCCCATAGTAACAACGACGTGTGCAGCAAGCCTCCAGTGCTCCCAGGAGAGTCATCAGTAACTTCCATGCTGGTGCTTACTCTCTCTCATGGGACTGTGAAATGGCACCAGTCAGCAGCCTCTTTCATGATAATGTTGAACACACAGGCTAATCACCCCCTCAAGACTCCCTGTTTCTACAGCTGCATCTGTTTCCCAGTAAGTAACATGGTTCCTGCGCACTCTAGCAGGCAACTTCCTTCTCAAGCCTTTTGAAAACGTTATATGTTTCAGCTGCAATGCTTTTTACGAAGCTTTTTGGAACAAGCTAACCTTTAACAGAAGTTTGTTGACTTGCGTTAAGTTCTTTCATAATTAAATCTGGCACACTCCAGCTACAGATTCTGAGTCACCTCTTAACATTATAGTGAGGAGCTACTGAGACCTACAGCCCTTTAAAATTGCAAAAACATTTTGCAAGACCATTTTCTGTGTTGATTGAGTTGTAGCTACCTTGGGAAAAATCTCTGAAACCTTGAAAAGAAACAATTTCTTGTCAGCTCAACGTGACACTATAAAAAGACTGAGTATTAGGAAATGATTTCATTAAAAAGGAAAAGAAGTCTCACTGAAACTTTAAGATGTACCAAATCCCTATTGACAAGACCTTTCACTTTGCGCAAATGAGATAAATGAAAACATCAATGTCATATTAGGTAAGCAACTAAACTGAGAGTGAGTTTGAAGAGTCAAAGGACCTACTGGGAAAAGCAG
Organism: Anser cygnoides; assembly: GCF_040182565.1. Taxonomy (NCBI): domain Eukaryota; kingdom Metazoa; phylum Chordata; class Aves; order Anseriformes; family Anatidae; genus Anser; species Anser cygnoides. The sequence goes on along the minus strand of NC_089873.1, from coordinate 131,435,600 downwards.
AGCATCTCTTCAATGGGCTGGAGAAATGGAGACCATTCTTCAAATGGCTGTTTTATCAGAATGTTAAAAGGCCAAGCCTTTATGCGGCTATAATTTATGGATATCTCCTGTTTGTAGGACAAAATGAAATAGAAAAACTTAATCATATTTCTGCTGGAGGAAGAAAAGATTCAGCCTCTCTTATGTGCAAAAACTCAAATTAATTTTACCTTGATTGCCTGCTGTAATGTTACCAAATATGAATAAGTAGACAGAGTTGCACAGTGTAACTTTGGAATCATGCTTGCCAAAGACAATAGCAGCAGGAGCTCAAAAAGAACTTCTAAAATTAGGACATGGCACTGTATTTCTTAGCTTCCTGTAAAGTGGAAAGCATAAAGCCCAAATTCTCAAGCTCTTCCCTCCTGTGAGGAGTCTGGAGTAATTGCAATCTGGTCTCTTCAGCTTTTCTTTCCATTTTGGCTATCATATGTGTAGTATCATCATGATTAATGAAGACATCATCATGCACTAAAAATGTTACATTTGACAAGTGCTTTAATTAATGCATCAAATGCTATGCTCAGTTCAAATTCCCTGAACCTATGAAGTTCACTTGAAAGCAAAGTCTTTCTTCTGGGCAATGCTTCTAACTTTCATAGGACTCTTGTGATTTCTTTAATGGTGCGGAGAAATAATCACCCCACAGCTGAAATTTCTGGGGCTTTATCATTAATCCACTTTTAGAATCAAGAAAACATATTTGGGATTTATTTTTGTGCAATAGTGATGACTTTTGGTGGATGCCTAATCTAACCCTAAACTCATTTCCCTGACTGATAACCCAAAGAATGAATGACTACTGGACTGTCTACAGACCATACTCAAAATCAGCTTGGAGAACCAAGTTGCTGTTGGGATGCAGTACGAGTTTAGGCATTTTTCCTGTTGGTACCAAGTTTTAAATTATGACTTTAGGTGGTAGTAATAGAAATTGTGACCAGTTCCTACTGCAAAGCAGTGGTGGAAAATTTAAACCACATAATCTTGTTATTTGCTTTATTACAATTTAGTAGATTTAAAAATATGTAGAAGAATGAACGATTAAAAGGCGGCAATGTTAGTGCTTAGCCAGTATTTTTACAATATTATTATTATTTTTTCTTCTGTATTCTTATATTATAAATGTGTGGTGGGTTTGTCCTTGTCTTGCTGCCAGTCACCCACACAGCTGCTCTCGCACTATCCCCCTCAACAGGACATAGGGAGAAAATAATATAAAAAAGCTTGGGGGCCAAGATAAGGACAGGGAGATTGCTCACTAAATACCACCTCAGGCAAAAGAGACTTGACTTGGCAAAGATTAATTTAGTCTGCTGCTAGTCAAAAAATAGAGTAGAATGGTGAGAAACAAAGACAAAATTAAAAATACCTTCCCCTCACCTGCTTCCAAAGATCAACTTCATTTCTGCACTTCCTGCTCTTCTACCTCTCCCTTGTTAAGTGTCTCAGGGGGATGGGGAATGGTGGCTGTGGTCAGTTCGTAACAGTTTGTCTCTGATGTTCCTGCCTCACACTTCCCTTGCTCCACTGTAGAGTTGCTCCAATGACATACAGTTCTTCATGAGCAGCTCTGATATGGGTCCTTAGCATGGGCTGCAGTTCTTCAAGAGTGAATCCTCTCCACAGAGCACAGTTCTTCAGAAGCACACTGCTCCAGCATGGGTACCCCACAGGATGCATGCAGTTGCTGCCAGAAATTCTGCTCTGCTGTGGGTTTTCCACAGGCCGCAACCTCCTCCAGGCCACATCCACCTGCTCCACGTGGGCTCCTCCACGGGCTGCAGCGTGGAGATCTGCTCCGTGTGGGACCCATGGGCTGCAGGGGGACAGCCTGCTCCACCAGGGGCCTCTCCACAGCCCGCAGGGGAACTGCTGCTGCCTGCCTGGAGCACCTCCTGCCCTCCTGCTGCACCGACCTGGGGGGCTGCAGGGCTGCTTCTCTCACATTTTTTCTCACTCTTTTCCCTCCCTCCCAGCTACTGCACGGCACTTTTTACCCTTTCTCAGCAGTTTTCCCAGTGGTACCACCAGCACTGCTGATGGGCTCAATTGTGTCCTGTCATGGGTCCCTTTGGAGCCAGTTGGAACTGGCTCTGTCCAACAGGGGGGCAACCCCTGGTCTCATCTCACAGAGGCCACCCCTGCAGCTTCCCCCTCACTGCTACCAAAATCTTGCCATGTAAACCCAATACGCTATGTCAAATGCAATACAAGGTCTGAAAATCTTAGTGGATATTTAAGATACGCTGTACTGAAAAGGTGATGCTGTCAATACAAGCTTCTCCTTAATGTTAGTAGGACACATTGCTAATTTTCTCTTTGCTTATTTCACATCCTTTATTTATGTAGCATTTTGTTATTACGAACCATATTATTGTCTCTGTACTCATAGTGCGTGAAGTCACTTGTAGTTTGGAAGGGAACTAAAACCACACTCCGTTATGTTCACATAACAGGTAACAGTGGGTAGCTGGTATATACCGCCTACTGAAAGATACCTACAGACACTGGTGATAAGTATAAGCAAAGTAGATGGTGATTTATGGCTTTTTATTTTTCCCTGCAGATGCTGGCAATTAGATGGACTTTGCTCAGCTGTATCTGGCTGTAGCTCAGAGAAATGTATTTTGGTTCTGATGGGTGTTGAGAGTGTTTAATTCTAGGGGGTTCATAAATGTTGTGGAACTCTTCAAGTCTGTGCTGGCTATCAGCTGCCAAAAGGGATTTCTTTTGACAGCATGACTGTCAGCATTCCCAGCTCCAAATAGGCCTTTGTAAAGGAGTGTGAAATGTGTGCCCCAATTTTCCAGGCTTTCTCAGTGCTTGCTGAATGAAAAACCCTCTGTGAATTTGCCTATTCACTCTGTTCAATTCACTGCTCAGAAGAATGGGGGACCTTTTTGCTCGTCATCTCATTCAGAGTTGGCTTTTTTAATAGATGACACTTAGGGATAAAAGAAATCTGTTTGCTTTACTCCATCAAAGAGAAAATAAGGTTTTGCAATTTTGAAAACAAAGTACAGGACAATGAAATGAATTATTAACAGTGCCCTTTTATTTTGACCCATAATCTTTCCACTCCAGTCAGGTTTCCTTTTAGAGACATAATTTTTCAGCTGGACCTCGGGAAAACTTCCTTGCAACTTCTCCATCTGTGCAAGCCTTTGAAAATCATTTGCTTTAGTCTTTGACCTTTATTTATATCCTTCATTCCTTCCTTGGGTTCTCTCACCTGTCCCTACTCCCTCACCTCCATTTTTAATTAATAGGAATACAGATTTTTTGTTTGTTTGTTTGTTTGTTTGTTTGTTAGTTTTATAAAAAAAGCTGGGAGCTGGGGAATACATTTCTTGCTACCTAAACTCAGCTGCCCTGCCTGGCTCATTCTGAACGTATATATTAAACCAGGTGACTTTGCACATGAGTTTCACAGATCTAGCTTTCCCAGAGTCATCTCAAGCTAATGCATTTGCCCAGTCCACCTACCAGCCACAATATAAGCTAGTGCAACAGGTTTTCATTCACCCAGTATGTCAAACTCACTTCTGTTCAGCCCAGATAGCATGCTAAGACATGTGCTAATGCAGTAAAGCTTCCCTTTGTCTAGCTGCACTAATATTATGCTCTACAATCCTTTATGAACGGTATAAATAAGAAACAAACAACTATACTGAGACATCCACACACTGAGCCTGAGAATTCTCCCCTTGCCCCCCATATTTTCACTTATCATATAACACAACACAGGATAATTTGTCAGAGAGGTTGATTTCAATGCCTTCTTTTTCTGTTCTAGAAGTAACAGGATAGTGTTTGTTCCTCATACGTTCAAAGCCCAGCATTTTCCTGATCTTAATTTACATCCACTGTGCAGAACGTATCTGACTAGCACTAACAGTTATTTATATCCCAGTTACGATCAAAGAGGCACAGCAGAGTTTCTTTCCTTAGTGCTTCTAACATAGCTGTATAGATTGTCACTAGAAACAGCACTTCAGCAGCTATCAGACAAGTTGCTTCATATTCTTATGAGTTTCCTGTTACAAGTAAAAATTCTGTGGAAAAAGAACTGTGTATGCAGAGGACAGCAGTAGACATAATGATTTTAGTATTTACTGCTCTGCCTGAAGGTAAACTGGATTCAGGTCTACATATGGGGTATTTTCAGCAGCTGTGAATTAGCGAGCAAGGGTGGAGGTCAAGATGTTGCTTTTGTTTCCGATACAGGCCTCGGATGTCCTGCTTATGTCTATAGTAGCATATCTAATTGGCCTGGCCTTTCTCCAACCCTGGGACCAACGGGAGGCCTTGTGCTCATGTGATAAACTCCCCTGTCCTCTGAAATGCAGTGGCCTCATCCATGTGGTGTGCTGGCTATGATGTGGGTATGAGCTCTGCTGGGTCCTTGCTCTCCCATGAAGGGTGCTCGGGTGCTTGCTCTGGGTGTCAGCTAGCAGCTCTGAATTAGTTACCGTAGTCCTCCCTTGAATACAGACTGAAGATTATTGAAAAGGTTTCCTTGCACCCCAGTTCACTTTGAATATTCTCTTACTGGAGAGAACAGTATGAAATACAAAGCCTGCAGGAAACCTCAACAGCTCGTGTGTGTGTTGGTGAAGCCAGGACGTGGCAGTGTGGCCCCACCATGGTGCAAAAGGTGGTGAATAAGCTGGCCATGAGAAAACAGGTTACACTTGGCCACTTAATCAGCCTTTCTCCTTCCTGCTGCTGTGAGTGGCAGTGGGCTGATCCTGGTTTGTTTGCCGTGGGGAGATAGCTCATTTAATGCAGAGAGATCTGCAGAGCTGTTTCTCTAGCAGGGTTGTGTAAGTAAATGTTTAGTTTTCTTTGTTTGGAAATATGAATTTGTATTCCCAGCCACCTTGGTGGTTAGCTTCCTCTATAATTAACAAGTGTTTATGCTTTCCCCATGGGGTACAAGTACAAGTCAATCTTGACTGCCTTTCCAGTACATGCAGTATATTTTTGCCAAGGCTCAAATGCTTTCTAATGTAGCACACTCCGTCTCTTTCCTAAAATCAATGTTTCAAAACACAATTAGCAGTGCTGTAATAGATCACAAAATATCTTGAAAGAGTTGTGAGCTAGAGGGCTCCAAGATACCACTAATAGCCTAGATAAGAATATGTCAGCTCTACTGCTGGAGAAAGAAGCTGAATTTTGAGCTTTCCCTCATTCACTCAGATTCATTCATTCAGGGTTTCAAATATTATATGTTATATAAATCATTTACATAATTACTACTGCCATTAACCTAAGCTGATTTTCCACATTGTTGAAAGAAAATATGTTGACCTCAAAGACATAAAATAGCTTTTCTTTATCTTCTAGAAGGGGTATTAGTCAGTTTTACTTGAATGCAACTAACTTAAGATGTTTCAGAAATTTTAACTCTATCTTCTAAACTTTTATGACCTTTAGAAAGTAATAAGTCATTCAAAAATAGGTACTGCTGATCGTGGAAAAGGTTTCTGTCATCTGTCAAAAAAGATGTGCTAGTACATTTAATCTGATGACATTATAGGCTATTTGCTTCCCAGTCTCTTCCAGAAGCCCTACATCACAGGTCTGGCAGTAAGTCTAATAAAAATGCTAGTATGATAGAGATGGCAAGAGAACTGCAAGCCTCCTTCTATGCCATGTGAAAACGCCTATCATCTGCCACTTACTTCTTTCAGAAAGGGATGTAGGGCATCTTAGGAGTTGCATAGTGAAGGATCTGTCCAAGTTTACTCATGGGGTGCTGAAAGAGGGGCTGGAACCCTACAATTCTAGACAGAAGAAGTATGTATACTTTGCTAATGAAACCAGTCTTCCTTTTTCTGCTGCTCTTTGTTAGCTCCTAAATCCATATGTAGGCATTCTTGGTACCAGGATGCCTTGACTTAAAATAATAAAGAAACCCAACATTTTGTACCTCCTTTTTTGTTTTGTGGAAGCTGCAGGGTATGCAGACCTCTCATTAGCAAAGTAATGCATCAGAATACAACTATAACACCACAGAACTGGCATCTGTTTGAAAAAAACAAATTGTAGTGAGAAAGCTCTGTGCATATTTTGCTAGATTTGCTAAGCACTCCTGCCAATGTAATAAGCCTCCAAAATAATCCTGACAATTCACTGAAGAGGCCAAGAGTCTAAGTCATTATTGATTTCCTCCTTTAAATAACATTCATAATATTTTAAATTTGCTGTGAGCAATGAAATGCAATCACCATGTTGCAAAGGCAGAAAGCTCTCACTCTGTTTTAGCTAGGGTATTTCTAAAAGCAAAAGAATTGAAATAATCCGTTGATTTTAAGGAGCTGTTAGAAAAACTTGTGATCATTGTAGTTAGGAAAATTAATGCCAGGCAGTTCATAAATTTTCTCAACTTCATGGCATCAACATTTCAAACGTAAGCCTCTAGCACAGCTCTGAAAAAAACCAGGAAGTCAACTAACTCAGAAACTTGTGCATGTGCATGCCAGTATTTGCAAGTGCAATTTAGAAACACTGATTTGTACATATGGGAAGGAAAGACGGCATTTATTAGTAGCTTGCTGTTCTAAAGCTGATCATTCAATAACTTATGTATGGAACTAAATATATAGCTTTTTCTTTGTGTCTGTGTTTGACAAGTTTCTATCTTTTAGTCATGTTGGTTACATACGGTAAGTAGTTCTGATTCTGCTAAGGAACCTCTATGTGCCCCTGCAATCCAAATGTATCACTGTAACTTGGTATGCATCTTGCTTGCATCAGTGCTAGCTGAAAACTTTTGCTTTGAATTTCAGTCAGCCATAAGAAAAGCAAGTGAGTAGTTCACATGTCACATCAAGTAGTGATGCGAATAAAGTATACTCACTTCCAACAAATGTCCCTGTAAGGTCCCCCAGATACTGCTGTAGACTTCTAAAATATGTGTTCCTTTTTGAACTTTAGGCCTTTTTTTTTTTTTTTTTTTTTACTTTTTTCCTGAACGTTTTAAACTTTTGTGGCATTCCTCAAGTCCCTGAACCTTTGCAGTGCTCAGGGGCTTCCCTCTGCAGCTCTGCAGCCCTTCTCCTGTAATACTGCTGTCTGCCTTTCACTTGTAGCTGTGGAAGCTGTCGCATGGGCAAGATGAAACTGCTGTGGCAGTTCTTTTCTAGCTCTGCTCTTGTGCTAATGTCTGTCATCTTGGACCTGCAGACCCTGAAGTGTTGTTATCAGATTGTCACTGGGATGAGAATCTTTCTGTTTTTTCCTGAAAGTACCTTCAACCACTGGAGTCTATGCACACCATCAGCTATGGACCTTGCAAATAAATCTTTATGCACTTAAGTCTCTCTCAACATTTTTTTAAGAAACACAAACCAAATCAAAGTAGATATTTTTCTTTCACAAGTCATAATTAACTGGCAGAGTTTTTTGGAACTATTGTTTAGATCAAGTTTTTGAAAGTCTGTATAGAAGACAGGTAGAAAATAATGCTTTCAATTAGGTACCCACTTTCAAAATAAGATTCCTAAAAGAGAAGATACTCATTAACATGAAACCGTAGTTGTCAATGTAGGTTTAGGCACGGGTTTCCTCTGTGATTTTTTTTGCTATTACTACTCATTTTGAAGTTTCTCTGAATGCTTTGTTCCTGGCTAGTACAAGAGACAAAACACCAAAACATTCATTTTGTATGGAGTGTTGCTATAGAAAAAAAATGATGAAACTGAATTGCAAAGTTCAGAACGGGATTCAAACTCACAGAACATGGCTGTTTATGTGGACATAAAGACTTTGTTAAACAGCAATTGCATTCACCCTCATTGCAGGGGTGAATGTTCTAATAAGCAGATTAAATTGTCATTGTCTGTTGGGTCCAAAGAGTCTTGAATTATGTTTTGAAGGAGGGTTAACCTGCCCAGATTGTACTGGGTTTATGTGGCAAGATTTTGGTAATGGGGGGCTGCAGGGGTGGCCTCTGTGAGAAGAATCCAGAAGCTGGTCAATGTTAGAAAAGGGCCAGTTTCAGCTGGCTTCAAAAGGGACCCACTGCTGACCAGAGCCGAGCCAGTAAGTGATGTTGTTTGCACTTCTGTGAAAGCAGATTTAAGAAAGGCAAAAGCTGCTGCACAACAGCTGGGACAGAGGAGTGAGAAGCAGCCCTGCAGCCCCCCAGGTCGGTGCAGCAGGAGGGCAGGAGGTGCTCCAGGCAGGCAGCAGCAGTTCCCCTGCGGCCTGTGCAGGGAGAGGCCCCTGGTGGAGCAGGCTGTCCCCCTGCAGCCCATGGGTCCCACACGGAGCAGATCTCCACGCTGCAGCCCCTGGAGGAGCCCCCGGTGGAGCAGGTGGATGTGGCCTGGAGGAGGCTGCGGCCCATGGAGAGCCCCCGCAGGAGCAGGCCCCGGGCCGGAGCTGCAGCCCGTGGAGAGGAGCCCACGCAGGAGCAGGGGGTCTGGGGGGAGCTGCCGCCCGTGGGGGACCCGTGCTGGAGCAGTTTGCTCCTGGGGGATGGACCCCGTGGTACGGAGCCGTGTGGGAGCAGTGCTTGAAGAGCTGCAGCCTGTGGGCAGCCCCCGCAGGCTCAGTTCGGGCAGGACGGCATCCCGTGGGAGGGACCCCATGGGGAGCAGGGGTAGAGAGTGACTGTGAAGGAGCGGCGGAGACGAAGTGTCAGGGACTGACCGCAGCCCCCATTCCCTGTTTCTCTGTGCTGCTTGGGGGGAGGAGGTGGAAGAAGGTGGATGGGGGGAAGGTGTCTTTAGTTCTTTTTGTTGTTGTTGTTTCTCACTGCTCTAGCTTGTTAGGTAATAAATTTCTCTAATCTCCTTACACTGAGTCTGTTTTGCCCATGAAGATAATTGGTGAGTGATCTCCCTGTCCTTATCTCAGCCCTTGAGCCCTTTCCATCGTATATTCTCCTACTTTTCCTTTGAGGAGGGGGAGCGAGAGAGCTTAGCTGCCCAGCTGTGTAACACCACCACACATGTCAAGAGAGACCCACTTCACAACAGCAATTAAAAGCATACCTATGTAATTAATGTGAGACCATGCTTAAAATCTCTGTTCTGATGTACAGGAGGGCTTTCAACCTGGATCTCACACTACTAGTAGAAGTGTTGATAACTTGAAGAGAATTATAAAGCTATAGTTAGATATTAAAGCAGTGGGGAAGGAGAGAGACAGCCCATTGCTTCTCACCTGTTTTTTCTGGACTGGGTCCTACAATGCTGAAACTTCTAGTTATAGATTCTTGCTGCAAAGTAGCTCAGCTTATTTATGACATGGGTGCCTATCTCCTTTTTCAAGTGATTAAGTCTTCCATGTGAATGTGGTCCTGAAGTCTTCCTGTGAAGTATGGAGTGCTTTCAATTACCCGTGACTTCGGCAGGGCTTGGTGATACCGAACATCTCACAGGAGCTGTTTCTGTTGCATCAGTTCTCAGAGTTACAGAGCACAGGAAGCTGTGACAGAGCGCTGTGAAGTTCCGACAGCTGGGTCAATTATGTACCAACATTTGAGCGTGCAAGAGATGAGGCCCACTTGTTTTTACTAAATAACAAGAAAGAAATTGATATAAAGCACTGCCTCTACAAAGTGACCTATTTATGTTACAAGGGAAAGTCGCTTAGCTTTGGGGTAATATATATTTATGTACAGTTTTGCATATCAACAAAAATAAAATAGTTGTTAGAGTGGTGTTCTGTAAAGCCTGTGGGAATGCAGAAGATGAGGTTTTAACAAACAACAATCTATTACTTGTTGAAATATAAAAGCTAATAGATGAGCAAAATGCAAACCAAGATTGAATCATTTTGTAAAGAGAAGTTAGAGTTTTACAAATTACTAGAGTGAAGATAGCATAGCCAATTATTTCTGAAGAAGCCAGATCTTTAGTGGTTATAATAGTAATAAAAGGTAATTTGGCACCATCACATTATGAAGCTTTAACAGTAATGCGGGCTTTCCAGTAATAAAGCACAGCTGATAATAAGCATTGGTGTTACAGCTGCCGTCTTCCATTTCTATCCAATTCATCTGTCTCAGTGCCTGAAGCTGTTCAGCAAGACCAAGAGAAACAGCATTAGCTTCTTTATTATTTATAACTTTTTTTTTTCCAATAACACTGCAATACCATAAACACTGTTTCCATGGAAACTCAAACAAGAAACAATTACCATGGATATTTGTGGTTTATACCTCTAGGAATACAGGTATCTAAAATTTCAGCTTGTCTCTGCATAACAAGAAAACACAGAAGTGACTGTTATTTTAAATTACTGGATGACACTGCAGAAGCTGGGGAATTTCTTGAGTTGTGGTATAGTGTGCCACAGTCATGCTATGCAATCACATGTCATGCTTTTCACTAAATTTATTTCCTCTGAAAGCTGTACTTTTAAAAATACAGTTAAAAGGAGTTCCTTGTTTCCATAGACTTCGGTGATTCTAAATTTTGCATTACATTTATGTGTTAAACAGTAATAGCCTTTAAGGACTGAGAAACCAAAAATGTCTGAGGATTTTGTAATGTGGATGGATAAACCTGAGGCTATGTGTGAAATACAAAAAATTAAGTGATGTGAGTTGTAAAGGTCATCCGCAGGTTACCTAAGGCATAACTGAAAAGGAAAATATTTCCTTTGAGTTAATAGCTGGATGGGAGGGTGAAGAACTTCATAGAAAAATCAACGGCCCTTTACCTGCTGTTGAATTACTTGATGAAACCATAGGTTCTAAAATTTTATATTAGAATATACGGATATAAAAAAAGGGCCAAAAGAACAGTTTTAGCAATACCATAATGTAGTAGGTAAGTAAGTACTTATGCTTTTATTTCATGCAGAATATCACACAACTCCAAGATTACCCTTCTCCAGTCATGCAAAAATAATTTCTGTAGAACTGGATGATCCACTCAGATCACTCATATTCTCATATTCAAAAGGGGTGCTTTTTACTCTTTTCTCCTAAAAATGTCATTGGTGCAGGTTAATAGGTAAAACAAACAAGCTGTCATTCAAAAAGCAGAACTCAAAGAAGAAATGGAATGTGTCAATGTCTGTTGCAGTCAATCTTTAACTATTTATGCAAGGTAGGAGATTATTAGAAAGGCAGGCTCAGAGCAAGTCCCCTCTCCTGTCAGTATCAAGTCTGGTGTTCTGAGGCCTGCTCAGTGAAATGAAGTCAAAACCACTCCTGCAGAGGGGAACCAAGGAGAGATCCTTGGTGAAGAGGTGAATCAAAACTGAGGCATTTTGGAGAAAGGTCTGGGACAGAGCTAAGAAAAATTGAGGCAACAGCAGCTTTGTGAATTTAGTCCTTTCTTTCCTTAATTTCTTAACAAGTGATTAAAACCAAAGCATTTTCTTTCGGAGTTTAATAGAACATGTCATTAGATGTGAGAGAATTTTTTACACTGTCTGTTTTGGCAAGAATCTGAATTAGTTTGTTTTCACCTGAACTAAACCTGTCTTGTAATCATTTGCTTCACCTGCAGATCAATTATTGACAAATCCTAACTGCAGAATAATATAATCTTTGCTTCTCAACCAGAATGGCCACTGCTTCCTGCTCAAGGAAACTGGAATAGCTCTTCCCTCCTTGGGGCAGCAAACTGTCTTTTCTTGTCTTTAAAGGAACTTCTTAAGTTTAAAAGTTTATTTTGTGGGACAGCACAGGAGAGCTTCACTAGATTAGTATATTGGCTAGTAAAACATTTTTCTGTCTAGAATAAGAAGACTCAATAAAGGTATTGCTCTGTTCTAATGGGATGTTATGGTATCATAACATCAATATTTTTTTTACCGTCAAAGAACTGAGATATATTCTTTGTTCTTCACAACTGTAGAGCCAAAGAGAGGTATATCCATCTGAGTAGTTCTTCCTTCATACAGTTACCCTTGCACATTACTGCACTTCATTTTAGATTACCTTATTTGTTTTACACAACATGCTTCCCATTCTGCTCTGTCTTTTGGAACCAAATTTTCTCTATAAGCAAGATTGGGATCCAATTGCTTAAACAGGGGAGCCTAGCATAATTTTGGATGCTCTAGGATATCTGAGATATCCTCATAAGGCTGGCAGATGTACTGCAGGACTTATAGACGGCCTGTGCCCTTCTTTAATAGGAACTGGGTCTGTGATGTTTGCATGGTGCTACATCTGTCTGCAGCGTTATGTGTGCCAGGTTTTCAGAGCCTCTCACTAAACAAGAGGCACAGGGTGTTTGCTCAAAGAAGAAAAGAAGCAATGTATCTATGGGCTGTGACATCCCGTGAGAAGCTACAAAAAATCTATGTATTGTAGATAAAGACTGCAGTACCACTTCTAAGTTTTGGGAATGACTCTTAGGAATACCTGTATAACACCAACAATGGAATTGCTCTATTACTACTAAACAAACGTGCCCAGGACTCTCCCCTGGCCCTCAGGCCAATTGGCATGTGAAAACTCCTGTTCAAGCTACTGAAGCCTTTCAGCTGCCTCCAAAAGATATCTACATGCAAACTGTTCGTTGACACCGTGTGCAGGTATGTGCTGTCTCACAAGATGTTCCGGTGAATGATTTGGCAGACTGCTGGCTGGAACAGTCCAAAACTACACCAAGGACTGTTCTAATAACTGACATGACTTAGTTAAGCTCTCCAGAAATATTCCCTGCAATTGTGTTGCTTACTGGTGTAGATGTAGCCTAGGACTTCACCAGCTCATTCCTATGTTCAAGTTAATCAGAAAATAATTCAGGAGGAAAGGTACCTCTGATGTCCACATGGTCCAACACCCCCTGCTCAGAGTCACCTCCAACATTAGAGCAGTGTGCTTGGAACCTTCTTCATCCAACTTGTGAAAATCTCTGAGGATGGAGATTTCACAGTCTGTCTGGGCAACCTCTTTCAGTAATTGACAGCTCACTGTGAACATTTCTGTTCTTGCATCCAAATAGATATGTGCCACTTCTGACTGTTATGCATCCTACTGATCCTTTGGGATTTCCCTCTCCAGGCAACTTATTCTTGCAAATTATTGCTGGATTTTGCAGTGTGCAGGTACAGGTATGATTTACTGCAGATTCACATTACCCTCCATTAAATGATACAAAGGAGTGTGCTGTGTGTTCATTTTCAGCCCTGCTAAGCAACAAGGTGAGACCCAACAGGCTTAGCCACCACTGATGGGGAATAGCACAGTAATGAAGCAAAGCAAAGAGCTGGGGACTCCCCCAAACCCTTCTGCTTTCTTCCCATGTCCCATTTTTTGGTATATATCTGTATGTTTTTTTTTTTTCTTTTTTTTTTCTTGTAGCCCTTTGGCATTTTTTCATGGCTTCTCAGGCACAGGGAAAGACATTTGCTAAGGTCTGGAAGAAGGCAATCATTCTGAAACAAATAACCTGACAAAGTAACGAAGCAGAGTGGATGTGGGTCTTCTTTCTTCATCCTACAGCAGTGCCAAGGAGAACAGCCTCTGTACCTATCATTGTTCAGCTGACAAGTTGTGGCAGGTTATTCCAGCAAGCCTTGAATTCTTTTTTTTTTTTTTTTTTTCTTCTTTCTTTTCTTCCTATTCTCACTTTTAATTGTGTGTGCCTTAATGTCATCTAGGTACCAAATCAGGAGCTGAATACCTCACAGAGGGTGTCTTCCATTACTTTCGGTGAAAACATGCCATTTCTAGTTGTTATTTCTTAACAAATGTTAGCATGGCTTCAGTTATTACTTCCTTTAGAGGAAGTAATTTCATAAACATCAGGCTGTGTAATAAACTGGATCGCGTTGTTTTGAGCAAGCATGGACAGAGGATTTTAATCACTTATCCATTTAATTATGTTGGAAAACAGACTAACAAAGGAAATCTCAGCCCAGCCTCATTGTTTCAGCTCCTCTTATTACTTCCACATCATACTTGCCTTGCATCCCTGCATTAGCAGCCCCGTGAAGGCCTCATGAGCGTCAGGGAGGAGGCCATGTCAAGGTGGAGCCAGGTGTTGGGTGAAGAACTATGTCTCCTGGATGTGGGCAAGGCCCAGGCTTGGGCTGGTGCTGATTTTATGGCTCCTGGTGGCAGAGGGACCCTGAGGTGGCTGTCCCTGCTGGTGCTGCCCCAGCCTCATGGTCCTGGGCAGAGACTGTACTACCTGCAGTGCCATTAAGCCTGGTGTGGCCTTGGAGTACTGCTTGCTGTCTGTCTGCTGTCTTCTTTGATGTTCTCCATCCTCTGCCCTACGTCACCTCACAAGCACACGTAGTGCTGAGTCCCTTCCAAAGAAGCAGCAGCATCCAGGAAAACAAAAAGGAATCAAAAGAAAAATTCCTACACAAAAAAACATGCGTTAGTGAAGAGCCTGCTTTCCTTTTGCTGTCTTCATGATGCATCGTGCTTTCATTCCCTGAGTTTATCTTTTAATATAAGCAGTGGTTTCTTTTTTTTTTTTTTTGTTAGTATGATTTAAAATATCTCTATGGAAATGATTTAAGTGATTTTTTATCTATAGAGAAAGTTGAAGACTAGCTTTGTTGTTTACTCTTTTTTTTTTTTTTTTTTTTGACTATGCGGCAAAGCTTTATGTTACAAGATTAAATCGTACCGGAGATTATGATACCTCATTGCATTAGACTTCATTATTCAGATTAAATAAAATATGTGACTAGGGATTGCTTTGTTTTCCGCAAATTGATTTTCATTTATGTTGTGTACCCTCCAACTTGTCATATTTCAATACTTTGGTATTTAGATACAGTGAATAGTGTGATACTTCCTATGGGAGAATGAAGATGGAGGTGGGAAAATAAAAGTCGTTTAAGAATATTTTGAGATATTCAATGAAGTTATAATCACAGAAAAAACAAAATGTAAGTTCTTTCCCATAACATTGCTTAATCCTCAAAATTTTATGGAATTCTGGGACAATTATCACAAATTAAGATATGAATATTATAATTTTCTTATTGGCATCATGGTACCATATCACAGACAAAGCAAAACACAGTTTTCAATGAAGAGGCACCTGATCAGTTTAATATATGTTTTAAAACCTGTCAAAATGTCATAATTTCTTTTAAGTCACTAACCGTTTTTTTTTTTTTTTTCATAGCTTTCAGAATCATTATTGTAACTATAAGTGTTCCTGAATAGATAGCATTACACTTCCGAAAAGATATAATAGAACTGGAAAGGATTTAGAGAAGAGCCAGAGATCTGTTCAAAATTAAGGAGTGTCTTCCACCTAAAGAATGCCTTAGAAAACCAGGTCTTTCCAGCAAGCAAGACAGAAAACTGCTAGATGACTTTCAGTGCAAAACATAGGAGCCCTCAAAACAAGGTAGGAGGAGCATTGTTCAAAATAAATCAGATGAGGTGTCTCTTTAGGCAACAGATAGTCATCTTGGAGAACACCTTGTCAAGGGATACTACCATTTTGAACAGTTTTCATGGGTCCAAAGGAAAACGATGATTAATAAATAAATAGCTATCATACACAACTGAGGAAATGCCTGGTCTGAATGAAGTTGGAGGCTGGTGGATTAGGAGAAATTATGATATGTTCTTGACCTGTTCCTACTTTCCTACAGGCACTTGTTACAACTGCTATAGAAGACATTATATACAGTTAGGTAAGTCTTGGGTCTGTTTAGTACAGGCATTCTTCCCAGTTCTGGCTCTTGTGAATTGTTCATACTTTATCTTCTCAGATGTCCTTGTATGGCAGTATGAATCAACAGGGCTACTTTGGACATAGTATCTCAAGATTATTGAATGCATGGTTCCATTGTTTTCTGAGCATGATTGAAAATGACTGACTATATTTTACCCCTGACTAAATTTTGTCTCACCTGACTTTTGCCTCTGCTGCTGATACATTTCTGAGACCTGAAATGAACTTTTGGGATGCTTTCTCCATTACAAAGAAAGGAGCTTTATATTCAGGGCAGCATTATGGTCAGGGGAAAGCTGTCCTGACATTATTTTTCCATAATTTCCTCTCCTTTTTGTTTTTACACATCTTTTCTCCCAGATCTCCCCTTATTCAAGCTCCTTGAGGAGGCTAAAGGTCTTTTAAATTATGCATGCAAAGTCACCCCTCTGTATCCCATCCCACCCTGCTGTGTATACCTTGACTTTATGAGGCTCTTCCCAGCTGCCTTGCAATACATTGCGTACTCTGTCGCTGTACACCTATGTGTTTAGTGTGAGATGAGTCAAAGAGGCTGGGCAGTGCTGCCACTAACTGTTGTATAGGCTTTAGATGGTATAAGTGATAAAAGGGGAGCCTTCCTGTTTCAGTGACCCCTAATATATCCAGGACAGCAACAAGTCTAATATGAGCTCTGTAAATGGCGGTGATTTTTCCGCCTGTGGCCTGTGTATCCCTAGAGGTGAATGAAAAATTGCAGAAGAAGGTGTAAATTCACAGCATGGGAAGTAATGTCACTTTTAGAAAAAAAATATAGGGCTACACAGCTTCCAGACAGGTTGAAAATCTTTGAAATGGTCTGTCTGTGTTTGGAAGAGAGTTCCTCCAGCCCTGCCAAGCAGGCGTACTTCTAGGATTCTTTCACAGCAGTCCTTCACCCTGTCATACCTTCTGAGCACTGCTTTGGGAGGAAATGTGAAAAGGACCAGAAAATACGGAAGGAAATGAGTGTACAGTAAAGAACTAGTGGAAGGGGAAATCTTTGTTAAAAATGGAAATGTACATCTTGTTGATCTATGCTCCTTCAGGATACTTTTAGTGATGTCTGGTTATTCAAAATTCAAGCGAGTAGAATTTGGAATAAAATGTGTTTTATATTCATTATCATGACATCTCCCCTCTCTGATTCCCCTTTGAGCCTGTATGCACTTTGTTTAATAATAGAAATTCTGATAGGTTTTCTAGGAGAACAAAGCCACTGAGAGCACAGTTCATTCATAGCTATAACTGCTTTCTACGTGCAGTGCTTTTTATTAATTCTTTGAAGCAGCAATCAATTATTGAGTCCTCAGATGTCTTTCCTCCTTGTTGAAGGGCCACTGGAAGAAGTGTATTAAGCATCCCCTCTAACAATAAAGATATCTCAGCCACTCTGTCAGAAGGGTTCTGTATCCAATTATTTGCAACCTTCTTGAAGATATGATTCTATGGAGTAAATGGAAAACATACTTCAGTCTTTCTCCACACTGATAGTAATTTAATAAAAATAAAAAGCTATTGATTTTTTTTTTTTTGTTAACTGGGCTAAAAGGCCACTGTAATCTTGGCTTCACTCTGCTGTTGGCAGAGCATTCACCAAAACATAGATTTTTTACTTTTCCCAGGGCACCATTTATTAAATGCAGTCTTAATGTGTACAGATGATTAGTTCAGCTGAAGTGAGGGAAGATTTATAGTACTTTCCTGTTATTTAACTTCCCTTAGTCAATTCAGATATAAGCAGCATTTGCAGAGATTTATCTCCCGCACTTTGCAATTTTGTTTCTTCAGTTTCTTAAGCCAAATGTTTCCCTGAGCTTCCTGAGCCAAGACTTCGTGGGCATTACTACTTTTGACAGATATAGAAAATAGCATCGTATTTGCTGACTGTTACTGCAGTAACCACTCTGTGATGGTAACACCTGTTCTATGAATGGCTCCTAAGAATGTCACTTAGGCTGCATTTTAAAACTCAACTTTCATAAGGGCTTAAATCGGTAAAGGTGGATTCATGTTACCTGATTTTATCAGTCTAAAAGTGTGGATCTACTATAAACCACCTGTTTAGAGATATACCTGCTTGAATATCACTTGTATCACCTATTCCCTTAGGAAATTCCTATTTGTCTACATGAGTCTGAACAATTCTTTAAATTAGTGGTGAATTTCAGATGACGAAAAATGGGCTATAGGCATTCATTCCATTTTAGGTACACTTTCCTCTATTTTGTTCTGTGATGGTGAAGCATCAGAATTTGAAATCCATCTATCGAGTATAATTAATGCTGATACAGTCCGAGGATCTAACTGCTAACTTATATGCAGAGGCATATCTTCTCATATAATTCCTTCAAAGATTTTGTGTTGTTGGTCAGGATCAGAGAGTCCATCTCTATTTCCATCCAAGGCATATTTTTTAAAGCTAAAATTAGAGAGGAGGTCAGCTAGTAGATTAAGATATCTAACCTTAAATGTCCACACATAGGTGATCTGGGTGTTTAGACTCCCATTATAGTCAATGAAAGTTTAGCTGCTACCGTCAATGGAGAACAAACCAGTAACTGTTTAGAGTGGGTTAAATTCTCCTCCAGGCTCCACTGACCAGATCTGCATGACTATAATGGGAGCCTAGACACCTAACTGTCTTGTAAATATATACAGTGTGATACTGTTCTGTATGTAGCAACATTTTACACATCTGTCACATCCACACGGAGCTGGCAGATAACACAGGATGTGCATTATTTTGTAAAAGCAGTAGGAGAACAGATGGATGTCCCAGGGTACCGTAAATAGCAACAGCTATGTATGGTTAGGCTGATGAGTTATACCTACATTGCAACTCTTAAATTTAACAATTTGCGGGCTGGGGTTGAATCCAACCCCTGCTTACATTGGAGGAGAAGAATTTTTTAACAGGTATATGATTAAGTTGCATAAATGTAGCTGTGCACTGATATGTGAGATTGATATCTTATCCAAAGGACATCCTTCATGGTTTTCACCTGTAGAAGGTGCAGGTGTGCCAGCTCCACACACGGGTAAGTGTCTTGTGTGACTTCAGACATCTTAAATGTCACGACAGTGTTCATGCTCAACTGAATTAAGTCCTGGATTGAGACTAATTTCAGTGGGGAAAAAATCATGTCAGAAAAAGACCTTGTCTGTATACTTTGAGAATTACTAGTTAGTGTGGTTTTACTGGCAATGATCTGAGGTTTTCTGAACCATCACTGTAGCACTAGGAACATTTGTTACCAAAGCAACACAGTAATAATCTGATAAACTTTGCCGGTCCTTGGCAGATAGATTTTGGCTGTGCAGCTCTGGTGGCAGAGGTGGAGACATTTGGAGTAAACCCTTGGCCTCCAAATTCCCATCAATTTCAGTGGGGCCAGAATTTCACCTTTTTCTCCAGGAGAAGTGGATTACCTTTTTTGGTGTTTGTGTCTCAGTGAGATCCTGTCTGGGGGTGTGGTAAAGTAATACAGGTATGATAAAGCTACAAAAGTAATAGACCCCACCTCATGATTAAGAGGATAACAGCCCTCCTATAAATGAAAAAGAAAGAAAGATGCTGAGATTATGTAGCTGTATTTCTCAATACTTAATGTTAAAACTGGGAGTAGTGACAAGTCGTAACATTGCTCTGCACAACTCCTGCAGAGACAGGCTATGTAGTCACTTTTACTGTTCAGAAAGTGAGGAAATAGCTCTAGTTATAATAGCTGATTCACAGTTGACATTTCTATCTGTCTTCTTGCACATGTGTAAGGAAGTGTATATACTTACTTGTTGGGGAACTGCATTGTTCACTGAGGCAGAAAGAAGTCTCTCAACTGTAACTAAAAATGTGCCAGTAAATCCTACACGCTAGCTATAAAATTATTTTGTGTTGATACTGAAGCCAGCAGCAAATGGCAAAGGTCAGCTATACAGTGACGTGTGAGAGATCTGAAGCCAGACCTTCCAAACTGGGAGTACCTCAGTGCAGCCAGTGCCCTCACAGGGTAGTCTGACACATCCCACCTTTCAACTGTCCAGAGAGTTTCAAGCAAAGGGGAAGGTATATTAGCAAGATTGATGCAAGTTACTCAGTTCTTCTGAAGGGCAATGCTCCCCTGAGCAGTGTCACTCATAGTTTTGGTTCATCTAAATACACGAACATCAGAGAAGTCACTGGATGACACCCATCTTGTGTCCAGACCAACTGCATGTTGATGATTTTTTTGTATAAATCCTGGCCAGTTGATGATAGGACCATGCAGTCCTCCAGATGTGAATGAATTGCAGTAGGCTAATAATCTATGAGTACAGATGATGACCTTCCTGACCATACACTAAGAAGTGGTACAGGTGCTTAAGGAGTGGGACATGCAGTCATCCTATTGTAGTCAGGAAGCAGCTACATGGAAGCTGCTCCACTATCTTGCTGTCCAGCTCTGGCATAGCAGTTTGGTACAAAAAGCTTGTTGTGACAATCAGTGTGATGAGTTATGCAAACTTCTTTATGTATAATCAGTCCTGAACTGGCACCACCAATGAAGCCCTTCATATATACCTCAGTCTAGAAATGTGGCATGCCCAATAGCATATAGGCATTAAAAATCCCACTCAGTATTCTCTGAAAGAAACCAAGATTATTGTAATAATAAAGAGTACCTTCCTGCCTGCGCTTGGGACATCAGTGATCCCACTATGCAATTTATGCATGCAGACACTGGACACATTTACCACACATATTATGTCTGTGCGTTTCAGAAGCTGGGCATTTTCCTTCAGCAAATTATGAGCACCCTTGTCCAACCACGTTATTCATGGCAGTGGAGAAAAGGTGTATATACATTTCCATCAGGATCTACATATCCTATGCTGACTGCATCCCCAATGAAAAATTCAGGTACAGCTCAGTTCCAGGCAGTTATCCATTAATAAACCCCACAACTTCACTTTTCTTATACCAGTGGAGCTACTGGTATGACACACTGAAGGCAGTCCAAGGGCTAACTGCTATGGGTGTTGCTAGAGAGGAACCAGTAGGATCAGATAGACACAGTCAAAAAGGTCCAAAGTGATGAGTATCATTTGGACTGACAGTAAAATGATATGAATGTAAAGAGCTCTCCTGTATTCGTCCCCAAAAGAACACTATAAAGTACTGGTTAGAACCTTTGCTACAACATTTTAAATACAAAGTGAAACTTTCTTTTAATTCACCTATGTCTGCTGGTTGTTTACTTCATGGAGGCAGGGAATAATTTTTATTAATGGTGACATATAAACCAGTTTTCTAGGAATACTTTGGATTCACCATATAATGTCAGTGTCCCTGGATAACTGATACAAAGCAATGGTATAAGAGATTTTTTTTTCTTCTTACTGTGGAACAAGCTGTTAGACCCATCACATCGATAATGTGACATGCTTTCCATCAGCCTATAACTGTGAAAATAAGACCTTTCCAATTACTGTTCAAATTCACTGCCTTCCTTTGCTTTAGCCTAATTTTCTTACTACTATGATTTTTTTTATTTTTTATTTTTTATTTTTTATTTTTTGTAGAGCAATGTATTTTTCTAGCACGTTCCCAGCTAAGAGAGAGTACTTGTGGCTTGCCCTGGCCTTCTTGTTCACTGTTCGTCTCCACAATTTAATGTAGCCAATAATAAGCCATCAGCACCCTGCCTCAGTCTATTCTCCTAGTGCTTTCATTATGTAAGCCTATTATGTAGACAAAAGACTTTAAAATAATAATAATAAAAGTTATGATATTGTTCAGACTTTCAAGTTCTAAATAGTAGCTTGAGCTGCATCTAGGATCGTTACTGCAGTACTTCTGACTCAAAAGTAAATGCTGTAGCTTGATAACCAGCCACCAAAAGCAAGTCATAATGCTTTAGAGAACATAATAAAAATGTTTTCTTTGTCTAGAGGATCTCTTTTTTATTAATATATATATATATTCTCTGGTGAACATCATTTTTCCACTGTTAATGAAACAATTTGTGCTACTTTCACACCTTTCTACTCATTCTGAGTAGGCAGCAGTATTAGACACTTCTGATGAGATTCAGCTCACCTGAATTTAGACCTCAGAAACGTAGTTAACTAAATCAAAGGTAGCCCTCCACAGCTCCCATCAAAGTCTGTGGTGAGAAATACGCATTTCTGGGGCATGACTCACCTGACTTATTTTAGACTTCTCCTTTGGGATGAGGTGAATCACACTGAAGTGGCTCTTTCTCTGTGTTGATTACAAAAGACGCTTAAGGTGACTGACTCAGTCAAATCTCATCTTCCCTGTCCACGCTGAGCTTCATGGCTGATTGGCATGGTTGCAATTCAGCATTAACTTGACAACTGAACTTGGCATTTGACTGCCAGTGTCCGAAGTGGAAGAGTGGAGGAAAGTTTTGCTTTTCACTTTCGTTTCTAAAGTCACCGATAACACAATTAGCTCCAATGTAGCTAATTACATTTTTAAACATAAACTGTATGCCTAAATGCATTAGGCATCTATACATCCTTCAGGAATCACAGGAAAGTACAAATGTTCATTACCTTTGATGATCAAGTCAATATTTGTAGGTCTAAATGTTAGAAGTGTAAATGCACTAAATACTGTCCCTTGAAAAAGATAGCATAAGCTTTTTCAGATGCAATAAAACAAAACAACAAACTATTTCGAGGGTGCTTGATTGGGATGATAGGAAAAAGTACATTTCCTTTTTGGAACGGTCACAAAGTATACTGGTTTGCACCTAGGAAGACATTAGTGGAAAGTTTGATAGTAAAAGTTCTGACTTTTTTTTTGTTGTTTTTTTTTTTTTTTTTTTTTTCCCCAGTGAAATTTAGTGGCTGTTTGAGCTTCAAGAAAGCGTGTGGACAGAAAATGCCTGTAGTCTAACGCTGCAGCTTATAAGTAGCAAAATATGCAAGAGTGAATTATATTTTCTTTCGTATGGGCACCTTTAGTAAACTTCTACCTGCCTGAGCTGAAAGAAAACATATAATATGCATTTCTGTGGAGTGAAATATGTGTATGCAATTATGGAGTCTCTCTTTCTTCCTTTTTTTTTTTTTTTTTTAAAAGAATGAAACATAAATGGAGGGAGCATCTCCCAAATCATATGTGATTACCATTAGTTCAGAGATTATTGTGACGGTCTCCTTGAATGTCAAAGAACATAACACAGAACTTCACAGTCCAGAGGATATATCAGTGCTCAGTATATTCCATAAATATTTCTCAAAATGCATGAAGAATCTTTGAGCAGAACAGTAATAAATCTGAAGGGTTTATTATGCAATCCTCCAGCCTTAAGCACTGACATACTGGCCAATTTACTCAGAAAATCATTTCTACACATAGACAGGTTATAGATGTGACAAATTCATTTGGAAAAGGATTTGCATCAGTTAAAGTGCCTGCAGTTGTCCCATACAAACATAAGTCTTTTCTGTTGTTGCCACGTTCAGTCTCTATGCCATTCTGTGAAACAGCAACACTTTACATGAACCTAAATCTGCATTCAACTGGTCAAGTACACTTCTTTTGTGGATATTTCCACTGTGTAAATTGAGATACCAAAGACTCATCTCTTCAAGACTATTGCTCTCCTGCCTCCACATTGTTTCTCCTGCCTCTGCTTGCCTCTCCACCCAGGTTTTCACTGATTTCTATGAAGAGAAGACAGACAAAAACACTACAGATAGTCATAGCTTTGATTTCTCTCTCTTCCTGTTACTCCTCTTTCTTTCCTGCTGTCACAAATATAAATTTCTCATTTGGTTTTCTTCATTCAGCTTCCATGTTATCTTCCAGCGTCTTTGGTTGCCTTTCTTGCACTCCATTTGTTTAGTGTATTTCCCCATTTTCCGCACTTAAGAAGCCCACCCATGATACCCCTACCTTTCTAACTCCTGCCCAGGCCTTCCTTTCTCTCCATTCCTAAACTCATTGGTATTCTAAACTCTCCTCTGACTTCATCACATCTCTAATCCATCCTCCATCCCTGACATATCTCTAAAACTTCTCTCACTAAAGCTCTGATGACTGCAGCTGAATCTCAGGTCCAGATCAGTAGGCTTATCTTTTTCAAATTATCAGGCACCTGCAGTACATTTAACCAAGTTTTTCTTACTGAATTCTTGCCCTTCGTCAGGAACTTTGTTCCCTGTGGCCTTCTCTCCTGACTCTAATATATTGTTTTTTCAGATTTTTTTTTTTGGGGGGGGCGAGAGAATTCCTTTAACTTCCTCTAGATTTTGGATAGATGTTTTATGTCTCTATCTGCGTGCATTGTCTTTGGATAATTTTGTCAGAAAACAAACTCAGCTCCAGTCTCTAAGAAGACATAAACAGAGAAGCAGATTTTTCTGTTCTCCAAATTAAAGTCTTGCTTTCTCTTTTTGGTGCTCCTTTCTAAATGCTCAGTGATCCACTCTACTTGCCTGTGACTAAAAGCAAATTCATTTTGTCTGGGCCACTTGGCAGTTTTGTATCCTGTATATTCAGTCCTCGGTGACTGAGGTTATGGCCCATGACTAGAGAGTTGAAGCAGTGTGGCAATTCAAGTAGCAAATAACCATTGAGTTGAACTAGATGGAAATGAGACAATATTGGAATGAATGTCTTGTTGTCAGGGAGAACACTTACATGAAGAATATTTATTGGCACTAAAAACCAAATGTTTGACTAAGTTGTTTGGCACTTCCCTGCAGCAAAAGCTGAATTCAGTGCTGTGCAAGAACCTCTGTTTCTTGGTGTAGAAGAGGGTCTGGGTTCTGTTCCTTGCTACCCTGGTACATCTTGGTTCCTTGGTTCTTCTAGTACATCTCTACTGCCTGGAGCTGGCTCTTCCTCTAGCTGAGTCAACATTTCTAACACTTAAAAAAACCACAACAAGCACATACACAAAACAACAAGCTTAAAGAAAATAGATTTAGGTGATATGATATGACAAATATAGACCAAAGGTACTGGAAGACATGCATGCTAGATGTTAGATGTCGAAGATAATTTTGAAACCAAATCATTGATAATTTTTTTTTTTTTTTCACTAATCTCCTGGAGAATGAGATAGTCTCTAGTTGTAAACTAGAGATACATTATAGGGATATTGAATCAAGGTGATGAAAGATGGAACTGATTGTTATTTGATAATTACAGTAATTAATTGATATTGAAGTGGCAATTACTCCCTTCCTAGTTTAATGTTATCAATGAATGTGAAAATGGCATACTAATAAATAGTGAGGGCTCATAAAGGAGGTTTGTTGGTAAAACTGTTCTTCTATCCATTTGTTTTTCATTACAAGATCAGCAAATTCAAAACATTTGCACATGATCAAGTAATTGTGAGGTGATAAAACAGCATATGTGCTTGCAATGATCATGCTAGGTAAAACAAAGTGTTATCAGTCTCAATTGTTCCTTTTTTCTTCTTTTTTTCCCCCTTTTTTTTTTTTCTTCCCAATAACTTGATAGTCCAGGAAAGCTTTTACAGCTGAGCCACCACGTTTTCTTCACATGTTAGAAATGAGATTGACAGATTTATGCCCATATTCACCCATGCAGGAAAGTACAGGAAGAAGAACTGCATTATTTCATCGTACTCTTCCGAGTCTCTATTATTCACCATGTAAGAACAGCTTCTCTGTAATGTCTCCTCTGTAGAAAAATGACACATTCATCTTCGTTGCAAGCCTTTGATTTCCAATGTATGTTGAAAATACTTGATGGGTGAAGGAATGCTGGCTGGTTTTATGTCAAGAAAAAAAGCCTCTAATCTTTCACATTTAGTGAAGTACTTTTTTTTTTTTTTTTTTTGTAAGTGGTCTGTCGGTTTCTTAAGTCTTGTTATGTAACATAAGGGAACACTTTGTTGCTGGAATTTCTGTAACTGCCTAGCTTCTGTGTTCAAAGGGATAGATTCCCTTACATCTGGGGCATTTTTAACTGGATAATGTAACTCAGCATAGTAACTTATAAAGACAAACTTCCATGTTGGTGGTTTAAAATTAAATTGTTTATTAATTAGAAATGTAATAAGCTTATTTGGTAGTTAGTCCTTCATCTGAATATTAAATACTGGGTAGAAAATAAACTAGCACTTATGCTTAATTGCACATTTTAAACCAATTTTAATAATATAAACTCTTTTAATATCACTCAACAGTGTATACTATCCTTATCCTTAGAGCTACTGGATGTTCTTGTTTCTCTGATTCAAAAAAAAAAATGTGAAAAAAACCCCACAACTTTATCTCTAAGAACATAATGACTGAGTTTCTTTAGTTGTTTTTTTATTTGTATATAATAATGCATTAAATTCTATCATCTTTAATTAACTTGATGTCAGAATTCACTGCTGATTTAAAACATAAAACAGCAACACACTCAGGTCTTTATATAAAGATTGCTGAGGCAATGCTTTCATGGCCAAAGTTTCAAATAGAGTAAGTTATGTTGCTTGAAGAAATTATTGCAGATACTTACTTTTGAGGGTCTAGCTTTTGGCTTCCATCTTACAAAGTCATTGCTTTCTTTGGGCTTCCTGACATTAACTTTAATCAAGAGCTGGTGAAGAATGAAAGCACTTGGCTGGTCTTATGTCTCTGCTTATATGGCTATCTGCAGTACAGTTTAATCTCTGTAGTAAATATAATCTGAAGTCTAATATTGTCAAATAATTAGTTTAATACATATTGATATAAAGATGCAAAAACATGTCAACTCCTACATGTTTTTGCCCAGAGAAGCTGTGAATACCCCATTCCTGGAGGTGTTCAAGGCCAGGCTGGATGGGGCTTTGGGCAGCCTGGTCTGGTGGGAGGTGTCCCTGCCCATGGCAGGGGGCTTGGAACTGGGTGATCTTTAAGGTCCCTTCCAACCCAAACTGTTCTGTGATTCTGTGACTTGTGGCAAAATATTTAAATGATGTAGTTCACATTGTCCCCACTAATGTTAACCAAATGTATGCCACCTGAAGATTTGGAGGCTAGTATTACACATGTGTAAAAATTAATCTGCTACAAATAGCAATTTTGAGCAGCATGTTTCTCTGAAGTTGCTTTACTTTTCAGTGTTTTTATGTTCCAATCAGTTTGTTAGTGAGATTAATATAAAAATATGAAGCTGCAAAGCACAGAGGACATATTCTTTCAGCACTGTGCTGTTGACTTATACCACCCTTTATCTCTCAGGGTCCTAAATCTGGAACAATTTTCTTGTGACATCAGGCAAAATCATGGTATGATCATCAGACCTCGAGTGCTTTTTTTTTTTTTTTTTTTCTATCTGGTAGTGATATTTTGAAGAGCTGGTAACCATAGCAACCAAGTAGGTTTTAAAGGCTGCAAACAGTTCAACCGTCTGTTGAACTGACAAAATGGCATGCTGCAGACAGCGGCAAAATGAATTATATGCCTTTTGGGACTGCTACAGGAAAGGATAGACTCTTTGTTTGAGCCACTTTTGAGCTTGAATACAGAAATGTTTTTTCCTTCCAGATGTGGATATGATATGAAGTGTCTTTAAATAGTAAATAAAAACACATGACTGCTGCTGTGAATGGCATTGTAGTCAGTATTGTGAGTCCTAGTTGTGTATTGCTGCAGTCTATGCCATGGATGTGTTTGAGCTGGCAGGGTGCTGTGGGGTGGCTGGGGGCCACCCAGAGGACAGCTTGTTCTCCCGCTCTTCAGTAGCACCACAAGCAGGGTGCAAGGGGTTGTGCTGATGAGCTGTCCCTGCCAGCACACCCTGAGCCCCAGCACAGCCTTGCTAGGACGAGGCAGCTCAGTGGCTGCCACAGGGCCAGGGCAGCACGGCAGCCTCCAGGCCCTGCGGGACTGGGCACCCAAAATGGTGCTGCTGCTGTGGCTCCTGAAACAAAAGTTATGGACATCCAATGCTTCTTGTACTCTTTATCTGGTACTGGAGGAGCTGGGTACAATTTTTGTTTTTCTTCCTCCTTCCCTGTAGTATATTCAGATGTGTTATGAGTGCAGGTGGTCAATTAAAAACAAGCTCTTTGAGTCACCACGGTCCTGGAATTCTCTGGTCTGCAAATCTCTGTGATTGCTTTTTTTTTTTTTTTTTTTTTTACTTGAATGTGAGTATTTCAGGTAGGGTCGTAAGTCTAACAACTTTTTTATTATTTTTTTATTTATTTTTATTATTTTCTAATTCTTTTTCATGCCTAATATATATACATTTCTTCAGATCTGCTAACTAAAATCCAGTATTTCCACCATTTTGCTCCTTTTCCTTATGTAGGATTAACTCCTTCTTTCTAATTCTAGTTCATCAGTGAAGGCTGTCCTGGGAGCACAGAGAAGGGTTTAATTGCTGGGCTGCTCTACCTGCTTAGTTTGCAGAGAAATAGCCTGTGGTAAATGCAGTGATGCAATCAGAAGATTTTTAATTAAAAAAATAAAAAATAAAAAAAATGTTGGGTTGATTGCTTTCATCCTCATAGGGAATTTCACTCTCTTTCTTTTACTTTATATCTGAGGCTAAAGATCAGATCCTCTTCTTGCCTGCAGAAACAGAAATGGAAGTGGAGGTGCAAGGAAATTAATATTACACCTACATTGCCAATTAATCCTCCTGAGCCTTTTCTGAAGTCCACTCTTGCCCTGTACACGTTGTTCCTTGAAGGTAACTTGTTCTCAAGGGTGAGAGGCTGAGTGTCCCACCAGATTTGTGTTCATGTGTAATGTGTAGATGGGACCTGGATGGGCTGAACGTGCAACAGTCTAGGTTCCCAGCAGATGTTCTGAGGTCAGCCCTTCTCCAGCCTGTTATGGATGCAGTGGACCCAAGGTCAGGCTGGACAAAACCCAACATCCTAGCTGTAAAGTGCCCAGGCAATGAAAGCAGCATGCTTACATGTACTTCTGAAGCTGTTGTTTGCTCTTCATGATACGTGTAGCTACGATTTTCTCATAGATGTTCTCTACAGTTGGGAAATATCTGGGACAAGACAAAAACCTCTAACATTTTGGAATAAAGAGAAGCCCTGCAGTAGAATAACCAGAACAGAGGCATCTAAGCAAAGAACTGACCACTAAATAGTACTTTTCTATCATTTACTTTTTTGAAAGCAAGAAGGAAAAGCTGGAGAAAGGAAGTAAGGGTGAATGTCATTCAAACATCATTAAGAAATGCTGATCTAAGGTGGTAAGCTAGAGAAGGAGTCTATAAGTACTTAAAGGTGGAGGAATATGGACTTCTGTTCCAATTATTTCCTCTTGAGTTCTTAGATTCAACAGTTTATTTAAATAGGAGATTGACATAATCTGTATGTTTATCTTTCTGTGTACACAGCAGTATATTTGGAGATGCTCAAATAGAAAATGGTAGATAGGTAACTCAGTCTTCTCTTAGAGGAAGAAAGCATTTAAAACATCCCTATAACATTACAGAAATAGCTGCTAGTCAAAAATAGATTTTTCTGTTGTCCCCAGATCCATCATATATTCATTTAGATGTTTGTGTATACATATATACAAATATGTATAGTTGCAGGTACTTTTGTCTCAATTTGAAATCAAGTTCTTAGAGCCAAGTGACTCTGTGCCTGTAAAGCCTCCAAAAATTAATGCAAGTGCACACCAGGACCCTTCCTTCTCTCCTCTGTTACCCCACTGCCTGTGCTTCCCCAGGGGTGCAGCTCCATTCCACCCTTAGGACGTGAGTGTACATTCACGGACTTGGTGTTCAATTGAAAAAAATTGTGCTGGAGCATAAACTTGAGACCCACGCTAACATAACACAGGAGGAACAGCAAATACAATCTATGCAAATACATTCCTGTTGTATTCTCAACAGTGCTATTCCTTCATTCTTGTCTGCTCCTTTTGCTTCAGCCGTGTCTGCAATTGCTTTATACCAGCTATTTCCCATGCAGCTCGCTCCTTGCAAAATACCCTAGTGTCCTGATTGTACTGATGAAATTAATGCCATTCTCAGAAGACAGATCAATTACCTGTCACCTATTCATAATTAGTTCCTGAGACCACAACAACTGCCTGCAAGCACACGGAGAGTGCTAGCGGGCATAAACAAGCGGTGGGTTGTAACAGCCACAGACAGAGCAATACATTTCTCTGGTCTGGTGTCAGCAGATGGATCATTCATTACAACCTGAAGAAAGTCTTGCAAAATTTGTGGTGTGAGCTGAGGGTATAGCAAAGTGAACGGATGCAGCAGCACCAGAGGGACGTATGTATTTCTCAGAATTCCCTTCTTTTTGTATAACAATATAGATGGTTATGCTTATCTTGTCTTTAGCGCATTTCAAATACTTTGCTTCCAAACTGTTCTGACTTCCCTGTCAGTACCAACTGGGAGTACAAATCACCTCACTTGACTTTAAAGCCATAACAGGTGTGAAGTTTAAGCTGGCTGAAAATCAGGCTTGGCTCCTATGGATACTTTAAATGCAACTATAGAGGAAGCTTAATTTTGCCTTTCCCAGGTAACTGTCTTAAAAAGGGATGGATTACTATCCTGAATCACTCTTCTCTCCTTTTGCTGAATCTATAGGGAATCTAAATATTGATTTAAGATAGTATACCTAGTTTTTAGATGGCTGATTTTAGACAAGAGAATTTCTGTCTTAAAGAGGCACATGAAACCTTCCATTCAGTACTGTTCTCATAAATATCTTGTAGTTAACAAAGGCAGAGCTTTCCTGGGTCTCTG
Source organism: Anser cygnoides (assembly GCF_040182565.1). Taxonomy (NCBI): domain Eukaryota; kingdom Metazoa; phylum Chordata; class Aves; order Anseriformes; family Anatidae; genus Anser; species Anser cygnoides. The sequence goes on along the minus strand of NC_089873.1, from coordinate 131,405,186 downwards.
GGATGTAGGTAGCTTATGTATTTTGGAGAACATAACAATTTAACTTCCTTGTCTTGTACTCCAGGTGGATCTGTTATGTGTTGGGACGTGATGGTTCATTATGATCCCAGTATGAAAGGTACTCAGACTCTGTAAGGTATCACGTAAAATGTTATTTATTAGAGCTAATGCTTCAAGGTGAGAATAATATAGATAATCTAATGTAACTTTAAACTCTGGGAGCACCAAGTTGTGTAGCACTGAAGAGGCCTCTAATCTATGCACAACATACTGTGCAGACCCTGTCCATAGAAGAGGTTCTCCTGTTTTGATCATTTGAGCTGTTACAGGATTTTCTTACAAGAAAACAACTCAGTTCACCAGCTCAACTGTTCAGCATGGGAACTTTTTGCTGTACTTTTAGTTAAAGGCAAGGTAACACAGGTGGCACAATCCCAGGTACCAAGTCGAAACTGCCTTCAGGATCCTCTGGTACAATGAGATGGCTGAGTTTATCCTCTGTCCAAGGGATTTGTGCAGAGCAATACAGACTGAAGGCCGGGCTGGATGTGCAGCATAGTCCAGCACAGCACAGGCAAATGCTTATACAAGTTAACTGTTGTGTGGATCACTAACTTCTCAATGTATCTTCAAAGCATTTTCTGCAGAGGTAGCTCCATCTGCTTTTTGTGGAAGCCTTGTAAGATTAATTAGGTACACACACACTGTATTTAAGGACATTTTTGCTAAGATTCCTTGTTCCTGTTATGTCCTAGGCTCTTTACTGAGCAGCTGCCTTTCTGCAATGTTGGTGCACACTGCACTTCTGAAGCATTACACAAGCCCCACGCACGGAACTTTTGTGAAAGAAACTTAAACCACCGCTGGATCAAATCAACAGGTGAGACATGCATAGAGCAGAGGTCCAGTCCTGGCATAGGAGCCTGGCATTTTCACACATAACCTTTGTCAGGAAATGAGTTCTGCGCTGAGCTATGTATGCTCTGTTTTTCTGAGATTCTCATTGTGACTTATTGAGCCAAACTGACGTCTCTTTCTGGAGGGCAGGTTCCATTTAGGGTGTTTTTGTGGCTCACACACTGCAAATTACAGACATGCACACTTAAAGGTTGTGAATGAATGGCTCTGGGACTTTTGAAATGCTTCTTTCCTACCTAACGACTTCAACGAGTAAATAGTTTTGCTTCCAGTGAAAGATCAGATTGTATTATTGTACACGATAGTATTTGTACCTTGGAGACAATCATTATGGCAGATAGCCTGCTCTGAAGAATACTGCTACAGCATTTAGCTAGGAAACAGAAATTTTACTGAACAGACAAGCCTCTCCTCTTACAGAGGCTATTTGAAGATGTGCTTTTTTTGGAAGAGCAACTTGAAGGAAAGCATCCTAAAGGCCTTAGGATATTTCTAACAGAGCTGTGGGGATTTGTTTCTGCTCATCACAGTGCAAACAAGAAGGCCACATCTGTGCCTCCGAAAGGGTCTCATGACATTTATGATGGGACAAGGCCAGGAAGCGCTGCAGCCAGGGGCCTTCACTTGTTGCCTAGCCTTCTAGGAAAAGAGGAAAGGAGTTCTTACTTGTGTCTTCCAGAAGAGCTGGTGTCCCCCAGCAACGTGTGGTGTCTTAGGGCCAAGCTGTCCCTAAGTAAAAGTGAAGAAAAAATCATCTGGATATAAGTATTGCCTTGAGGACATGGGGTTCCCTTATTGCATCTGTTTGCAGAGGGACTGGGCTTTTTGTTGTTGGATTGAAGGACTGCTAAACTTAGGAAGAAGATTCAGTGTGGATCAAATGACTGAATTGGAGATGAAAGGTCTCAGCAGCAGTGGGAAGGGCCTGGATGATGTCATCTTATGAACTCAGAAGGCACAGGGTACAGTATGGTCATGCAAACGTGCAGAGGACTGTAAACCACTCACAGTATGGGCTGCATGGTCAAGGCTTTCCGTCTCAAAAGTACTGCCCGTAACACCGTATTCAAGCTGATGGTTTGGGGCAAGAGCCACTGGAGTGCAATTTAGTCTTATTCTGGGCCTTGCAAGCCACATTAAGGGAAATAGAAAGATCAGGCTTTTTATTTATTTATTTATTTATTTATTTTTTTGACAATCTTCGTGCGCACCATGGCAAAATACACCTAAATGAAAGGGCTTTCATTTCTTATTATTGGCTTAAGGTTATTTCCTCTTCTCCTAGGATCTCCCTTGCCAAGGTTTGTGAGTAATTGGAGGGCTGAGGTGAACACAGGTGTAGCCTGCCTATGCTCCTTAGCTGCTGGAATGCAGGAGCCCATGCAAGGCAGTAGCATGTGTAGCTACTGTTTAATAGTTCAGTAGCTGAAGACTATAGCCTTTGTCTCAAAGCCCTGGGCATCTCCTGCCTTTATAACTTGTTTCTGGCTTCTCTTCTGGTATTTCTGCCCTTGGCTTCAGATTCTTGATTGCACTTTGGTAATTGGTTTTGGCTTGAAACATTATGCTGGCCTATGTGTACTTTGATCTCTAGGCTAACAAGAAAGAAAGCATGATTTTAGGGTTGCTTGGAGAGAGCTTCACAGTGATTATGCAGGGAAACATTAGAACCCTAATTTTTATTTTCAGTTATGATTCTTTGCTCTGTATCTTCAGCCACCCCTCTCTTGATGTTTCATGGCATAATTAACCTCATCTCCCCAGAGTCACCTATTCATTTATAATTTTATTGCTTGGCTGAATCTCAGCTGTATTCACTCCTTTCTATGCTTTATCCTCAGGCTTGGTCATTTCCTCCTCCCTTTCTCTATGCATTCATTAAATTGCAGTCTTTTCTGTGTAGTCCTCCTTTTTCCTAGCCTTACAGTCCAGACAGTACTACCTCCTCTTCATACTGAGTTGATGAGCTTTCTTGCCACACTGATTCTATCTGATCAGGCAGTCAATATTTTTTTTTGTTTCTGGAAATTCTAACACTTTCCCAAGACTGCTTTTCAAGTGTTTTCTTTCTCTCAAGCTTTCTTTCACAAGGTCCTGCGGTTTTGTTTCTGGCCATTTTCCATGGAAGTTGCCTTAACAGATGGGCTTGCTTAAGTGCAGCAGTCTTTGTTATTCTATGGAGAATGCCTTTCAGAATTGAGGGAGGGTCTGTGAAAAGGAAACATATGTAAAATTTGGGGTTTCTTTGGCTACAGAATACTGAGAACAACTTACCAATTATAGTTTGCATGTAAGTAATGTGAAAAAAGATGAATTTTCTTTTTGAATATGAAGTTTCCAAAAGAAGTTTTGAAGCTTCTGTAGTTTTGAAACTTAAGTTTTCAAAGAAGTGATACAGATTTTATACAGACGAGTTATAGTGACTATAAGTGACCTGCTTTTTTAGCCATATAACATAAGCAGAAATAGGCTGTTTAGTATTTGGAATATTTCAGATGGAATGAGGAAGAGTGTTTTATATAACCAAGAATGAATTTGCTATTTCAAGCATTAACATTTATTATGGGAAATCCTTGGTACTTATGAATCATACAAATTTTACAAATACATACACTCAGGTACAAGGAAGAAGAATAATATTTGCAAACTAATGAAGATCAACGTAGATCAGACACTGAAACCTAGGAAAAGCTATTTAATAAACCTTAATAAAATAAAAACCAAAACCAAAACACAATTATAACCCATGTTAGGATTCTAATAAAATAAGCATAGGCTTTTATAACAAATCTTTATCTGGGATACTAAAAATATCTTTGGTCAAGGCAAAGCAGAGACTATTTGACAGATTTTGTGACACAGTCAAAATGTGCTATGAAAAGGAGTTTCCTCCTGTATGACCTGATGCATTGAAGTCCAAGCTGCACCTCATTTCAGCTGTATTGCTAAGCTTGTGAATGGCAATTTCTGAGACAGCTTTTCATTATTTGAAGCCATTCATTAATGATATAGTGTCTACATAAGAATTTGTTAATGTTTTCAAATACTTGCATATTGAGCAAACTTAATTATGTAAACACTTCAGATTTTCTTTAGTCCTTAGAAAGAATTTGGTAGGAAAATACTGGAGTTAGCTAAAATGACATTCCACCCCCATAGTGTGGTTTTCTCTATCCACATTTCTCAGATACTCACACACTTCTGGAAATTACATGCTTTTAAAGATATTTGGGAAAAGACAGCTACCACATCATTCCTCCAGCTAGCTCATGTTGCATAGGATACCTAGCTGTCTTTCAAACATCGTCTATGCCTCTGCTGAAAATACTTCTGTATATTCAAGAGTAACTTTCTATTGGGTACAGTAATACCATTGTTTTCATATTGCTTTACCTCAGTCTATGCAGATCTGATCACTGGATTGGGTCCTTCCTTGTGTAGGTTTGATTTCACACATATGTATCTACCCGTATTAGTATTAAACAAAACCTTTCGCTTAGAGAGTAGTAAATAACTTTACCTCAGTGTGGTGAAGGAACAGAAATTTTCCTCCCCTCCTTCCCTCCTTTACTGCTGTGGTTGACTTGGAAACCCAAAACTAACAAAGATCTTATTTAAAATGTTTCCAACCTTTTCTACAATACTTGTTAATTTATGTTATTGCTTTTTTTTGGCCCACATTCTATTTATTATAAAGGGCTGACCTTAGCATGAACCTTAAGAGATTGCCATTCAGGAACATTAAAGAGATTTAAATCCCTTAATGTTCAATGCTTTAAAAACTACTTTATGGCATAGCAATTAAAGGTGACATGCTGCAACTTTTTAATCCTGAGTGGCTACCTAGAGTAACAGGATCCCAGGTAACAGGTATGGCTCAGCAGAAAATGGGCAGTAAGTTCTAATTCTCCCCTTGCGTACCCCTCATCCCACAAAAAATGTAACTTTCAAAGGATAAAGGACGCAATACAGATTGCTACTGGGTTGAAGGATGTTATTTTATTACAGGAGGGAAAGTTACAAGTTATTAGAAAACAAGGGTCATTCAAAGTGGGCAGTTCCTGGTACAGGAAATTTAATTCCTGGGATTGATGTGTTTGTGTGGTTCTTACAGACATTTTTCAGAGAAAGGGGTTGGAAGTTACAAACTCAGGCAGCACATGTAGAACTGTCATGATTAGTCCCATAGTTCAGTTGTCCTTTCTGACCTATTTTTATAGTCTGCCTGAAATGTTCAGAGACATGGTCATGGCATACTTAGTTTGGGAGAGAGGATGGCAACTGCAGCATTTGGAGGACAAAAGAAAATGCAACAGCTTCTGCACAGTTGCTGCCTTGTGCTCTACCCCTTTGAGAATTGCTTGATGCTTCTTCTATACTACTCAGCCTACAACTCTGATTAAATGGAATAAAATTATGAAGGAAAATGTATAAGCTGATGTACTCTGGGCAAACCTGCATAACAAATCTACCTCTAGTGGAAAGAGATGTAATTTCTCAGAAGTCAGGAGAGCTGTACACTAATACATTACAGGCATACTTGATGAGCTTGCATTCCCCTTCTGTTTAATCAAATGGATGGGTTAAGAAGAGACTTTACATGTAGGGAAAGGAAGAAGACAGAACTGGTTCCTGTTACTGCTCACCTGGGAAATGCTAGCCCCTCTAAAGGCACCATTAAGACACGGCCCTTCTTCGCCAAAAAAGGCACAAAACAAATGCCACTGCAGAACTGAATATTCTCCATATGTTCATTCATATCCATTGTCTGAACTAAAATATAGCAATTGTCTTTAAGACCACCTATATACACTTAAGAAGTGAGCAGCTGGCAGCTGTTAACAGACTGATGGAGATACAAATGAATCTTCCTATTTTGAAAGATTTTCATATGCTGCTTGCTTACCTCTAAATATTAAAGATTTATCACTATAAATTCCTTCTCTCTTTAATCATCATCAGGGAATGCTATAGCTATTGCAAACTGGCCTTAGCCCTAAACAAACAGCTCTGTCAGAGATGCTTCTTTGTAGGCAGATCATACGCCTTTTTTTTTTTTTTTTTTAAACTGAACTGCATATTACATTTTCATTTTATGTATCTCTTATTTTTGCCTTGCTTCATGCTGGAAGGCTTTTTAACAAAACAGTCTAAAAACCCCTCTATATCTGTATATAGTATGAACTTACACCTCACTGTGAATTGTGGTGTATATATGTATCTTTGGTTCATCTCTTGTGCTGTATAATGCGGCAGTATGGCTTTGCTCTTTTCAAAAACAGTATACCCTTTCAGAAAGCTCTTCACTGACAGGCAAAGTTGTTCCTATTTTCTAAAATGTAAGGGAGCTAAAAAAATGTTACTCGGAAGAAACAGCTGTGCTGCTTACAGCTCCTCCGTTGTCTGGGGGAACAGCTGATAATCAGCATGCCCATCTTGCACCTTATCTGTGGCTCCAGTGGAATGTGTAGTAAGGCAAAAGCAAAAGTCTTGAATTTTGCAGTTGGGAAAAAACAAGACAATCACTCACAGACTGAGATAAAAGTGACAGATGTGAATAATACAAAAGTCCAAATAATATTGAACCTTTTCCCTCAAGCCAGAGATTCCCTGTCAGACATGCTGCTTCTGACATTGATCTCATAGTATCTCACAACTGAAACAAAGATGCATTTGGTGACTGCTTAAAGGGAGACCTCTGGGGTAAATACCCATGCAGGTATAGAAGCAGTGTCAGCAGGTGCCACTTTTCATCATGAGTTTTGAACTCTTCTTCTGAATCTGAAGAGAGAAAATAAAATTCAGCTCCAAATAGCCCCAGATCCAAGAAAGAGCCATCCACCCCAGGCAGATTCCACTGAGGTGCCACTCGGCATAGAGTTGTCTCATGCTCACCGGTGAGAAAATGTCAACAGGAGCAAAGTTGTGAAGCTTCATGGTCAGGGACTTTCCCTGGAAGGGAGATAAATGTGACTCCAATTCTTAGTCCGAATTTTTTTTCATCAGTTTTTTCATTAATTATTTATAGTAAAAGTAACTACACAGGCATGCAACCTGTACAGTCTCCAGGAAAGCTCTAGAAAATGGTGTCAGCTTTTTATGTGCACATGTTCTTTATCTTGATCTTTGGATGTGTACTTCATTTCCTCACTAAAAAAAAAAAAAAAAAAAAGGCAGTAGTAATAAGGGGTGAATGGAGTGCTTGTATGTACTTGTACATCCCTTTCCAGCCATTCTCAAAGCCCTTTGCTTAGCATGCTCTACAGAAAGGTAGGTGACTTGTATGTAAATACTCTAAGGCTGCTGGGGAAGCGCAACCAAGTCCCTACTCCCTGGGAAATTACTCCATCAGCAGATTTTGCAGTAAGAATAAGAAATCATAAACATTGTCTTTAAGGGTAATATTTCAAACATCTCTTGATATAGCCGTGGCTTTTGATTGTAGCTGAGATCAGGGGGAAAAAATTCTTCTTGGTAGAACATAAATGCAATGAGCTGAATGAAATCAAATGAAAAAGTTTTCTGCTAGGGAATTGTACTTAAAAATCTTTTTGCAAAGGACTGTTTCAAATATCTTGAGCTGTCAGTATTCTCATATCAGCTTAGTTTTACAGAAATTAATTTTTCTAAGTTCCCAAATATCATTAGATTCTGGCCAAGGATACTACTAAAATTCAGTGCAGAAGACAGCTGTACATTGCAGTGGGACCTACTTGACAATAAATCTGGATATGTCATCTAAAAAAATAGAACAGACAAATGCATTTAATAGAAAATAATTCAGAAATTTTTAAACTGTATATATCATGAATGTTAAGACAGAGCATTTTAACATCCAATTCTCCAAATTTTACTGTTTGCACAATTAGTCCCTAGTCTAATGTTACTAGAATGCCAACTGTAATAATTACAGTCCTGTACTACAGGTGAGGCAACTAGGTGCATTGATTCATCTACCAGAAGGTACTCTTATATCAAAGGTGGACTGCATTCTACCTTTAACAAAAAAAGAGATATTAAGATTGCTATTTTAATCAGCCTAACAGTGGTTTAAAAGATGATTTTCAAGATTTCCTTGAACAGATCTGTGAATGGGAGACATACGTGAAACAAATTTTTTGAGAATGTAGATGATCCACCTGTTGCTACTAAAATGGAATGTCTGCTATTTTCTCTTGTTGTCATGTTGGGACAAACTAAAACTAAACTTCAGTGTTTCACTGCAAACTGTAATGTCAGAACCTTGAGAAATATGTAAGGACTCCACAAATCAATCAACAGAATTATGCTCTTCTTTTAATATTGCTCTCCCTCCTCCTTGATGATAGCAGAGAAGGGACAGTTTAGATTAGTGTTTAATCAGCAGGTTTTCTGACTTGGTCTTGAAATGTCACTTCTTAATCTTTTTTACCTTGAAAAATGAAGATATTGGGATTTGATATAATAGTTGTTTTTTTCTTTTTTTTTTTTTTTTTTCTGAGAGGTATAGTCCTTCTGTCAATATTCACAGAGAGGCTTGCTCATAACCCATAGTGAACTGCATTTCCATTGTCCTGGCAGGCTCCATTTCTTGGGTCTCAATGGTGAATTCAGAAGTTTTGTCTGTGTATCTTCTACATCTTTAAACACATTAATTTTCAGTCATTTAATTTAAACCTGGATTTCAAGAAAAGGTTAGCAATAAAAGCCTAGTTGGGACAGTGGGTATATTTAGGAACAGTGCATGAAGAAATTATTCATGATGTCTCTGGTGAAAGTTATCAAATCATAAATGTGAATTAAAACCCATATTTTTAATTTTCTATTAATAATATCCAAGCATTTCCCTCCCTGCCCCAATATATCTTAACTTAGAGCTGGCAATTAAGCACTTGATTTAATGGAGAAGGATGTCACATAAGAACTAAAGATCTTTCAATTTCTAATGACTTTTCTGTAAGCTTTGTGGTGAAAGGGATAAAGCCAGACAAAAAAGTGACTAGGTTGGTGTATTAAGTGATTATTTTTCACATCAATTAGCAGTTTCATGCATTTTGAATCCAAATATTAGTGCCTCTGGCTGTTTAATAGCTTGCTCATATCACAGTAATTCCTAAACTAATTTCTTAAAGGCTGTCCTGTAGTCTCAGCTGATTGTCTTGTCACAGTGAATCTTTCTTGTTGGAAAATGGCAGCAAGTATAGTTCACTGATTTTTGGTTTCATTCCTTGGATCAGTGCTGGTGTTGCTGCAACTGCTTTTCTAAGGAGGTCTTTACAACTAATCCTGTTTTCCGTGAGTTCAAACTAGAGTAAACCTTTGCCCTCCAGCTGTACTAAATGTAATTATCTGAAATGTTTTTAAGTGTATCAGTAGTTAAAAGAGCAAGTGCTCTATTCAAATTCAAGTCACAGAAGGCAAGGAAAGATTCATAGATTACATCCAGAGTGCAAGACAGGTGGCTTTATGGGCATGTAGCATCCCTCAGGCATCCATGCTGGTGGACTGCCAAAGTGCCCTGCGGCTCCCTTCCATCCTCTCCACTTTGCTTTCCTTCCCAGGGCATCAGAGTAAGGGATGAAAGGTGGAGACGAGATGCAAGGTATTTTGTTTGCTTAGATCTTCTGGGTGAGAAATACCCTCATATCTCTTAACATGAATCTGTCTCTAATGATTTCAGCAGACTTTGTGTGTGTCTGTAGACCAGCATTGAAGGCTAAGTTCGAACAAGCAACATAAAGTTAGTATAAGTAACACAATTGAGATTATTTGCATAACAATCCTCACATGCTGATAGCAACAATGGCTTCGGATCCCACACCTAAAAATGTAGTTAATCTGGAAGTCATTAAGGCTAAATAAAAATATGTAATAGTTAAAAAGCACATCCCTGCTTTCTTTATGTTTCTGCGTTTACCCCAGGTAACAGAAACAACCTTATTTTCTGCAGAACATTTCTGTACTCAAATTCTTCAAAGCAACCAACACTTTTTACTCAAATTCTTCAAAGCAACCAACACTTTTTTTTTTTTTTCCTTTCAAATTCTGTTAAGAACCAAGCAAGCTTTGGGTATCAATGCCATAGTAGTGATAGGAGCACATGTGGGCTCAGCAATGTGCCCTACTGTCGCCAGCAGAGCCCAAGGTGATTTCAGAGATTGCACAGAGGACAGCTCCTGGAGAATGGAGCATAGGGCACAGTGGAAACACCTCATCCTGCCAGAGGGTCATTACCAGGAGCAAGAAGGTGTCCTAAACCAGAGGTAACAGATAAAGGAGTTTACACTAGGCAATGGGAGTTTATTTGAGCATGAACTCAGTAAGAGCTACGCAGAATACCTCATCATGGCAACCTAGCTTTACCCCATCTCTCTTCCTAGCATTGCAAGGACTTGCTGTTTGCTGGTGGGACTCAACAGTCAGGAACTGGAGGGGATGGACCATATCCTCTCAGCCCACCTGGAGGGCATGATCTGGGAGCATCTAGGGGTGATGCAAGTGAAAAAATTAAAGACTAATTTTTTCCTCCTGTAATTTCAATTAGTGTGCAGGTGTGGCTTTTGAACTCCCAGGACCAGATTAGATGGCGTTCAGGAAAAGCAGCATTACCTTTAGAATGAGGCTTGAACCACTGATGTAATGTGGTTCTGAAGAATGGACTAACTTCTTAAAGTAAGCTCCAAATTGAAGGAATATAGCCACTCATAAAACAAACAAGCAAAACCACACACACACACCAATTAATTGCTTAGTTACTTACTACATGACAGCCGTGAAAAATAAAGCTCTCTTGATATTAGATTCTTATATTAGATTCTATTAGGGGGAGAAATTGTGTGATTAGTAATGATTTGATGTTGGAACATCCATTATTTTTTTTCTTGGCAAGGTATGAAAAGAGGAATTTCAGACATTTTCAGTTGGAATTATAGAATCATTGAGATTGGAGGGGCACCTCTGGAGATCATCTAGTCTAATTCTTGGATAGGGTCAGCTACAGCAGATTGCCCAGGAATGTGTCCGTTGGGTTTTGAGTATTTCCAAAGATGGAGACTCCATCACCTCTCTGGGCAATCTGTTCCTGTGTTTGACTACCCTTAGAATAAAAAAGTGTCTTTTTTTTTTTTTCTTTTTCTTGTTCAGATAGATTTTCATGTGTGTTCACTTTGTGTCCATCACCTCTTATCCTGTCACTAGGCACCACTGAGCAAAGTCTTGCTCCTTTTCTATCAAGTATTTATATGCATCAGTAAGATCTCCCTAAGCCTTTTCTTCTCCAAGCTGAGCAGTCCCTGTTCTATCAGCCTCTCTTCATATGTCAGATAGTCTACCCCGTTCATAGTGCTTTGCCTAATGCAACCTAGAAGGCTGTTGAACTTCTTTGCTGTAAAAACACATTGCTGACCTGTGGTCAACTTTTTGTCTTCTAGAACCCACAGGTTCTTTTCTGCAGTGCTGCTTCCCAGCCTGTTGTCACCAGCACGTACAGGTGCCTGGGGTTATTCCTTGTCAGATGCAGGACTTTTATTTCTCCTGGCTGAATTTCACAAGATTCCTTCCAGCCCAATTTTCCAGACAGTCCAGGTTCCTTTGAATGGCAGCACACCCAACTGGTGCTTCAGCCACTCATCCCAGTTTTATATCGTCTGGAAACTTGCTGAAAGTGCACTCTGTCCAAGCATCCAGGTCATTAATGAAGGTAGACAGTACTGGCCCCAGTATTGATCCCTGGCATACTCTATCTAAATAAGTATGTAAAAGGCACTAAGTGCACTGAGTAGGACCTCTGTTCCACCATATATTTTCCTCAAGTCTGTAATAATTCTATGATTCTGTGATTCTAATATAGTGTAGCTCATACTGAGATAAAGCTTAATCATGACTTTCCTAAAATCAGAAATCTTTTGCTACAATGCTATAATGTCACAGTGCCCAAGGATGTTCATTGTATGTTTCCCATATATTTGTAGCTAATCTAATGTTACTGGATCCTAGCTAATTTTATATCTCTACCCTCCCCCCCCCCCTTTTTTTTTTTCTTTAAAAGGCATAATGGTTGGGTGAGAAAATGGGAAATTAATTGTAGACTGTAAAGAAGACCATTTTATTTGTATGAATAGCAGAACAGCTCCCTGGCAAGATTTGTAGGGTGAAGTGATACTTTTCTTCTGGACTGATGGAAAAAAATATCGAGAAGACAGACAAGGTCCTTGCAGATCTGAAAAGGAGGTTGTGGTGTAGAATAGTTAGTATTGACCTTCAAAGGTAAATACAGACTGAGAACAGTTGCTCTGACTGTAACTGCACAATGTTAGACAGCTAGGAAAAGTTAGATGTGATGTAGAGGAGAAAGGGGGAAAGAAATGAAGTGTTTAGCATTCAGATCACATATACTGAGCCAATAATTTCCGTACATCACGTGTAAGATGCTTCTGCCAAGTGAGAAAGTACCATTGATTTTACCCACACAGACTAATGGCAGAAGTGCGAGGAAGCACCATAAATCTCTACCAGACACTGTAAGTGAGCTCTGTTCATCAACTTTTTCTCCATGGCAAGTGGGGCAAGAGTCCTCAAAAAAGAAAAAGTGGGGCAAAAGTTCTAAAAGAAACAATGCGAGGAAAAAATGAAAACGAGTAGTATACCTTCAAGAGTGGATATGATGATGCCCTGTGTAACTGGAAACAAGTTGCTGGTGATAACAGAAGTAAATGGTAGACTTCACGTTGGATGCTGGCAGCAATGTTTTCTTTGTGTCACTCTCTCTGCTCCAAGGTGCCTTGGTGTAAGGGGGACTCAGAAAGGCCACCTGGTGGCCTGCTCAGTAGGAATCACATTGACCCTCTATATCAGTGGAGAAAAATTTGGGCAGTATTTGCTGAGGGCTGATAACAAAGTTGGGTATGCAGTTTTGTGGGCAAAGAGTGATGGGGCTGACGAGACAGCTAGTCTTTGGTGAATCTGGCCTAGTTGTTCCTGAAAAGGAGCTTCCCCTATAGCAAGTCCATGACTCAAATATCTGTGATAAAACACTCTGGAAATGTAGAAGCTTGCATATTTGCTTTTATGATTGATAAGAGAATGAAAAAAAAAGTGAGTGAGGAAGGGCTCAGTCTAATCAAGGTTAGGTAGACTGATCCTGGAAGGGTCATCTACAGGTTAACAGTAGAGAAGATTTAACTGTGTTATTTCTCTTATGCTGTGTCTCCTTTGAATGTTTGCCTTCCATCAGCATGTTCTTTCATATTCTGTCATTATAACTTTCCTTCCTTATGGCTTTTGTGTTGAATAGGACTGGAGACAGGACATGAGATGTTGTAAAGAGGTGATTCCCACATGGATCTCCCAATGTTGGTGTGATCTAATGGTCACCCCACAGCTGTTCTCAGGTGCAGAACACTTCTTGGGTCCCCATGCTTAGGGAAAGGTGTTGATTTTTCTCACTGTGATTGGACCTGCTCACTTTTCCTCAGAAATGTCTCGTGTGGATCGCTGATCTTTGCTGACTTTCACTGACCTTATGCTGGTCAAAGCTCTGGGGAACATTTCTTCATCTCCTTCCCCTCCGCCCCCCCCCCCCCCCCCAAATGCTGTGATGTGATCTTGTTACATTAGAAAATTAAGCTTCTGCTTCCTGTTTTGATTCCTTAGAAGTGTAGTTGGACACTCATTGAAATGTCACTGCAATTTATATTACACGTATCTACTCAACACTTAAAGATCAAAGGCAGCCCTTTCATGCAGTCAAGTGGTCTCATAGGGGGAAGAGGTAACAACATCATGCAGGGGAGGGAGGAGGAGAACAAGGACAGAAATAATTTCAGTGCCTAGGACAGGAACCCTAGAGTTAGACGTCTCTAAAGTGGAGCAGGTGTCCTTATGAAGATTGGAAGAAAATGGACAGAAGTAGAAAATACTGACAGGTACACAGAATGGGTATAGTAATACTAGCGGTGGCTGCCAGGGGGCAAAGGAGAGAAAAAGAGAAACAAACACCTGAGAAAATAAGGCATAGAAAACTCTAAAAGAAGTTGAGAGATTATTTATTTTTTTCTGTCAGTATGTTTCTGGCAGGATGTACTGCTTCAGTGGTCACTTATATCTTTTAATGTCAATCTTAGAAAAGCAGGCTGCGGAACACTGGGCTACACTGACATTAAAGCTCCTGTGAGAAGGAAAGTCATCCTGCTATATTTTCACAGCAGTTCTTCATAAGGGAGGCCTAGAGTAGGTGGGAAATTGGTGCCAGGTAGGGTGTACAATGGCAAAAAAACTCACTGGCGATGTGAGGACATTGGGTGAGGTCTCAACACTTGTGCTAGAGAGAAGTCCCAAAATTGCACAACCTGTCAGAGGTTAGCTGAGTGTGGTGCAAGCTCTGAAACATCAACAGAGGCTCTCAAGGACAGATATGGAATTCCCTGAGCACCTTTCACACCCAAACTGGGTGCAACAGGCCTAAGAACCTCTGTGTAGATGCTGGGGTACCTTTCTTCCAAACACAAGACTGAGAACAGCCTGATATACACAAGGATATCAAAGGCACTCACCAAGACACTGGCAGGCAGGTGGTGATGACTGCACCCCAGGAGACCCTTCCTGGTGGCTCTGGACATTCACAGTGGGGACCACCTCACTCAGCTCAGCAGCTCCTCTGTTACTCTCAGACGGTACATTAAAAATGTGGGCGAATGATTATACAGCACATCAGTTGATGTTACTACTGCTGCTAAAACTGATGGAGCTAAATGAGTGGATGAAAGAAAAAAGATAAGGGATTAGAGCGCCTAGAGTAAATATTCCTAAAATATTTGCTAAGAAGGGGTTTTAATCACATAAGTGTTCCCATGTATTAAAATGGGATTGTTCACATGAATACATCTTTGAAGCATCAGGTCTTAAATAATGTATTTTTTTCCAGTTTATAAGGTTTAATGTGATTATTGTCTTTTCTTAAAAAGATAAGCAGATTTTTACTGTAGTATCACAGTATCACAGATTTCTAGGTTGGAAGAGACCTCAAGATCATCGAGTCCAACCTCCGACCTAACACTAAGTACTCCACTAAACCATATCGCTAAGCTCTACATCTAAACGTCTTTTAAAGACCTCCAGGGATGGTGACTCCACCACCTCCCTGGGCAGCCCATTCCAATGCTTAATAACCCTTTCGGTAAAGAAGTACTTCCTAACATCCAACCTAAAACTCCCCTGTCGCAACTTTCGCCCATTCCCCCTCGTCCTGTCACCAGGCACGTGGGAGAACAGACCAACCCCCACCTCTCTACAGCCTCCTTTAAGGTAACTGTAGAGAGCGATAAGGTCGCCCCTGAGCCTCCTCTTCTCCAGGCTGAACAAGCCCAGCTCCCTCAGCCGCTCCTCGTAAGACTTGTTCTCCAGACCCCTCACCAGCTTGGTCGCCCTTCTCTGGACTCGCTCGAGCACGTCCATGTCCTTCCTGTAGCAAGGGGCCCAAAAGTGAACACAGTACTCAAGGTGCGGCCTCACCAGAGCCGAGTACAGGGGCACAATCACTTCCCTAGACCTGCTGGCCACACTGCTTCTTATACAAGCCAGGATGCTGTTGGCCTTCTTGGCCACCTGAGCACACTGCTGGCTCATATTCAGCCGACTATCAACCAATACTCCCAGGTCCTTCTCGGCCAGGCAGCTTTCCAGCCACTCATCTCCCAGCCTGTAGCTCTGCTTGGGGTTGTTGCGCCCCAGGTGCAGGACCCGGCACTTGGCCTTGTTGAACTTCATACAGTTGACCTCAGCCCATCGGTCCAGCCTATCCAGATCCTCCTGCAGAGCCTTCCTGCCCTCGAGCAGATCGACACACGCACTTAGCTTGGTGTCATCTGCAAACTTACTGAGGGTGCACTGGACGCCCTCATCCAGATCATCGATAAAGATATTAAAGAGGACCGGCCCCAGTACCGAGCCCTGGGGGACACCACTAGTGACCAGCCTCCAACCAGATTTGACTCCATTCACCACAACTCTCTGGGCCCGGCCATCCAGCCAGTTTCTAACCCAGCGAAGCGTACGCCAGTCCAAGCCCCGAGCAGCCAGTTTCTTGAGGAGAATGTTGTGGGGAACGGTGTCAAAAGTCTTACTGAGGTCAAGGTAAACCACATCCACAGCCTTTCCCTCATCCACCAAGCGCGTCACTTTGTCATAGAAGGAGATCAGGTTCGTCAAGCAGGACCTGCCTTTCATAAAGCCATGCTGACTGGGCCTGATCGCCTGGTTGCCCTGCAAGTGCCGCGTGATGACCCTCAAGATAATCTGCTCCATGAGCTTTCCTGGCACAGAGGTCAAACTGACAGGCCTATAGTTCCCCGGGTCTGCCCTGCAGCCCTTCTTATAGATGGGCGTCACATTGGCTAGCCGCCAGTCAACTGGGACCTCCCCCGATAGCCAGGACTGCCGATAAATGATAGAAAGCGGCTCGGCCAGCTCCTCCGCCAGTTCTTTCAGTACCCTTGGGTGCATCCCATTGGGTGCATCCCATCCGGCCCCATCGACTTGCGCACATCCAAGCTCCGTAGCAGGTCGCCAACCATTTCCTCATGGATAGCGAAGGCCACATCCTGCTCCCCATCCCCTTCCACCAGCTCAGGGCACTGGGTATCCAGAGAACAACCGGTATTGCCGCTAAAGACTGAGGCAAAGGCGGCATTAAGCCGTAGTATTCCTTACTTTTACATCTTTCTAGTTAGGTTTTATGTATACTGCTTTGCATATATATTTTTTGATAACTTGTTTGCCTCTATTACTCCATCATTGTCAATTTCTGTATTTGATTCAAATTAAAGACTCAATAAAAAATTAATACGTTGTATTGATTATATTGGAATGAGTCACAAATGTGTTTCATGCTCAATTTCCTCTTGCATCAGTAAGTTTTTATTCCTTTTGATCACTCTGTATGATAGATTTCTCAGTGCTGGTGTACTTTCTTTCATGTTTTTGTCTTTTTCTATTGTAAATATTGCTGACCTTCACACACCCCTGCATCGATACTCTGTTCTCATAAACATTAATACAACCACAAGTTTTAAGCTTCTTCTCAGCTTTACCCTTTCTCACCGGTCATGGATGAGCTCCATTTAAGCTATAGCCAACAGCATCTCCTTCCAGATTCATTCACTGGAGATAATGGTAGGTCTTTCTGTGCCTAAGGTAAGTGAGATACAAGTGAATGAAGGAGTTGAAAAGAAAAAGTGTAATAAGAGAACCTGGTAAACTTTTTTTTTTTTTTTCCACAGGTCAATGATTTATCCATTTGCTCTCTTCTATTCTTCTATTTATGAGTGATCTGAAAGTGAGCTTTGCCACAGTGTTTGCTAAGACTTTCAGTTGCTTTGGAATTAATTACTATGACTATCAGCCTTACTATTAATGTGTACTGTGTATAGTGTAATAATCTAAATCACCTCCATTATATCTATTTATTGGTTTAAGGACTCATTAAATCCACAAAGGGCTTTCAAGATAAATGTGAATACATGCTTATATCATAGAATCATAATATAGAAAAATAGAATGGCTGGGGTTGGAAAGGACCTTAAATATCCTCTAGTTCCAACCCCCCCTGCAATAGACAGGGATGCCACCCACCAGACCAGGTTGCCCAAAGCCCCATCCAGCCTGGTCTTGAACACCTCCAGGGATGGGACTTCCACAGCTTCTCTGGGCAGCCTGTACCAGTGCCTCACCACCCTCTGAAGAATTTCTTCCAAACTTTTAATCTAAATTTCCCCTCTTTTAGTTTAAAACAGTTCCCCCTTGTCCTGTTATTATCTGATTGAGCAAAAAGTTGCTCTCTATCCTTTTTATAAGCCCCCTTTAAGTACTAAAAAGCCGCAATGAGGTCATCCCAGAACCTTCTTTTCTTCAGGCTGAACATCCCCAGCTGTCTCAGCCTTTCTTCATAGGCGAGGTGCTCCAGCCTTCTGATCAGCTTTGTAGCCCTCCTCTGGACCTGTTCTCACACATCTTTCTTGTACTGGGTGCCCCAGACCTGGACACAGTACTCTAAGTGGGGCCTCACAAGGGCAGAGCAGAGGGGTGCAATCACCTCCTTTGACCTGCTGGCCCCTCCTCTGTTGATGCAGCCCAGGATGCAGTTGGCCTTTGGAGCTGCAAGCATGCACTCCTGGCTCATGTCGAGTTTTTCATCCACCAGAACCCCGAAGCCCTTCTTCACAGGGCTGCTGTCAGTGAGTTCTTCTCCCAGTCTGTACTCATGTCTGGGTTTGCCCCAAACCAGGTGCAGCACCTTGCACTTAGACTTATTGAACCTCATTAGGTTCATATGGGCCCACTTCTCCAGCTTGTCCAGGTCACTTTGGGTGGCATCCCTTCCTTCTGTTGTATCAAATGCACCACTCAACTTGGTGTCATCTGCAAACTTGTTAAGGGTGCACTTGATCCAGTTGTCTATGTTGCTAATAAAGATATTAAACAGCACCAGTCCCCAGACAGACCCCTGAGGGACACCCCTTGTCACCAGCCTCCTCTTGGACACAGAGCCATTGACCACCACTCTCTGGGTGCAACCTTCAAGCCAACTCCTTATCCACCAAATGGTTCACCCATCAAATCCATATCTCTCCAATTTGGAGATCAGGATGTCATGTGGGACTGTGTCAAAGGCCTTACAGAAGTCAAGGTAGATGACATCAGTCTGTCTTTCCTTGTCAACTGATGCAGTCACTCCATCTCAGAAGACCACCAGATTGGTCAGGCATGATTTACCCTTTGTGAAGCGGTGCTGGCTGTCTCAGATCACCTCTTGTCTTGCATGTACCTTGACATTGCTTACAGGAGGATCTATTACATAATCTTGCTAGGCAGAGAGGTGAGGCTCACTGGTCTGTAATTCTTCATGTCCTTCTTCCTACCCTTTTTTAAAATGGATGTGATGTTTCCTTTTTTCCAGTCACCAGGGACTTCACCTGGCTGCCAGGGCTTTTCAGATATGATAGAGAGAGGCTTGGCAACTACATAGGCCAAATGTAGTTTATATAATTCTCTCTTTGAAAACACATGTTCAGAGAATGTACGTAGCCCTAAGCTTCATTTTTTTTTTACTCACCACCTGCCATAGAATGCACTTTCAAATGTATATGAAAACAAAGTTAACAATTTATTGAATCACCATTTACAGATATACAGATATTGTTCTGCAATATTTGCCCATGTTTAAGGTGTTTATAGAAGTATCATATATGGGAACGAGGAATCAGAAACACATGAACAGAATTTTATATACAAATAATGTAAACATTGCCTAACAAAGACTCCAGACAGCACAGCATAATATGATTAATGTGTCTGACTCAGCTGAATCCCAGTGTTTAAGTCATTATGACTAAGTAATGGATGGGTTTTGGGAAATGAATTGAGAGTCTCAGACTTGCTCCTGCTGGACAGCTATCACCATCATACAAATGAAATTATTATCCTATTGTTTTATAAGCTCAGGAGAGAGATAATGAACAGAATAGATAAAGTAGCTGAACTATGCCTTGTCCTTAAAACAAGGTGGCAGCTAATTAACAGGATGCTATGGTGGTAACTTTTATTCCCATTGCCCTTGCATGACTTCTTCAGCCTGAAAAATAAAACTCCTAAGGTCTCTAAAAGTTCCTTATCAGTGATATCTCAGATACAAAAGCTCCATACAGGTACCTGTAATTCCTACATGAAGTTGCTGGTTTTACTAACTGTCAGAATTTTATACAGAATGTTTTCTAAAGACTTGGCTAATTGATTGGGAAATCAGTCCTCACTTAAAAATAACCTGTCCCTTGAAAAATAAAAGACGGTTAAAGAAAAGCAAAATAATAATATGCAACAATGCAGCATTAATTAAATAACTTCTCAGGGGGAAAGAGTTCATAAGATACTTTTCATCAGCTCACAGATGTTTAAGAAAAGTTCATTCTGCTAAAAAGAGCTCAGATATTTACAATACCTAGAAACAGAGATGTACATCATACAGCTGAAAGGCCAGGAGATGCCTTAAGATATCATTTACTCCATCAGTGCCTAGCAAGACAGGATCAACCATAGATATATCATTCTTGACCATTATTTGTTTAACCTGTTATTGAAACTCTCTAATGATGGAGATTCCATTTATCCACCCAATAATACATCCCATTGTTTAATTAACCTTTGTCTCTCATTTTTCGTTACATCTGCCTGGACTCTTCCGTACTTCAGTTTAAGCCATGCTTTGTCTTACTGACTATTTATTTTGGGAATAGTTTATTTACGTCTTCTTTACATCAGCCTTTCATAAATATCAAATATTTTAATATTTTTTTTCTCATATTCCTTCATCAGTGTTCTCTTCCTAGTTCTAGGAAACCCGAGTTTGTTTAGTTCTTCCTTGAAGTCTTGTTTTGTAGATTTCTGAAGGCTCTTGCTGCTTTCCTCTGGATTCTGCCCTTAAAACCTTAGTAAAGTTTATTTATATGATATTCACTGCTTCTTTTTTTACCCTCAAAACCTAGTCCCGTCTTAGCACATTTGATTTACATGACAAGAGTTATTCTTGACAAACAAATATCCTTGCCTCAGTCATAATCCATTTACATACTTTTTTTTTTTTTTTTCCAGGGCAAGAGATCAACTTTCTGCTTTTTCCTCTTTAAAGTATAAACTATTTGTGAAGATTCTTATTAAATCGTAATGATTATTTTTTATATTTTTAGTCCTTATTTTTATGGCAATCTTCAAGGAACTGAGAAAATGAGAACATGGCGTATGACTAGGATTTTAAACTGCCTTCAAAGAGCTGTCAATAAACCAGTCAACTCAAGTGTACAGTGTAATTCAACCTGTAAGAATTCCTAAATATTCATATTTCTCTGATGCTCTTGTCTTAGAAGAGATGGTGGTTGTACCAAGAGACACAAATATTCTGAGCACCTGTGTCAAGCATAGGTGAAACAAAACTCACTCCCAGCTGGGCCCTATGAATTCTGCAAAGCAAAAAGCTATTGCTATCCCAAAAGCCCTTTGCTGGGCACACCATCGATGGATCATCAAATGTTCAGTGTGGAAACATGCAAACAGATATTGGTAAGGCATGCCAAGTAATAGAATAACAAAGTAATTTTTTCTTATTCATAATAACCCATTAATTACCTCTTAATACTAGTAAAACAGGAATTATCCAAGCATCCTTATCATCTGAGTTTCATATAGTAGTTTCCCCTCTAAAGATTTTCTTCCCAGCGGGAAACTGTCCTCACGGGTTGTTATAAAACCACATCTACTGCCTTTCATAGCCCTTCTGCTTCCGCTCATTTTTATAGCCTTGTCCCCAGATGTCTCTTCTGAGAATGTGAGTAGGCAAAATGAAGCTACAATAAAGCCAACAAGACTTTTTGCTTCCTATGAAAAACAAAGAATAACAACAGATGTAGAGGATCCCTCTTGCTTCTCTGCAGAATAAAACTAACAGACATGAAGTTGGATGAGGGACTGCTCTCCTCAGTTCCTCTTAAGAAAATGAAATTCACAGAACATTAATAGTAGAGTCTTGCTTTGCCATTTAATGCATTCTCAAAAACATGCTATTGTTGCTAAGAACAGTATAGAATAAAAGTTGGATGGCAATAAGCAAGCCCTTATGGGTTTTGGCACAACTTCATCCTTGAGAAGACTCCTCCAGTGGGGTCCCAAGCAGACATTCTTGCAAAGAATAGGGGTGCTTGAGATGGACTATCACGTGCACTGCAGAGTTTGCACACTGCATAGCGCTACAGGCTAAGAGGCACAAAGAAGGAAATATGCAGAGCAAAAGTGGACACTTCATGTGGGATTTTTTTTCCCCCCCACAGGATAGAGGGATTCAAATGTTACTTTGGGCCGCCCTGTGGATGCATATTGGCTGGCAATCATGTATTCCTGCAGAGCAAAAATGTCAGGCTCTGAGATTTACCTATGCGTGTAAAAGCCTGTCCTGATATAGAAACAAAGATCTTACTGCAGAGGTGATATAAGGCCACTGTAATCCTCATCTCCCCTTCCACCAGACCACCCTAGATTAATTCTGATGTCTTTTGCTGACAGGTTTACAAATTACCTCATTAGTTCCTGTGAGCCTACATTCCTCCACTCAGTGTGTGAGAACAAATAAGCAAAGACAAAAGCAAAGACAAAAATCACAGCAGGCTGGAATTCGCACACTAAGTACTTGTCAGGCAACACAACAGTATGATATAAGGAATTTTTGCAACAAAACCAAACCAAAGCAAAAAACAAACAAACAAACAAAAAACCTTGGTCAAAACAATTATGTTTTATTCTGTGCCAGGCACAGAAAGGAGTATCTGGTTCAACTAGTTATTGGAATAATATATTGACAAGTCTTGTCTCATTTTCCTGGAGCCCATGCACTCACTTTACCTACAGACACTGTATGCATACTGTGCTACTGCTAGTTACCATTTAAATATATATATATATTTGTAATTTTCTTACAGCATTATGTTTGTACTAACGAAGTCCAGTCTTATATAAATACTGTCATAAGTAGTATATATTCTAGAAATGTATATCAGAATGTAAAACAATGGCTACAACTATGCATGTGTTTTCAAAATGATAAAATGGAACCTTTTGCTTTATTGGAATGTTTAAATACTATCTATTTGTTGACTACCTACTAATCTTCTCACTTCTAGATGAGCAAAACTATTTTGGGAAGGTGATGTTTCACATCTCTATTTTAAATCTGGAAACTACACAATGCTTCATAAAGTCTTACAACCCAGACTTACGGTATCTAGTTTTGAGTCATATGGTTTATAAAGCCCATCTCCTTATAGCCTGTGGGGTGCCAAGTTTACAGCTTAGCTTCAACAGTGGGACTCTCTGCAAAGCAATGGCACAAAACCTCCGTTTGTTCATTATTTTTATTTTTGGTAGATTTTCTTTGCTCTGCCAGATAGGAGAATTTGTTTTCAGTAGTACAATCAGCTGCTCACATGGACGTCAGTGAGGTATTTTGACATTTGTGAATACACAGACTACCTTTTAGAGCTTAAATGTGGCTTTTTTTTTTTTTTTTTTTTTTTTTCCTGATGTTACAGACTTGGACTGGAAGTCTAAATGCTAAAATAAGTGAAGTAGGATGCCTGGATTAGAAAAGATTCTGTAGGCATGTTAGAAAGTAGGTGGAAGGCAGATTTTCAGAAGGACACTAGTAACAGTAGCATATGAATGACTGAGTAAATATTTCTCCTGGAAAAGAGACTGAATAAATTAGATAAAGTATCAGATACTATAACTGAAATACAATTCCTATAGGTGGAAATTCCACACCTAAAGAGGTAGAGCAGAGCATGAAAGGGACTAATAGCCCATGTAACTAAGTGGTGCCAGCGACTGTGTAGAACCAGTGCCCATGAAATGCTACCTACCTATGCTAACCCAGATGGAAAGGGTCATCAGGGCGTCCCAATCGGGCCAGCCCAGATTGCTCAGGACAACCTGCTCCATTTCAGTATTTAAAACTGCAAAGGACAGAGATGGCAACGCCTGTCAGGGCAACCCTCTCCACCATTCTGAGATAACTGAATGGCCTTGCAATGAGCAACTCCCTTAGCTGGGTGTATCCCATCAAGTCCCATGGGCTCATGTAAGTCCATTTTGTTCAAATGCACCCTAACCTGATCAACCTCTACTAAGGGTAAGTCTTTGCTTCAGACCTTCCCCCTGGTCTTAGGGGCCTGGGACTCCTAAAAACCAGTCTTACTGTGAAAGAGTGAGGGGAAGAATGCACTGAGTACCTTGGTCTTTTATGTTTTCATTGACAGCATCCCTGTCCCATTCAGCAGTGGGCTCACATTTTCTCTAGTATTCCATTTAATGCTTGGTACCTGTAGAAGTACTTCTTGTTGTCTTTCATTTTCCTCACCAGATTTACCTCCAGATGGATTTTGGCTCTCTTAACCCCATCCTTGCACACTTGGACAGTGACTTTATGTTTCTTCTGGGTTACCTGTCACTGTTTCCACTTCCTGTTTATGCTTGTGTTCAGTCAGGAGCTCCTTCTTTATCCATTCAGGGTGTCTTCACTTGACTTCTTGATCACCTGTGTTGGGATATTATCATCAATGCACTCCAGAAATCTGTGCCACACTATGTTGTCCCTTCAGCAGATATCAGGGTCTGTAAACATGAGATTTCTTCCAGTTATCTGAAGGACTCTAGTTGTATGAGCTATCTCGTCACATCTTGAAGAGGTTGTAGCCCTGTAACTGCACACAGAACTTCATTTCCTTCTTTTGTTCCCATGCTGTGAGCATTAGCATTCACTTCAGAGAGTCATCTAGGTGTGCTGCTTTCCCAGACAAGCTGTGAGAGCTTTCCCCCTATGCTAAGGAATCCTTCTCAGTAGACTGGGGCAAAGAAGAAAACGGATGAATAATATCAGATGTTGTAGCTTCCCCAGTCCATTTAAGATTCAGAAAAGTTACATTACTATGATACAGTGGTTATGTATTCAAACACTATTGCCTCCAGTCCTTAGAGCACATTGTCAGGCAGGCAGAAAAACAGCTCCTTATTTAGTCTTGACCAACATATAAAGACTGGTTTAAGACATAATTATCAGCCATCTATAGCAGTGTAGTCAGATTCAATATCCTAGTAAGGGAAAAAAAAAAAAAAAAGCCAAAATTGGCATGATAGCAAAGCTGCCTTAAGTGAGAAAACTAACTAGAAACAGTTGCTAAAAGCATAAAAACATTGCAGACAGCATGGAGGCTGTTGATGGCTCAGACTAATTTTTCTGTGTCAGAGTTAATGTGCACTGCAAATCAATGTTTTAGGTTCAAAGTAAGTGTATCATAAATCAGAAAGGACTTGAAGTGGATCTTCAAAAAGAAAAAAGGCTATGTTAAAAGAACAGAAAGAAGAAGGGTCTTGAAAGTGAGAATGCATCTTTAAAATTCTGCTCAAAAGAGGAAAGTGGAATTAGACATGAACTCTGGGAAGTTAAAAGTTAATTCATAGCAAGGAAAGCCAAAAAGGTTTTGATGAGAAAATTGCTAAAAGCATATAAACTAGTCATAAAAATAGATTTGAAGAACACATCAGAAGCAGAAAGCCTTCCAGAAAGCCGATGGTGCTGATACCTGGCTGAAGCATTGAAAGATAACTCAAGGACAGTAAGGCCAGGGGAAAAAAAAAATGTCATGAATACTCAGCATAAGTGTTTGTTATAGGAAAAGTCAGCTGATGAATCTAAGCTAGTTATATTCTTTATTGGGAAAGGAGTTTAAAGAACTAATATCAGTGGCATATGACTTAGCAAAAAAATATAAAAAGTATTAAGATGTTTCTTGGACAACAGGATATTTACTCAGGGTTTTGAAAGGATTTCAGATAGAGAATGGCTGGATTTCAATGGATAGAAGTATATTACTTCTAATCAAAACAGCATCTGTACCAGACAAATAAGAGGGGACAAAAATAGTTGTAGTATGTTTTAAAAGGGTCTAAGGATGTTCTAGAGAACTATTTATTAGAAAGGAAGATGTTTAAGTCTATCATTTTTATAAAAATAACAGGAAAAGAATGAAATGCATAGTCACACAGATAAATATTAATGCAAAGGCAAGGATTTTGTTAGAATTTTTTAGAAGAAAGTAATAGCTTTCAAAATTTTTACAGTTTAGAAAGACTCAAAATTTGCAACAAAAAAGATAGGCTGATCTACTGTAGGTGAATTTTGAAAAAGCTTTGGCAAGGTCTGCCTGTAAAATCTCTTAAAGAAATGAAATAGAGAATGAACAAGGAAGGTGCTCTCATGAATTAATAACTGCTTAAAAGTCAGAAAACAATGAAAAGAAATAAATGGATAGCTTTCAGAGCAGAAAGAAAGGTGAAGCAGGAGGTCCCACTCTGATCTGTGCCACTTAACATTTTTATAAATGAAAAGGCCATGAATGAAGAGGTGACAAAATCTGATGACAGTATAAAACTTTTCAACATAATGAAAATTATTGCTGCTGAAGATCTCGCAATACTGAGATTTGCAAAGGTACAATGGCAGATGTTATGATGGTGTGAAGAGGCTGATGTGAATGGCAGTCCTATTCGTGGTTTCTTCATGCTACTTTTTCACCTAGTTAATTTATCTTGATCTAAAATGAAAGATGAATCAAACTGAAGACATATAGGGTCCTTTGGGATTAAAAGCCTGGCAGAATATTGAAAATCTATTCTGAGTTCCCTTCCTATCTTTCAATAGCACTTTTACTCAGTGTAGCAGTGTGGAAACCAACCAAGAAAAGTATATTTTCCTGCTTTCCAGTATTTGCAATTAAAAGCCCAATCAATTTGTTCTGATTTTAAAAAATGCTATTGGGAGATCTGTTCCCAAAGTTGGTGAAGGAGCCCTGCATTTGATTGTTATCTGAGTTGGGCTTTACTGCTTTTTTTTTTTTTTCCTGAAAGCATCAGTTTGCAAGCTTTTCTGTAGCTCTTCTGTGTGAATTTTCCCTGTTTGTAGCAAGCTGGGAAGAATTTCCTTTCCTTTCTCAAAACTCACTAGCCTTGCAGTGTAATACCTGTAGGCTGGAGTATCAGTTGATGCACACTACTTTAATGAGCATAAATTCTAGCATCTTTGTTTAAGCAAGAAGGCATCTGCCTGGAGGCATCGACTAATACAAATAGGACAACATTTCACTCTTACAAAACCTTTGGCATTTCTGATATCCTGAAAATGCCTTTGATTTCCAGATGAAAGAAACATATCAGGAAAATGTAGACTTGATTTTAATGGAAAATTAATAGAAAAAAAATAAGGTACCGTTCTTTTTCATAATGCCCAGGGAAATGTGTGTCATTTGCTCTAAAAACAACAAAATTGGTTTAGCATATCCACATCAACAGTGAGTTTGACTGGTTAAGTTTAATAATGTTTAATAATGTTATGGCATCAACCAGACATAAACTGTATTTAGTGAAGCAGAACCCTTCAATCAAAATAAAAGTTAATCTATTTTTTGTAAGTGTAATAACCAGTAACATGGTTAATGATTACTCTTCCCTTATGAAGGGAGACTTATATTTGTGAAGTGTGTGGTTATCTTCAGACGCTTTTAAGCAGTTAGTGACATAGGGCTGTTGAGACATTCAACTACTAGTATTTTGGGCCAAAAAAATTCATGACCTTTCTAAGTTCTGCCTTTGGAATGAATCTACACCTGTGCTGCAATGTGGAGAACTGCACAGGAGTTCTCAAAACAACTATGAACTTTTAATTTGGCAAGGTTGTTCCCCAGCAGTTGATAAAGTGAAGTTGAAGGTTTATACTATTCTTTTGCTTCTGTCTGAATTGTACTTGCCATGTTTATATCCAAAACTTTGCTGAGTCTTATAGACATAGTTTATCTTACGCAGAGTATAAGGATTTTGGGGAGCCAGATTTACACTGTGTTGGCCTCACAGATGGAAACAATTATGCCCATTTATTTAATCAATGGACATAATTCATTGCATATCCATCACAGGAAACCAAACTTTGGGTGATACTAAGCTTTCAGTTGCACTGAAATTGCATTTCAACCAATGTTGGTGTTACCAGTTGTGTAGACTCCTCGTTTATTTTCTCTTTTGACATAGGATCTATGAGGCTTCAGACTGGTGCCAAGATAAAAACAAACGGAAAGAGTAAAACTATACTGATATGAATTCTGAGAATACAACTTGATTTTTTCAGATCAGTAAGCTAGAATGATATCTTCGGAAAAATGAAAATTAATTTGTTTGTCTGGCATTGTCCTTTTAAAACCCTAAATAAATCAGTTACTTTATCCAACATTCAAGCAGATCTGTGCCAACCTTGGCCAAACAGAGACCACTGGAACGTGACTTTTTACTTGATTTCTCCTTAAAAGGTAGGTACATTTATCCATTTGCTTCAGTAAGAAGAATGTATAAACATTTATCTCCAAAGTGTATTTGGGAATTTGAGGCATGTAATAGTGTGCA
This sequence comes from Anser cygnoides, assembly GCF_040182565.1. Taxonomy (NCBI): domain Eukaryota; kingdom Metazoa; phylum Chordata; class Aves; order Anseriformes; family Anatidae; genus Anser; species Anser cygnoides. The sequence continues at coordinate 131,377,253 of NC_089873.1, read as the reverse complement.
AATCAGCTTTTCTAACAGAAGTCATATCAAGAAACTCGTGTCTTCAGTGAATATGTGCAAATATTGTTGTTAATGCTTAAATTAGTCACTTTGGAAAACTAGATTGGTGCTTTCATCAGAAGGAAACTCTCCAACCTTCTTCCACAATCACCATTCATATTATATATTCTTCTGATCAGATATTCCTCTGATTCATGTGGCCCAGTAAGAAACATATGCAGAGAGAAGGAAAAATCATTTTCTTTAGATTCGTGGGCTATTGCCTCATTTATTCAGATGTTAAAGTGGGTATTTTAGATTTTGGAAGTATGTGGAGGTTTTGTTTGTGTTTTGTGTGTTTTCAGAAGTATGACAGTAACAGAGGAATTAACGGTGCATCATTTGTAGAAATCTGTGAGCACTCAACAACTCTGTAAATAAGTACATAACACACAACTTTTTTTTTTTTTTTTTTTTTTAATCTCAATAACACCATGCTTGCAGCTTAAGCTGTGTTAAAATTGTGTAGATTTATTGTTGGGCTGATGTTGCAGAAGCCTTTCCATCTGTCTGAAGGTCAGGAACAAACACAAACCTCTGCACTTATGAATTAGCCCTGGCAATATCATAAAATATCCTTTTGCAACTTTCATTATTAACTCTACTTACAAACAGCCATGGAGCCACTGACTCTGTCTATGGAACTAGTGCAAAAACATGATCTTCAGTCCCAGAAAAGCATGGTGTGAGGACCCTGCCTGTCAGGAAGGATTCCTTTCTGCTGAACCATGAAATGTCTTTGAAAAACAGGCTATTATTGCAGAAAGTTAGATAAAAACAAAACAAAACAAAACAACACAACACAATACTTTAAGCAGTGTGATTTTAAATGTCAATAACATTTCGAGTTGGTGCTCTGGAGTCTGTGAAGCTAACTGAAAAACTGGACAACTTCTACTATCTTGACTTGTGGTAAGGTGTCAGTTCTGGTATGTGATGGCAGGAGCTGAGCTGTGCTCAGCAGTAGTTTCTGGGCTAGTATTGTTGGCAACTTCGGAACATCAACTGAAGTTGTTGCCTGACAGATCCTACATTTAAAAAATCTGCTGTGAAGCGAGAAGTTCTTTGAAGGTGCAGGTTCATACTACAGGTAGCCTATATTTTGTTGTCATTTGATGCTGGGCAATTTGAGCTCTAGTAAGTGGTGTGCCTTTCCATTACTAGAAAGGAACCAGTCTTTGTCCCTAGGCTGTCCTAGACTTTGAGCTGTCTCTGCTTGATTTGTGTATACAGAATTCAGCCCATGTATGAGTGCTTTGTAACAGGCAAAATAATTAATAAAAGTAACAGAAAAGTGCTAATTCCCACTCTTTGTCATACAGAATACATATAATCTGACGATTTAGTGCCTTTTATAAGTGTTGTCTGCTGAGTGTTTCTTGAGCACTGGTCTAAGATCTTTGCTTTACTTGTAACTTTTTCCCTGCTTCTTATATCTCAATATTGTTGTGATTTGGGGGATATAGGAATGTTACTTAGTCATGCAACACCAGTCTAAACTCACTTCACCACCAAGTGACCCTATACAGATCCATGGAGAGGCATATAAATTTGTCGTTTAATAGCAGATACCTAATCATGGTAGGAGTAGTAAGGGTATCCTTGACAATCTGTGCAATTTGGGCAGGATTTCCTCATACAGAGTGACCTCTCTTCCTCCTATCTTGTATTTTCTCAGGGAATGAGCTCTGCATGCACCTGCGTGGAGTCAGTTTAGTTCCAAAGGGAATTAGATTTTTTTGGCATTTTTATAGTCTAATCCTTGATATTTGGAAGAATACAGGAAGAATTTGTAAGTATCCCACACATCTGTGAAGAAAAAGAGGCACTCCAAATTTCTAGGCTGTCAGAATGTCAGAAAATAAAGGAGAGACTCAACACCTACGTTTTCCTACCTCTGACTCTAATCTATTGAAAAATGTAATGATATAACCTGAAGCATCATCTTCGAAAGAAGTCTTAGCTGGAGATTAAAAGCAAGATATTATTATGATGAAACAGAGCAACAGCAAGAAATCTAAAAAGAAACTCTTCGTAGAAAACAATTTTAAAGATTAATTGGTAAAAAGATGGTATTATTTCAGAAGCTCCCACGAAGAACACACACACACACACACACACACACACCCCACCTCCAGAAGATGCTAAAAATAGAAATATATGAGTTTTGAGATTAATATTTCCAGCTGAGGGAATACCTGAGGAGAAAAATATGAAAGTTGTTGCCTGAAATGTTTGCAGTTATTTGTGCAGATAAGGAATTGAAAGGAAATTTGAAAGGAATTGAAAGGAAATTTGAAAGGAATTGAAATTCTCTGTGAGGCCACAGGCTGCTCTGCTCAGAGAGCTTGTTTGTAATGAAACTTCTGAATGTTCTGTTTGCAGTGCTGTGGAAACTATCCTCTGTACGAAAGCAGGATATTCAGGACGTAGCAGGATATTCTTCAGAACTAGTGAATAAGACTGGATTAGGAAGCTGGTTGGGAGGAAGAAATGTCTTAATTTTAGGGTCTATTTTTCTCCAGACTTAGAACTAATCAGAGCTTGAAAAAAATTTCTTTTTCTGTAAATGAGGTTTAAAAATGGTGTGTCAGAGGTTATTGTTTCACTCACAGAGCCAAACTGGGCATGCAGGAATTGAAATGATCTTTTGAATGGTACTATGTCTTACTACAAATTTCAAAGAGGTATACCAATAATTCTGTGTGTGTCAAGTATTACGATAGGTTACAATCAAGACCTGGTGTTCACACACTGGTACTTCTGACTTTCTGTACCATGTGTCTAGGTGTCCAGTGTGATCACAATTGTCACATGAAAAGGAGAGTATTAAGCAGAATTTACATTTATGCTGAATTTATTCTTCCTACCCCGTTCCCACTGTGGTATACTTTGCTAGGCGTGTATTTTAGTGAAGTCCCTGTTACTTGTAAGAAACATCAAATCTCTGTTCTTAGCTGACTTGAATGAAGAGCTTGTGGGACATGATGTAATTTAGTAGGAGTAAATGTGGCAGAATCTGTCCCTGAAATGTTTAAGGACACAATGTCCTTCCCTTCCCTTCCCTTCCCTTCCCTTCCCTTCCCTTCCCTTCCCTTCCCTTCCCTTCCCTTCCCTTCCCTTCCCTTCCCTTCCCTTCCCTTCCCTTCCCTTCCCTTCCCTTCCCTTCCCTTCCCTTCCCTTCCCTTCCCTTCCCTTCCCTTCCCTTCCCTTCCCTTCCCTTCCCTTCCCTTCCCTTCCCTTCCCTTCCCTTCCCTTCCCTTCCCTTCCCTTCCCTTCCCTTCCCTTCCCTTCCCTTCCCTTCCCTTCCCTTCCCTTCCCTTCCCTTCCCTTCCCTTCCCTTCCCTTCCCTTCCCTTCCCTTCCCTTCCCTTCCCTTCCCTTCCCTTCCCTTCCCTTCCCTTCCCTTCCCTTCCCTTCCCTTCCCTTCCCTTCCCTTCCCTTCCCTTCCCTTCCCTTCCCTTCCCTTCCCTTCCCTTCCCTTCCCTTCCCTTCCCTTCCCTTTCCTTTCCCACAGTAGAATAACCAGGGAAATTACTGAATCTGATAACAATCAGCCTGGTGAGTGAGTGAGACATCAGGTTGCTAGTTGTGTCCTTACACTAGTTTGTGTTTTGTTCCTGTGCTCACAGTTCTGTGAAGTGTTTGATATATGCTATAGAATGGAAGAATGAAATGGCACGTGGTGACTATGATTACCATTATGGGTAATTAAATAACACTCTGAGACCTCTAGCAGTAATTATCTCTTCAAAAGTCATCTTTTCCTGATAATTAAGGGCCCATTGGAGTCAGTGTCATTACTCCTAGTGATTTATGTAGGAACAGAGCAGGCCCCTTGTTTTCTTCTTTATTAACTGCAGGTTCCCTTTCCCACCCTGTCCTAGCTGTACCCAGATGCAGCAAAGCGTAGAGAGCAGTGAAGGGAAAAAATAAGGCTTAGAAACTGTTTTTGCGTTCCTGATTCAGAAATGCCAATTAACCTGGCAAAGTGGCCTACAGACAACCCTGTTTTATAACACAGGAAAAGTGAAATTTACATCATGAGTAGCAGAAGCAAAACTCACTTCCCCTTTCTTTCATCCATGTACTGCCTACAGGACTTCCAGGGCTTTTCACTGGTGGAAAGAGATAAAACACCATCTTATAGGTTCCTGCTGATGCAGTATTTTTTTGTGCAGAAACATGCATTAAAGTTCTCTGGCTGCTCTGAGCCCTCATCGCGTCAAATATATGTACAAGATGTAGGGAAACATCAGCAGATTTATAAATCCAAGAAATGAAGGCTTTTACCACAACCTTTTTTCAAGGCTTTATCTTATTCTTTGTTTGTTAACGTGGATATTTGATAGATTTTTTAAAAATTAGTTTTAATGGACAGTGGTAAGAGTGTCCAGATCTTATCCTAGTTATGAACGGTTATGAATGGTGGTGAGTACTTCATGTTACTCTAACAAACCCAGGATTTTTCTCCTCCATTCTTGTGCTTTTGTTCATTGCTGCTTTAGTTTCTTCCGTTTGAACTTCCCAGAGCGGTCAGCAGATAGTTGCTTAAATAGAAATGCTTGAGGTCTGATGCACTGAGCCATCACCAACAGCTAGCATCAAAACATGATTTTTCTTTGTGGTGGACACCTCAAGCTTGATCTTTTGTCAGTTCCCCAGCCTCTCTGACTCCGTGCCTCCCTCCAATGCAGCAGTCTTTCTCTTCTAGCAATCAGGAACTTCTCCTCGTGCTGCTGTACTGCTTCCTAAGCTTGTTACCTTTCTGGTCTCATGCATTTTGCACCCTCCCTCCTCTTCAGCTCCTGGTTGCCTCTGCTGCTTCTGCAGCTTGCTCTGAGGTGTTGTCATGTGGAGAAAAAGAGATGCCTTGCTGCTGTCTCTCCCACTGGCCCCTGCCTGGCACAGTGTTGTTACAAGAGGTATCTGAGGCTGCTGAGATGGTTGTCCTGGGACATGCGGGCATTCAGTGCCATGTCAGAAGGCATGGCATGAAGTGTCTGACTCTAGCTCTCAGTTTCCAACATCTCAAGTATCCAGGGCTCTCCAGCAGCAGCAAAGTGTCATCAAAGCTTCCTCTTCCTTTACTGTGGTCATAAGCACTTGTTACCTGTGCCTAGGGTTTCCAAACCCGTCTCCTGCACTTGTGAGACTGCAAGGCGGGGTATGGCAGGGAACCACAGCAAAATCCTTGTCTATATACCTGCTGTAATGGGAATGCAAGGGATATATCTGTTATAGCTGCGTGAGATAAAAAGGAAAAAAACCAAAACTCTTACTGTGCCAGAAAAATAGCACAGAGATCACTTTCTTTACTACTTTAAGACCATACTATCCCTGTAGTTCAGTTCCAGTATAACACAAATATCCCTCTGGGCCTGTGAATCAACCTTGCCCTTATTTTAATATAGGCATTTGTATTTATATATGTGAGTGGAATAACTTGTCCTTGAATGCGGTGGCTAAAGGAGCTGTGATCTTTGTTAAATACATTTTTGTGTGGAACACTTGCTGCTATTTTAATGCATTTATTTGTCTGCAAATTTCTTTTTAACGTGCTGAATTCAAATTAATATGAGGGAAAGCCCTAGGCAGGAGACATTAATTTTATGATTATATGTTAGACTTATGACAGTGACTTATGACTTATGCTAGTGCCATACACTGCTTCAAATGAGCAGAAGTACCTTAGATGTGCATTGAGGTCTTATTGATATAAACTTATTGCATCTGAGCCCCTGCAAGCCAAAAAGTTATCACTAGGAGATAAAAGGAAGTATGAGAACGGGATATTGTTAAGTAAGCTCTACAAGGTTATAGGAAGTCCTCGCTGAGAAAAAAGACCATACATTTGCCAAATAAACATTTTTTTTCTTCCCTATGTTAAACAGCTCTTATTAAAAATAAACAAAATACGCCTGAAGACAAACAGCAAGAAGAGTATTCTTCTTTCCCAGTGGAGATAGTTCAGCTATTGATTATCACCTTTCAAACACTATTACCATGGCCATGGCCAAATGACAGAACACTATACTGCATACGTTAGTGAAAAAGCTGTGGGAAAGTCAGAGTCTGGTAATCAAGAGCAGTGATTAATGTAACTGCCTGCAGAACTGGTGCCATTCCTGCTCCCAGATATGTCACCTATTTTTATCTTGTGGACACTGTTGGCTCATGAAGGGTACCAGGTGTGTAGGTTTCTCCTCCAGATACTTGCTAGAACAATAAAACTATTTAGGATAAAAAGGACCTCTGGAGGTCATCTAATCTAATGTCCTGTTCAAAGCAGTGCCTGTGTTGAAGTCAGGTACAGGTTAGATCATATTGCTCAAGGCACCAGTCAAGTTCTGAATATCTTCATGGATAGAGGTCTCACAGCCTTTATAGGAGAACCTGTTGTAGAGTTTGACTACCCTCCCTGTTAAAAGAAGATTTTTTTTTTTTTTACATCTAATCAGAATTCTCTGTGTTGCAGTTGGTGTCTCTTGTCCCTCATCTCTTTCACTATGCATCTTCAGGAAGTTTGACTCTCTTTTCCCTTTATCCTCCTACTAGCTGGCTGAAGAGAAGATCCATAACCTACCCCCTCCACCCCTTAGTCTTCCATCTCAAGAGTGAATAAACACAGTTCTGTCAACCTCTCCTACATGTTTCTATAGAAAATGGCATTAAAAAAAAAAAAAAAAAGTTGTGTGTGTTTGGAAAGATGGTGGAAGGGAGAAAGGTCATAGATGGTCTGTCCAGTATTAGATAGAATATATATTTCAGAAATATTTGCTCAGGAACTAAAAATGACAGTACAGGTGGAGTGCAGGTTTAATTTTTCAGTTATCAAAAGTCTGTGAAAAATAGAAGTGTTCTTCAACCACATCTAGCTCTGTAGCCCTAACTGGACTACAGATTTTCATGTCCCCTAGTGTGTGTTCATGTCTTCCAAGGGAAGGTTAATAAACACATTAATAGTATTCTGCTCTCAACAACTTTCCACCTAACAGAACCATCAAATCACCTCCTTTTCTCTTCTCAAAAATGATTTATAGACATCTCTCTTTTGCAGAAGTGCATAGATATGTGTATGCAGTGTAGTATCTGATGTTTGTCATCTTGATATACAGAAGATTTTAACTCCTGGATGTGTGATGAGGCTATCACTCCCCACAATCACAGTGTTTTATATAGCAACATTGCACTGCAAGCAGATATCGATTTTGAACTTCAGGCACAAGTTGGAATATTTTTAACCTTACATATTTTAAAATATTCCATACAAGTGAATATTTATGTTTTGAATTACTTCGCCGCAGACATCAATCTACATATTTACAAGCTGACCTCATTTTTCCATTTCTCATCTGTCTAGATTCCATCTCCTTCCATTTCATTAGGCACTGCAATGTTTTCTATTCTAAATACAACTTGTAGCATGCTATTGATTCTTTCATCTAGTTATGGAGATGTCAAACAATTGAACAGCATTTCTTGTACCCATCTGGAATATCCCTCTGCCTTATGCTGATCTGTAATGACACCCTGACAATATTTCCATTCTCTGTGTATAATCCTTCACCGAGTTCATTGTTGCTCTAACTTGCCATTCTATGCAAATCAAAAAATAACTTTCACTCTTCAGAACAACTATTAATTTGTATTCTTAGAGATAGAAGCATTTTAAATTGCATCACTACAGGAACTAATATAGATTAAGAATTGTGTATCAGTAGCAGTGAGCTCATAAAGTTATAAGGAAATTTTACCAGGTAATTAGAAATTAATGTTAAAGCATTACATTTCCTCTTTAGATTAATGCAACTCTATCACACTTGAAATGTCACTGCAGCAGCTGTAGACATCATCTTCAAAGAACTTGCTAATATTTATATATATAATTATGTTAATGAGTTCAGCTATTTGCCCCTTTACCCTGCATACTTTTGAGCATGTATGTGTGATTTTCAATAATACGATGAATACATTTTCAAGTTGAGAGGCTGTGACAAAAGTAGCTTCACTAGAGAAGGGCCATCAGATGATATCTAGACAAAATGGTGAATTATTGAATTTCTGTGTGCCTGGTTACATCTTTTCCCTTATTTCAAGCTGCCTTGCTGTTTGTTTAAAAATCCCACTAGAAGAGTTTTTCTGGTAAACAGGGAGAAACAGCCATATGGGATTAGACAGAAGATGCCTTAGGGCTAAGTCTTTACTATCTTTTGAGGTAAGCTTTAAAGCTTCCTTACAGTCAGTGTGCTGCTCCACACAGACTCATTCATCCTCAGCCACAGGCACCTTGCACATCAGTCTTTCTGGGACATGCAGACAAACTGCTAGCATGCCTCTGGGTCCTGCACTACTCACTCATGTAGAGCAGGCTGTGGGATCCAAAGACATGTATAGTAGTTGGTATCCCATCTCTTACACAGCTGGGTATCAGATGCTTCAAAAGAAGGTTCATGACTAGTAATGGTGAACAGTTTAGAAATCAGTTGGAATCACATAATTGAATAATTTAGGTTGAAAGAGACCTCTGCATGCCATCTGATACAATCCATTGCTCATATAAGGTCTAATTATATCAGTTTGCTCATAGATGTGGATGGAGATCCCCAAACTGTTCTTGACACGTTACAGTATTTGACCACTCTCATGATAAAAATATTTTTCCTTATATCTAGTTGGAACTTCCCACGTTCCAAATTGTGCCTACTGCCTTCTTTTATTTTTATTTTTTTCTTATTGTTGTGCACATCTGAGAAAAGCCTGGCTCAGCCTGGCTCCATCTTCTTTGTATCTTCTGATCAGGTAGCTGGAGACAGCATTATAGGTCTCCCCTACTCCAGTCTGAACAAAATCAACTCTCTCAACCTCTTCTCATGTGTCATGTGGTCCAGTCCCTGGAGAGCTTGGTGGCCCTTGGTTGGATCTGCTCCAGTATGCCCCTGTCTTTCTTGCACTGGTAGCCCAGAACTGGACACAGCACTACAGGTGTGCCTCCCTTGTGCTCAAAAGAGGGGAATAATAACCTCCCTTGAGCTGCTGGCCACACTGTTGGATAATACAGTCAAGGACATAGTTGGCCTTCTTTGCTGCTAGGACATACAGCTGTCTCTTGTCCAGCTTGTTTCCTACCAGGACCCCCAAATCTTTTTCTGCAGAGCTGCCTCCCAATCCCCGCATAGCTTATATTGTTGCATAGGTTTATTCCATCCCAGCTTTTGCATATGTTTTTGTTGAACTTCATGATGTTCCTGTTTGCCCATTTCTCTAACCTGTCCAGGTCTCTCTGAATTGCAGTCCTGCCCTCTACCAAATTCGCTGTTCCTCCCAATTAAGTGTTGTCTACAGACTTGCTCAGAATGCATACTGTCCTGCGATTGGGGTTAGTAATGAAGACATTAAGCAGTAGGCTTCAGTGTCATCCCCTTAGGGATGCTGCTGGTTACTGGCTGCCAGCTGGACTGCACCACTAGTCACAACATTTTGCTCTACTGCCTTCCCAGGGACCGAGATGAGGCTGACCAGCCTTTACTGACCTGGATTCTTCTGCCTTCACTTCTTGAAGATGGATAAAGACTTTCTACAAAGATTATTGCTCTGTACCACCTGGTGGTTAATAATTATTTTATACTATATACATAAGAACTTACAAACTTCATAGACAGCATAAACAGACTTCCATTAAATAAAAAATCCTGCAGATTTCTTGGCTCCAAAACCAAATCAGGTCAGTGAATTAATGAGGTAACTATACATATATATAATTAAAGCTGCTCCTTTCTTTTGTTGTTTCTGAATATCAGCCAGTACTGATTTTTAGACATCATGATTCTCACTAACACATCTTTATTAGATCCCTACAGAGCACTTTGCAATCTTCTCTAGTTCTAGCCAAATGAAATAATTTTCAGCCATCTGCAACTTTGCCTGCCTCACCATTCTCTTTTTTTTTGTCAATTATACTCATACTAAATATATGGGGTTCTATCAGACATCAGACATCGGTTCTATCATGTTCCTTGAGGTGTTTTAAAAGACTATTTTTAAAAGACTATTTTAAATTAATTTTTGACAAGATTGATATTGAAATAAAACACCGTGATCTGTAATTCTCCAGATCCCTACCATGAATTTTTTTTTAGAGCTGGAACAGTTGCTACCCTGCAGGCCTCCAATATGGTTGCTGATTTTAAACCAGAGATTGCATACTTTGCTAGCTGTTAAATCCCTTCTGTCTTCAGCACCTGCAGAGCTCTGAGATAGGTGCCAACCAGTCCTAGTGATTTGCTGCTGTTCAATTTACCAGTTTGTTCCAGCTTCTTTTCCTGTACGTCTTGTCTTGAGTCCCTGATCATGGCCTATCTTCAGTACTTGAAATTTCTGAAATTTCTGATTTCCTGCGTTAGTAAGTGTATAATTTTTATGCAACATGGTGAGAAAGGATTATCCAAAGAACTCTTTCAGTATATTTCTTTTTTTCTTTTTCTTTTTTAGTTTCTGGTCATCTGGTTTTGAGATTTACTAGTTCATTCTTGACATTTTATTTCTACACTAGCTGGAAAATTTCATTGGGTTTGTCTTAAATCTTACAATTATTCTCCTTCTTTGATCTTCTAGCTTCTTTCCTGCACACTGCCATTGATGTTTTTTCTACTTTCTTATTCACTTTTCTGGGGTCAGATTTCTTCCTTATGAATGAAGCCAAGTGCACTTTAGTAGACTTTTTCATTTTTACTTACCCAGCTAATTTCCTCAACTATCAGCTTATTTTTTTATATTCATCATATATTTTAATTTTTTATTCATTGTATCACTTCATCCATGAGGTTAAACTTCTAAGATACTTCCATTACAAGAAGAATCCAGCTTAAATAATGTTCTGGGGAAAACCCAACTAATTATGAAGTCTTCAGATGTCAAGAAACCATGTTGCTCAGTCCAATAAAGGTCCTTCTGTTAATTAAGGATCAACGTTCACTTCATCAATGGAAACTGAAGTGAAAATATCAGGAGATGAGGAAATGAGAGATTTTCCAGCATGAAATGTTTAAAGCAGTAACCCTGAAGTCAGCTTTAACTTCTCCTAGAGACAGCAAAAAATTCAAAGCGCTTGACAATGGCCTTTAAGGTGAAGGATGAATACCGAGGGAGGAAAAAAAAAAAAACAAACAAAAAAACGCAAACCACACGTACACGTAAAAACAGGTTTTGGATTTATAGATTGCTATGGGGTAGTGAAGGTACTGATTTTCTTCAATTTCTGTAAATCTTTCTGTGTGAACTTGTTCATCCAGATGGAGAATCGGTAATGTTACTGATACAGCAGCCCTACAGTGTACAGTTGTAGATAATTTTCCTCAATATTACTGATGACCTTTTGTTATAATTACTGAGATATCCACATATATTCATGATTTTTTAAAGTAAAGGAACTTTCTATTTTTACCTAGAAAATAGTACTTTCTCAACCTCAACCCTAGCCTAGCAGATCTATTTTTCTAGCATTTTTATTCCTGGTAACAACTGAAACCCGCAAGGACTTCCTTCTTCATAACCTACAGGTTTCTCTACCCTACAGCAATTCCGAGTACTTAACAAGCTAGTTTCTAAACTAAACCTAGGAAGGAGATATATTTACAATAAAATGAAATTGCCAATGGAATTCTGAAAACTAAACAAGCTATCACTTTCTTTCTCTCCCCATTTCCATCACAATATGATGAATCATAAATTAACTTTCATTCTCTTGCAAAAGCTTTTGTAGCTACAAATCCAGCTGGTTATAACATGAGGACAGCTCATTCTTCCTACCAATCTTTAATTCAATTTACACCTATGCCACGGGGTCTGAGCTAAAAAATAAAGCTTTGTGTAGAAAACCATTGGATTTTTGGATATTTCTAAATTAGCAAAAAAATGTTATCTTTCTGAATGGATAAACATCAGTGAAAGAGTTTTTGTTGATTTACTTTCTCTTCAGTGAGGCAGAATTCTGAAATGCTGAAGCTTTACACCACTCAGCTTCACTCTTTAACTGCTTTGAACATTCCCTGAATCAGTCTGGGCCTCAGGTGTTTCCCAAACTGTGTTCTGGGGCTCAGTTTCCCCAGCATACCTGCACGATGCTGTGGATGGTAAGTGTTGGACTGTATGAGGCCTGTGAGGCTTTGCACCGCAAAAATGAGCAGTGCAAAAGCTAAATCCTTTCACAGGCAGTCAGCGAGTGGCTGCTGTTCAGGAAGGATTAATGCTCCAATATTCATCATGTCGCCTCCTGAGCCCTCATCACTTCCATGTAAGACAATGTTGTGGTTTAGCCCTGGCAGGCAGCTCAGCTCCACCCAGCTGCTTGCTCACTCTCCCCAGAAGGGATGAGGGAGTGAATTGGAGAGGTAAAAGTACAAAAACTCAAGGTCTGGATTAAGGACAGTTTAATAGATGAAGCAAAACCCAAATATGCGAGCAAAGCAAAACAAGGAATTCATTCACTGCTTCCCATGGGCTGGCAGTTCAGCCACTCCCAGGAAAGCAGGGCTCATCATGCGTGATGGTTTCTTGGGAAGACAAACACCATCACTCCAAATGTCCTTCCGTTCCTACTCCTTTAAGCAAGGTTTTATTGCTGAGCATGATGCCACGTGGTATGGGACATCTCTCTGGCCAGCCTAGGCCAGATGTCCTGGCTGTGTCCCCTCCCAGCTTCTGGTGCACCCCCAGCCTCCTGGCTGGCAGGGCAGCATGAGAAGCTGAAGAGTCCTTGGCTCTGTGTAAGCGCTGCTCTGCAACAACTAAATATATTGGTGTGTTATCACCACTACTTTCATCAAAAATTGAAAATACGACATTGAGTGAGTCCCACACAATGTAAAGAAAATTAACTCTATCCCATCCCAAACCATTAGAGATACCATCTGGGCTCATGAGAAAATGGAGAAATGGAGACTGCTTTTGCAGCCAAGTAGTATACACAACTGCTTTGCACCCTGGCTCCCTTAGATATATTCCTTCCCTCTGGAAAGTAGTATTTACTAAAGATTTTGTTGTTGTTGAATCTAGAGCAGGTAGAAATGGAGGCACTGCCAAGAAGAGAATTCATGTAGTGTTTTTCAAATGAAATTGGAAAATTTACTGCAAAAATGTTTTCAGTGATTTTCTTGGTTCATATTTCATAGATGATACTGTTCACAGGAGTGAGTTGGTTCTGATAAGTTTTCACATTGGAAAAAATGTTTTAAGAAATTCATGTATGAAGTAGCAGTCTTCCTGCTTTTACATTCCGAAATGAAAGATTACCTCATTCATTTTGCAGTAGTAGCAGTTTACACACAAACATTGAAATGCACAAACTGAATGAGAATCTTTGTATTATTTTTTTCCAAATTACTGGCTTGTGTAAGATACATATTTTAAGCATTGATTGTCGTTCCAATCAAGAACTGACTCATGTTTCTTTCCAGGTATCCTATTTCCAGGTATCCTATATTCTATGATTCTTATCCTTTATTGGTAGAATCACACATAGCTCATTTTCCAGCCTCTGCAGTCTGATATGTGCATGAGAGGACAAGCAGAACATTTTCTATGCTTCAGGTAAAATGACTGGGATGGCTGAAATGAATGATGACTATTAGGATTTTCATTGCAAAGTCAAGTGAGTGGAAAATACTACAGCAGCAAGAATCCTTCAAGCTAACATAAGTATTGGAACCATAGCTTTTAAAGTTCTCTATTTAATTTTTCGATTATGTGGCCACTGCATTAAAATAATTTTTGTGCATTTAATAGTCTAAGTGGGTGAAATGCTAAAAGGTACCAATGCACAATCTTTCAGCATGACTTAAATATCTAATTCAGAACCATGTTTCTGCACAACAGCATGATGTTTTCATGCAGTGTTAGTTCACTGGAGACCTGAAGTAACTGCTGTGTAGTGGGAGAACAGTCAGCTGTGATTTTTGTGGAAAGAGGAAGAGGTGGAGAAGTGAACCTGCTAGAACACACATGCAGATGCCACATCCTTCTAAAAGTGTTGGTTGAACAAGCATATAATTTTCCAATGAAGCTTTCCAGGCTCTGGGTTTTCTTCAACAGTCGTATACTCTCTATTTTTCTAATCACTTAATTCTTCTTTTTTATATTTCAATAAAATATTTCCAATCGACTTGACTTTGTGTATATGACTCAGTAAGGGCTATATAGATGCCAGTTTCAAGTATAAAATGAATGCTCTCATGCCATTCTTAAAAAAGAAGAGCAATAATTTAATATACTCTCAATGTTGCTCAGATTTAGTTTTGAAAAATTACTTCTCAAAGCTCCTGTTAGAAAGAATTATTATTATTATTATTATTATTATTTTTAATTTGTAAATTTTGTAATTGGAGATGAGCAAGGTCAAGGTCCCTCCCCTCCAAACACATTGTCTCCATGGCATTTAATTGCAGGCTGTAAACATGTTCTAATGACTTATCTTCTGAGTGACCAAAATTAGCAGTTCACACTACCATCTATCTTTTACGATGTTATGTCCATGCCTCCTAAGAAATAAGGTATCCACTCTCAGCTTGTACAGCCCATCAGGAGGAATTCCCCAGACCCTCATATGCTTCTTGTAAATTGATTATTTTATCGATTCATTATTCCGTGAATGTAAAACATTTCCTGGAAAGGGTAAAAAGTAGAGTATACTAACGCCTCTTGGAAACTAGAGGGATTTTCCCTTCCATAAAATGTTTACTCATTCACCTCAAATAATTCATAAACCTCAAATTAAAACTTTTATGAAAGTGATGATTGAGAGTTTCTCTGATGATCTGTATCATACACAGAGTTAGAGTGCATAACATGAGCTAGAAATGTGCTGTGGTTTAACCCAGCAGGCAGCTAAGCACCACACAGCCGGCTGCTCACTCTCACCACTGCGAGTGAGATGGGGGAGGGAACTGGAAGGAAAACAAAAGTAAAAACTTGTGGATTGAGATAAAGAGAGTTTAACATGATAGAAATGTAATGGAAAATAATACTAATGATAATAATAATTATATATTTGTATATATAAAACAAGTGATGCACAATGCAATTGCTCACCATCCACCAACTGATGCCCAGCCAGTTCCCGAGCAGCAGTCCACCCCCAGACAACCCTCTCACTTTTCATTGTTACACGTGATGTCACACGGTATGGGACATCCCTTTGGCCTGTTTGGGCCAGCTGTCCTGGCTGTGTCCCCCTCCCAGCTCCTGGTGCACCCCCAGCCTCTTCACTGGCAGTGCAGTACAAGAAGCTGAAAAGTCCTTGGCTCTGTGTAAGGGCTGGTCTGCAACAACTAAAACGTCACTGTGTTATCAGCATTATTTTTCTCCTAAAATGAAAACATGGCTCATATAAGCCACTATGAAGAAAATTAAGTCTATCCTAGCTTAAACCAGGACAAAATGTTTCTTTTATTTTACCAAATTTTTATGTTTCCATCTTTTTAGTCCAGATATTTTGAATTTATAAGCTGCAGTAGCTTTTACAAGAAATTTACTGAGGGGACAATTTGAAGATGGGGTTTACTTGAACTTCCACTGCTTTTGCATCCTGGTGAAGTAGGGCATGAGAGTCTACAAGTCCGAATGGGACAATACAATATCATCTCTACAAACTTGTCCAAGAGAAAAATCAGACCCTTACCTTCATGTTTTAGAGGCATATTTGGCTTATACTTGACTTACCTTGAATTCTGACTAACACCAAAACAAATTTAAAAAATAGAAAGAAAAAGCAAGTCTTAAGAAAAATAGAAGCCCACTATGGGCTAGACTAGCATGGCTTGCTGAAACACTTTTTCAGAGAAACTGGTGCTAGTCAAAAGGAAGCTGACACAGTTGCTAGTTATTTGCTTTTTCAACACAATGGATCAACCTGGACATACAGAAACGAAGCCAAAACACTGATAAATCCACAGTGAGCCATTCTACCCATTCAGATGCTGAATATCTTGCCATTTAGGAGAAATCATCAGAGAGAAGATTCTATTAAAAATCAAGCCAAAATTAATGCTAATAAATGTGTGATCAGAGAACGTCAGAGTCACCAGATAAAAAATTAATAATGACTGAATGGTTTTAACATATTTCCTTTGATTCATGGAAGCAAGGTTATAGCACAGGGAAATGCCATTGCTTTCAGATGGAACAAATGGCTCTGTATTGACTATTGAAAGCAACAGATGTTCTGCAAAGCAATACTTCCACAAAGGGACGGTCTTGGAACTATTTTGTAAACAACCTAGCTTAAATTTTAATGCATGCACTTTGAGGATGGCTGTGTGACAGAAGCTTGTGCAGATGGGTCTGGGAAGCTATGCAATACAAAGGGCATCTAACTGAATTTGGAAAGCCTCAAGCAGCCTCGCTTGTTTGAAAAAGAAATTCTGAGTGCACTTGGCTATGCTTGTATATTTGTGTGTGTGTCTAACTCTCTCTCTGTATATACATATGAAAAAAATACATCTTTTTTTTATTCAAAGTATTTGAAAACAGTTATTATTGGTCAGTATATATACATAACTTCCTTTTTTTTTTTTTTTTCCCTCACTTGACTGTTTACTTACATTATGTGATGAGCTTATGAATGGATATTCAAAGGAAACATGGTGGAAAAGCAGCTGGAAATTTCCAGTGATACTGTGAAGCTGTGGTATCTGTGACCTCAGGGTCTGTTGCTCTCCTAATGAGAACTAGCAAAAGAGAAGTGCCATTTTAGAGGAAACTGCTTTGAAGGACAGGTGTCCAGTACACAGCAGACACACATACATCTTAGGCATCTATTTCTTGTCAAATCTGCCTCCTTGCTGTCAGGTTGCAGAGAGGACTGGCTGATCCCCAAGGAGCAAGGATCCAAGGGACAACCCATGTTGTCACTTAGGGAGACAGCCCTACAGGGTCTGCACACAGTTGGGCAGAGCTGGGTGCTGGTAACAGGGTGTTGTGGTTTTAACCCGGCCGGCAGCTGAACACCACACAGCCGTTCGTTCACCCACCTCCCTCCCTCTCTGGGATGGGGGAGAGAAATGAGAAAACTGAAGCCTGTGGGTTGAGATAGAGACAATTTATTAGGACTAATAATAATAATAATAATAATAATAAAGTACAAAACAAGTGATGCACAATACAATTGCTCACCACCCGCTGACCGACGCCCAGCCCATCCCCAAGCAGCCGGCCCCCCCACCCCAGCTAGCCACCCCTATATATTGTTTAGCATGACGTCAGATGGTATGGAATAGCCCTTTGGCCAGTTTGGGTCAGCTGTCCTGGGTCTGTCCCCTCCCAGCTCCTGCTGCACCCCCAGCCTGCTCGCTGGCAGGACAGAGCGAGAAGCTGAAAAGTCCTTGGCTTGGAGTAAGCACTGCTCTGCAACAATTAAAACATCAGCATGTTATCAGCGCTCTTCTCATCCTAATCCAAAACATAGCACCCTACCAGCTACTAGGAGGAAAATTAACTCTGTCCTAGCTAAAACCAGGACACAGGGTCTTTGGCAACCCCAGACACCACAAGCAATGAGACAGGGCCAGAAACCAGCTGTGGGCAAAAGGAGATGGGGCTTGAGAGGAGATGGAGACTGACATTACCGTGGCATTGTGGGAGCAGGGATGGATTACCCCAGCCTGGGGTGACATGGGACTTCTGAGCATGTGGTAAGAGTGGGGAGGTGTTGGGGAGTGGTACCCTGGCCCTACTGGTGCCCTCAGAGCCCTGACGCTTGTTGCATCACCATTTAGTTTTGGAAATCAGAGAGCTGTAGCAGAATGCTCTTTGACTAACAGAAAACAATACCACTGGGTGTATTTTTAATATGTTGTCTCAGAATTCACCCACTTTTTAACTATGAACAGAGCAGTGCATACTTTTTTGATGAAGTTTCTACAACATTTTTTCCTTCCTCCCCCCTATTACTTGTGCAGAAGGCAAAAGCCCCAGCCTATGCTGCAGCAAGACCACATTACCTTTTACAGTCCCACAGGCTGCTGGGTTGGTAAGGCACACTGACATGATCCCAGGAGAGCTGGCAGCTTTATATCAGAAAGATCGTTGTGACTACCTATCATCACAGAAGGACTGATTGTTATGAAGCTTTGCAAAGGCTATTTCACCTTTTGTGAAACAGAAGAAATTATTGAAGTTATAGATTTCTGAAGACAGTGGTCTTTGGATTTGCTTATTTTAACAGTTGGCATCATGGAGAGCCACGTTTCCAGGCAGCATTCTGCTCTTCTGTTACAAACATGATGCAGGTCAAGATTTACGAGGGATCTTAGGCATGTGCTTTAAACAGGAAAATTAGTCTGTTAATTGAGACTACATATAAAACATATAGATATCTGGCCTTGAATTTGGAGTTAATGATTTCTTTACTGAAATGAACATAAACCACACTTTTAGTCTCACTGAATAAGCAGGCTTTAAGAATATGACTATGTGCCTTTCAGGTTCTTCCCAGAGTCCGAACCTTTAAGAATTAATAATGCTGACTTAGGACTCCAGAAAAAAGCAAAGGCTTATTTATCTGTCAGTTTTGAGTTAGGTGGATGAAAATCACCTGGCTGTTTTGGATGGATCCCAGGGAAAACAGGAAATACTAAATCCCCCTAGTGAAAGTAGTATATATGAAAAATGGATTATTGCCTATTTACTGATTTGAAAAAGATGTTTTGTTGAGGTGAACCTGGTTATGGTCTTACATAATACTGATTGAATGTCAATGAGGTAATATACAATTTAAAAGAGAGAGGGAGAGAGAGAAAGTTAGACTAATCCTAAAATCTACATTAAAAGCCACATTTTCTATTTCCAGAGAAATGTTTTTTGAAGTATATTTGTGTGGATCAAGAAGGGTATTGCTCAGGCCCTTAGGTAACACATGCAGTAGTGGCACATTACCTCCAGGGACAGCTGTAACAATTTCTGTGCTAGAGACCTTCAAAGATAGTAATTTGCATTGGATTCAGATAAGGTTGCATACTGAATGCAAATACGATCATAATTAATACAAGGAAGGGATAGGCATAATAGTGCACAAGTCATACTGTAAAATCCATTAAGTTTAGAGGAAGCTCCTAACATAAATAGTTTGCCTTCTTAAATACCTCTAACAAAAAAAAAAAAAGGAAAAAAAAGTCATTGATGAACTGCCATCACCCTAATGTCCTTGCAAGATATTAGCCCAAAATAGCACATTGATGATGTATAAATCTGAGGAGTTACAATGGGGAAACATGAGAGGTACAAAAGCATGCATATCCAAGGGCATTTCCATTATGCAATAGCACTATTGTGAGTCAATAGACTTAATGCATGCCACTGTCTGATAATTAAAAGGGAAGGGTTACTGAGGATTTTTGACCTTATTGATTTATCAAGGAGTCAATGAAAACATTAGCATATTAAAAGTTCTGAGACACGGAATTATCCTTCTTACATTAACCAGAGCAATGTCTGGCCTGGTCTGCTTTAGTTATTTCTGCAGTGTGCATGGGCCTGAGGTGCTGGAATAAGCATAAAAGATCTAGATTTGGCTGCGGTGGCAGCTAACCCTGTGAACTAAGTGAAGAATGAACAGATTGTGGAGGCACTGCTATCAGCTGAATGGCAGGCCTTGGTGCCAGACTGACGTGGGGTTTTGGCATGAGCCACCAGAGAGATATGCATGATTATGAAATTAACTGCTGTCCCTAGCAGATGCCATGTACTTTATTAATAACAGTTAAAATTAGTAAAAGTAAATTAAGCAGCTCTAGTTTTGAATATTTTTTAAATTTTAAACTAAAATGAAATTTAATTTAAAATAAAATCCTACAGAAACTGATTAGATTTCATGTAACTAATTCAAAACATTTTGTAAGAACAAGGGCTCACAACTGTAGTCTCAAGAACACACTTGATTTAATGCTTTCTAACTATTATTTGCTTTCCCTCTGTAGTAGCTCTGTAACTCAGTCTGATTTACTTTGAACTTACACCATTAAATAATAAATGATTAGTTTTTAGATGACATATATATAATTCTGATCAAGAATATACTGCATGGGATGAGTTGCACTAGAAGATAAATGCTGGGGGTGACTTTGTCATTTCTGCATCTGTTTCTTTTTTTCTTTTTTAAATGTTTGTAACAGAAGGCTCATCCCAGCACTTCTTGATAGTTTGGGCAGTGTCCCAGGGGAATTTCACTGCACTAGTTGCATAACTGAAGTAGATACTGTTTGGTCCAGTCAGATCCTTGTGTGCATTCAACATGCGGTATAAAGATTCAACATTTCAGTATGTGCTTGACCTTAAAAATTCTGGAACTGAGTCACTGGACTCTCCAGACTTTTTTTTCTTTTTTTTTTTTTTTTTTTCTTTTTCCAGCAGCTTGTACTCACATCTCTGTAAGCCCTGAATACAGGAACATCTCTGAATAGCACCAACTGCATAACCACCATTTGCTTTCCTAGCCCTTCCCTTTGGACAGGCAGGCCTTCTCAGTATTTGCTTCTTTAAACTGCCTTTCTGTGCTGCAAGACATTCCAGACACTCTGGTAAAAAGACAGGTAAGTGACTGTCAACAGGAATAAAAGAACCTAGCTGTTCCCTGACACACAAAACAGTCAGCTTTCTGAGTGCTTTATTAGTGATGCTCACAAATGAAGAGTAATGAAGCCAGACTGACAAACTAAAACTCACCGAATGGTATGCCATCACAATGCAGAAGTGAGTTATGCCATGTATCCCTTCCACCTCTCTCAGCACTCTTGCCTTTCTCATGCTTCATGAGATTACTTTACTCCCCTTGTTCTGCCTTTCACTTCAAGCCCAAAACTTCTTCACAGTGTGACCAGAAGTCATTCAGGGCTGTAAGACATAGCACTGTCAAGACTGTCCACAGTGCTATACATTACAAAAGGAAGTCTCAATCTGCTTTTCTCATTCCTGTCCCTGTGAGAGTTTGAGAAATGATGGTTCGATGCACTCCTGACCTCTTTAATGTGTGGGATGCAAGGAGAAAGGCCAGGAGAGGCAGATATTCCCCAGTTTCAGAACTGTTAGATACGACAAATTAATTCAGTGTATCTCCAGGGAGGAGGACTTCTGTTTTACAAAAAACTTGTCTCAGGCTCCCTCACGAGGGGAGCGGAGGGGCAGGCGCTGAGCTCTGCTCTCTGGGGACAGCGACAGGACCCGAGGGAACGGCATGGGGCTGGGACAGGGGAGGGTCAGGCTGGGGGTTAGGGAAAGGTTCTGCACCCAGAGGGTGGTTGGGCACTGGGACAGGCTCCCCAGGGCAGTGGTCACAGCACTGAGAGTGCTGGAGTTTAAGGAGCATTTTGACAATGCTCTCAGACATCACGTTTAAGTTTTGGATGGTCCTGTGTGGAGCCAGGAGCTGGACTCAATGGTCCTTGTGGGTCCTTTCCAAGTCAGGATGTTCTATGATTCTATTTACTGATAATGTTGCATCCAACACTATTCTATGTTGCTTTTCAATTTCATGGTGGGCTGATCACTTTGTGGCAGAAACTGCTATTGTAAGATGACTTCTGGTAGACAGTATACTGCCAGTCATCATGGAAAGCATTTGCATGTGATATTTCTGAATGAGGGATTAACTGCATGTCCCTGAATTAAATAGGATGGTAATCTGTGGATGTCTGTGACAAGGTAGAAGAGGAGACCTGGACGCAGAAAGCTGACTTCAAGAAGTGGGTTTGGAGGAAGACTGAAAGGGAGATGTAAGTTGTTATAAACCTCCACCTGGAGATCAATGTGAGTCTTGCCATTCACTGGAGCAGATGGAGAGTCAAGGCATGGTAGGAAGGAAGCTACTGAGGGAGGGGAGGCACCCGGAGAAGACACCTCTGTCATGGTGTTGTTACCAGGACAACTTTCATTAGGTCCAGTCACTGTTCTGTAACCTGGACTGCAAGAATGTAGAATCAGCATTATCTATTGTGTAGAATATCCTGGAATATAAAGAACTTGGATGTGGTTATCACCACACCAAGGGGAATTGGGCCAAGATGACAAAAGAAGGGGAACAGTAAAGTCCAAACGTAAACTTTGCTCATTGTAATGTTATTATAATGCTAAAAAACACACCCACATGTCAGTATGAGCCCAGCCCAGGTGAAGACCCTTCCCCTGAGCATGCATAGATTTTCTGGATAAGACTGATCAACTATATGTACATCACTATCCAGTTAGAATTTTGTGATATGTACTAATATGACAATGACTATGTAGATTTGTATAAAAATCAAGGAAAGTCTGGACTCGGGCCAGCTTTGGGGAAAACCACCTGGGACTCAGATTTGTGCAACTCTGAAATGAACAATATCTCAAGCTAGTGTGTGTATTTGGCTTATTGCACACTGACTGGGTAATGAATCCAAAAGTTTTATTGAACAGCAATGGCACAAAGCTAAAGGGAAACATGAACAACGAGCTCTCCTAAAGAGCCAGGCTTCTAAATGCTAACCTTCTTGATCCATGAGAGATTTGATACATCTGGTTTCCTTCAGCAAATGAAAAGGGAACCTGGAAAGGTGGGGGAAAATAGGGTCTGTTGATTTCTTATAGACCAGAGGAGCTGAAGAATCAGTTTGCAGAAGAGCAGTGTAAGAGCTCAGGAGGACTAAGGCCTCTAGCCCTCAGGGCATGATATCTCTGCTATAGTTATGCACAGATGCTCTCCTTGTCACTTGGGCTTGAAAAGTCAGACAGCAGGCCTGGCATATGTACAAACGCCTGTGCTCTGTTTATTTAAATATATACTTAGACGGTTTTGTGTACTGAAGGATGCAAACCTGCTCTGTGCTACCACCATGTTTGCAGTGGAAGTAGAATCATCTTGTTGAGATCCCAGTGTTCTTGCAGTCTGGCGCTGCCCTGGGGAGTTCTGCAGATGGCCCTTCTCATCTGTGAGGGGACAAACCAGCTCCCAAGCACAGACGTGATGCTGGCTCTGTCTGTTCCCCGTGATGTTGGGTCCTTGACAGGGGCAGGTTCAGTTTGGTTCAGTTGCCATGAGATGTTGCAGCTCATTTAAACCAACAGACTGCATGTACAGGGGACTGGAAGTTGATTTTCTCTCTTTTTTAACTCTCCAATCAGTCTGAAATAGAGGGACATTTATACTTTATATTCCTGTGCATACAAGTATGCTTGTAAATGCATTCACATAGTGAACAAAATACAATATATCAGTCATTCTTCTTTCTGATCTTCATTTAATGCATTGAGTGAGGGGAAAAATATGGGTTAATGGCACAGTGTGTGGAAAAAAAGTAGGGTGCTATGACTAAAATGCTACTCTCTCAAAGAAGAAGCACTGCAGTTACCGAATGAAATATATCATAATCCAGAGGAACCTCACAGATCTAAGTTTATCCTTCATCTCTCAAAATATTGTACATGTAAATCAGCTGCTTGAGATATGTGTGATTCAGCTTGTGGTTGAACTTGTTCCTTACCTTGTCATTTGCAATATGGACAGCTTCCAGAGGAAGAAATATATTCCAAAGTAGATATTTCACAAATAATTCAAACTCTGATGTGGTGAAAATTGACACAGGAGATAATTTCTACTAAAAATACAATGTTTAATAATAAGCACAGAGAGACCAGATTCTACATATCCAGTCAGATGTTGTTTCCTGAACGACTAAGTCTTTGATGTATCTCATAAACGTTTCATTTTGTATATGAAATATTTTTTTTGCGCAACCTGGACTAATAGGCAGACTGTTTCTTTTGCAAAAATCTGATTTCAGTTATCACACTTAGAATTAAAATTTCAAAACAGGACTTCATGCAGTTTTGCAGAAGTCTTCCTCAATTGACTTTTAGAGAGCAGCACTGAATGTGTTCTGTTGACAACACAAGAAACTTCCACGTGGTCAGAAAGCTGGTAACTCTATCGAGAATGTAATAGCAAATGCATGACTTAATGGGCATCTGCCATATCTTATTGCAAATGCTTATAAACCAAGTATTTGGGATCACTCTGGGAAAAAAAAAAAAAGGACTACTTTTGCCCCCCAAAAATATTGCACAACCAGATTTTTTTTCACAGTTGCAACAGTGAGTCTTGGCTGTTTGCCATGTCTAGTGACAAAATGGCAAATTATGAATCACATTAGAAATGGAGAAACAGAGATGCTGTGAAGTAGAGACTTTTTTCAGGCCCCTCACAGGATGATGGAAGATCTGAAAACAGCACTTGTTTAGAAGCTACATAAAACAGCTATGTGCCAAAATGCAGTCTCTATTACAATTTCAAAATCAGTAGGATTTTATTTTGTTCTACAGAAGATGGATATATTTTTCAACTATTTGAGACCTTTTGCTCAGAAAATATAGAGTTATTATATGGTATAAGTGTAAAAAAAAAAACTTGAGATGCTGAATTTATCTGTAGATCATCTTCTCTCTTTTATTTAGAATAATGCAGGCTTGAGAAATGCCTGATTACAAAACCTGGGTGGTGGGTACAGGTCTTCCCTGACCAAACATCCCCTTGGATGTAAGCATGGTTCTTTGCATTAGCTATTTATAGGAATACGATCTATGGAGAACATCAGCTCCAAATACTACTCTGTGTACTTAGCAAATAATTGAAGAAAACCCATTTGTATTGTAGGATTCTGGGAGTATAACTAAGTAACAAGTGTGCATTCCTGTGTGAGAGAAAAGCATGCACTGATCTCTGTTTGCTTGTCTGAAATATGCAAAAGGTTTACAGAGACCATGAAAGAGAACAAAGGTTATCTTTCATTTGTGCAAATTGATTTCAATTAATCCAATTAATTTCTATATCCTGTTGTTTCTGGCAATAATGAACACAGAATTGTGCCAAACATATACTATGAATCTGATGCAAAAAGATTTGGCAGCTTCACATTCAATAATTCACAGCAACATGCTGAACCCTAAGAACGGCTCCTTCTGTGATGCTGTGGTACAAATTAAAAGATAAATTGGAATTTGACTGAGCTGGATAAATGAGCCCATTACCGAGGGCTTAGTTCATTGATATTCTGAGGTTTTCTAGAGAAAAGATCTGTTTTTTACCTGATATTAGGGATAAGTCATATTTCTAGAACTTTACAAGCAGATATGCCTTTTAAATGAATAATTTACTCATTCTCACTGTCTTAGTAAGTCTGGGCAATATTTTTCAGATTGTTACCAGCAGAAAGACAAACAAAGAAGATGCCAATGCTGTACTAGAAATCCATCACAAAGTCATGAATAGCAATAAATGCTCCAGTTTCTGTGCTTGCACTATTGTCTTTCTTGAGTTTCTTTCTTTATCTGCCTGGGAGGGTTATTCGGGCAGAATTCACCATATTAACCAGATGATCTTCAGGGTCCCTTCCAACCCAAATCACATGTGACATTCAACAAATCATATAAGGATGGTTTTGAAAAATGAGTGTCCCTGTGCCATCTTCACCATGACATGTATCACGGATGTCTGGAAAATTCTTATTTCCTTCATTTTCTGCATGTCAGCAACTGCTAAGCGGGTGGTCTATGACCAGTCATGCTTTATGGGAATCCCCTATAACAACTTTGTATGTTATCTGGGATGAAAAGAAATGTTTGAGTTTCTCCTCTGGAGGGAGCTGAAGTTCTGAATCATGTTTTTTTTTGTTGTTTTGTTTTTGTTTTGTTTTGCTTTGTTTCCCCCTCCTCCCCCCCCTCCCCTCCCCCCAGTGAAACAGAGGTCAGTGAATTCTCCAACTCCCAAGATAGTTTCTAGAAACCAAAAGGAAAAGCTACTCTAAAGCTGACTGAGGCAGTGTTGGCTGATTTATATACATCAGATATTCAACTTCCAAGGCAGCTCTCAATATACTCACACACTGTCTCTCTGTACCATGGACACACACAGACTCAAAGCCATGACATTGATGGGTGAACAAGTACTTCTTACAGGACCAGAAAATTGCATTGCAGATCAGGAAAACCTCTGCCAGAACAAGTTCTTTGAATGGAAGCAATTACCAACAACTGCAGCCATATTACATGTGAGGTCCCTCCCAGTGTTCACTATAAAATTTCTGAGTACTTATCACAGTAGAGTTCCTCATCTTTCATTTAGCTCTATATAGTCTGTCATTAGTCTTGGACGGTGCAGTTGCATTTGGTGTTTTTTTTAATCACTGGTATTGACAATCTTCCAAAGAAGAATTACAATTTTAACTATTTATCCTTTGCAAGTTTCATTGGTTCTCCTTTTGAATGTTTTCCAGAATGTTCATTATATATTTTTACCCTGAACCACCTTTCTAAAACCCAAAAGGTAGCCAGGACAGTACTTGAGCTGCAGGCACTGTGACTTACCCTTTAACCCATGCATTATTCCACAGCTACAGCAGAGTTCAAGAGCATACTTGAAATTCACCTCCAATGTGCTCTCATGACTACTTATAAACAAATCAATCACCTACTTGCCTTTTCCCTGAAATTACAGTCGCTACTGAAAGAAAAGGAATGTGCATAGATTAGATGTTTTTTGAAGCTTGGCTTTATTACCCTGACAAGAACATACCGTTACAGGCTGTCACTTCTTGCACATTCAGCTGTACATGGTTTTCCTAAAGGTCAAGCTATCTCATCCCAAACAATATCAGTATGGATTGAAGAATATATAAAAGTGTAGCTGGTGTAGTTCTCCAGTGAGACAGCAAGGCTGACTGAAGCAGAATTCAGAGGTCATTATCTTCTGGTTTCAAAAATACATCAAATCAGAAACCTGCAAAGAAATGACATGGTGCAAGCCACTAATCCTTACAGAACATTATGCACTGGAATTGGGTGCTGGGTAAGTTGACAAATTCAGGGAGAAACACAATGACCAGCATTCAGCAGAAACTGTGGATGGTCCCTTGTCTCATTTTTGTGCATATTTATAACAAGACATACACACAAGTATACCTGTAGAAAAAAAAGTTAGTCTGCAGCAACCGTGGTTCTTCAGTGCTCTGTGGTAACTGAGCCTCTGTCTATTCCCGTTTTTTGCAGAACTGCGAAGAAACAAGGTTTTGCTGCTCATCTATCAATACCCTTACACAAAAGCGTAGTGAAGCTGAAAGGACACATTCAGTCACCACTGACAAAAAAGACAGCTTTTGTAAACCTTCAGAGAACTTCTGTGGTCCCTACAGAATAAGCATCCTAGTGGAACTAGAAGGTGGAGCAGGTTGTTCTATAATGGTGATTGAAGTATGGACTTTCTCTCAATGACTCCACACAAAAAAGACAAGTAAAATCTCTGTACGCCACTACTACCTCTGGGATCTGAAAGCTCTCTTTGAGACACCAAGATATACTGATCTAAAAATCATGTAGAGCCAGACTCATAGATCAGCTCTATTCTTTATGCCCAAGCTCTAGATCAGAAGCTTTGCCTACTGGAAAACTTCGCTCAACACTACAAATACTTCTAATTGTGTGATTCTAAGCAATGGAAACAACTAGCTGCTGAGAAGGGTCTTTGTGAAATTCACAAGTAGGAAAAAACAACAATGAAGAAGAAAAGTATGTAAATTAATGTTTGTACCAGCATTTGATCCACTTTACTAGATTTTTGTTCTATCAATATAAAAGAGATTTATCACAGGTAGTTCTGTCATTCTCAGTATTGTCTCTGGCTTGAGAGTCTATCAGATAATGAATGGACTGGAGGAAGATGTTACTGGGCTTTGGACTCTTCTGGCTGCTGTTACCTGTGAAGAAACCCATAGGAACACGTCAGGCAGCCAAATGGGTGAAATTCACATATGCCAGTGATGTGGCCATGTTACGGATGCCCAAGAGTTCAGTAAACATATTTTCTCACTTTCCTCCAAGGCTCAGGTGCAGCAAACAGTCCTGTGTCTTGCATGGGAAACCTCTGAGATCTCTGTGTTGACCATCCTACATACAACAGGATATAAGACTGATCCAAAGTTCTGACAATCCCAGAAGAATCTGACATATAAAAAGAACATGGGACCTGCCTGTTTATTCTTGCATATAGAGCCCTCAATAATGATTTATTGAAGATTATTTTAGGTATTAAGTCTATGTAGCAATGACTACATACTTCTTCTCAGATAATTGACCATCATGAGTCATTTGCCATTAAGATGTCCAGTTATGAATCTATTTTGTTTATATTGGCTTATTCCACAATAGTTCTATCGAATTCTGTATAAAACCATGAACATAAAATTTCTCTATATAAAGCTGTATAATGTAATTTTTACCCCTTAGACTTATATTTTGTTCTTGTTTTTGCTCCATGTAAAAATCAAAAGCTGTGGAACAAACAGGAAATTCTTGCTTACTTTCTTCTATCAGAAGTGCAACAATGGTTCAGTGTTGGATTAGAAGACCAAAAGAAGGAAGATTATGTCCTCTGAGCAAAGGATAACAAGTTGTTACTGTATGTAGTACAACAACAATTGTGCTAGAAAGCAAAATCCAAGAGAGTTATCAAAGCAGGAAAGGGTGCATACAAAGGAAAACACTTCCTTTTTCAAAATGCTTTGAAATTACATATTAGAAAATTTATATTTTAAGAAAAGAGCAAAAACAAATAATTTAGTTATTATTGTGTTATTGTGAGAAAGCTGTAAGAAGTTGGGATCACACAAAACCCACAATCCCATTTTATCAAAGGTTATATAGAAATCTTTTCTGTGGAAAACCTCTCTGAGTAGTAGCTGGTGTTCAGACTCTCTCTACTCTCCCATACTTTTCCATTGAATGTTGTAACCTTATTGATATAATTCCTCCTAAGCCTGATTTATTTAGGAGAGATGAAACGGGAATGTTAGTAAGTTTAGCTTCTTACAGATGACTATGGCCCAGAGGTCAGTAGGCCTGAAGCTAAGCATGTGTTAGTATATATATATATATATATGTATATATATGTATATGTATATATGTATATATGTATATATATATAGTATATATATATATATATAGTTCTGAACTAAGACTGATAAAGCCACAGAGTATGGCTAGTTTCCAACTTCTGTCACTCTTTACCGCATTTTTAAACCTAAAATATGGTTTGTAACAACTTCACTTAAATGCCAGATAGCTGCCAGGCTCGATCATGTTATGCAACTTTCTATTTGCAAACAAGCACAGAATAAGGTTTCATTTGTGTATCATTTGGGGAATATCTGGTTTCATACAGATTTAATGTGAAGCTGCATATTTGTCCCTAGATAAGAAATTTGCTATTTGTTGCTCATCATTCTTTAGCTTAAAACACAGAAATAAGAACAATACCTTATGAATCAGGTTACCTGTCAGATGTCAGGAGCAGTCAATCAACCATGTCAGAACACCAATTTAAAAAGACTGAGTCCTAAACTGTGAAAATCTAGTCTGAATAAGCAAATCTTTAGCACCAACTTGGTGGAATCTGCCATGTTTTCATGCTTTATGTATTTCTGAAAGATTATTCTACTCCATGAGTGCAAAGCTCTTGTAAAGTTCATGTAGAGCTCAAAAGATCTTAACCTCTGTGCACCAAGCATTGCTGAACAAGCTCATAGAGAACCAAGTCACCTGCAGTATGTTGAGAAAAAACTGCCCCAGTACTTCAGGGTGATCCAACAGCGTACTTACTCTATGGGACTGATTATACAAATGGCTAATGAGTACTTCAATACCTATAAAGGTGTATGGGTCTCAGTCTCCTTTATCCTAGCACTTCTGGGTTTGAAGGGATATTTAAAGTGAGGACAGACTACTTTTACACTCATTTTGAAGCATTTTTAAAGGAAAATTAGACCCTAAGAGAAGTTGGGAGTATTTAGCACCCTACAGTGTCAGCTTACTCACTATTTTCTTTTTCCTGTTTTTGATTGACACTTCATCCTGAGGACAGCAAATCCGTGCAGTTCCATGTGCACATAATTTAACAGATTTAGAAATCCATAAAGAAAATCGCAGAGGGCCCAGAAGCTTCAGAGATCAGTAAAATCATAGCAGTGCTCCTGTATAACCTGTGGTGCAGCACAGCAGGGGGTGCAGTCACACGCAATCCAACTTTGGAAAGATGACGGCAGACAGGTTTTATCACATGCATACTTCTCAAATGCAAATACAGATCTCCATAATTCATAGCTTAGCAATCTTTTACGTTTTTTTTTTTTTTTTACACTCTCTCTCTGTACAATTGTGCAGACATGCTGTCTGAATAATTGCAACAGTGGAGCTTGCATTTGGAAGAGAGATCTACATTATGCTGTGAGGTTCTTAATAAGTGTCGCACACTGTGAGCATTTCAACTATTTCCATTTCCAGTCGCCGCATGAGGAACTTTCATAAACAACCTATTTCCCAAACTCAGACACCTTAGATAGGAATTGTCTGTTTTGACTCACACCAAGGATGGACAAATCTATTCAGACAAAAATAAGATCTGGAGGAAGTGCTTATCAGAATATCTCAGTCAGCTCTGCATATAGCCGTTTGAGAGGCAGAAGAATGTCACCCAGTCCTTCCACTACAACACATTAATTGCTTATGAACACATTGTAAATGAGAGGCGGAAGATCAGAGACCTGTGATCCCTGAGTGGATCCAGTGCATTTTAGCTATGGGTTGGGACTAGGAATCTGAAGGACATGCAGGAGGATAAGTGCTCTCAGAAAAATACAGGTGCTCTCAAAAAATCCAGTAATTAGGAAAAATCACAAAAAATCTCTTCTTGTGACACTGTCCGTGGGATTTCTTAGAACAAAACATTTTGAAAGCATGTAAAATAGGAGAATTATATTGCAAATGAGTGTGAGGGATTTCTCTTATGACAACCTGAGGATTGCTTTTTTGCCTTTCTTACTAGCCTGGAACAAATCAACTGGAGTATCATTTTCTTTCAGTCGAGCTGTTCTTGTCTTACAGCCACAATAATCTATCTTCCTGTCTATAAGTAATGTGAGGAGGTTTAATTTGCATCTCCTGAGTGATAAAAAAATCCACCTTCTCTGTAGGATCATGTATGCTCCCTCCTGATATAAGTCTTTTCTTTGGAAAGGAGGAAGTTAATTGTGGAAGAAATAGCTCTCACAAATAACAATGTGGAATAAAAGCTGACCTTGAAAACAGCGAGGACATTTACAGCTTGCAGTGATGAGGCAATATTTATTAGATGAAGGGGATGCCTGGAAAAATGACAAAATGGTATGGGATGGCTCCTACATTCTCTAGTGTGGAGAGAATTCATCTCTCTATTTCACCTACCTTAAAGTACAGCTTCAGCATGCCTGGGAAGGCAACCACAGTGCATTGGTCTGTCCAAGAAAGCCTTGGTAGATTATAGAGGCAGACAGTGCCCCTGGCAAGGGCCATGTGCCCCATTCTCCACTACTTTGGTGTCTTAGCCCTTGAAGTACAAGGTGACTGCAAAACAACAGGTATCCCTCTGAACAGGGTGTACATACATGTATTCAAGACACACGGCGATTTGCAATACAGTGGAGGAGCAGTACCTCCTTACCTTTTTGAAAGGCTTAAGCTGGTTATGATTGTATGTCTCTTCTAAATTTCTTGTTTTGGTTTGAGGGGGGCTGATGACTTTGCCCATGTCCTTGTCAGGGACACCCCTGATGGGCTTCAAGCTGATCTGTGAGGAATACGCACCGTGAACTCAGCTATCATTTGACTCCATGTCCTATTACCATTTCCAGCATTATCTGCTATCTGCCTTCCCAGTGCTTCGTGTATTAAAGAAGTTAACTTGGCACTGCTGGAATAAATATAGCACACAGCTCTCCTGTCAAGGTGCTTACTTTATTAGTCAAAGAAATAATATTTCCTATAGTTTTTCTTCTTGTAATTTTCCTGAAAGTTTTTCTGTTGGAGACCCTGTATATGTAGTCAGCCATAGCATATATTGTCTAAAACAAATTTTGAGCTCTCTGTAAGTAACTTTCAACAGAACTACTTATTTCAAAAAAAGAAAGTAATAATATCAGGAGGATTGAGAATTGAATGGTGCATAGTCCTTCCACACAATGTTTAGCTGGGAGGACATTCACATAGAGTTTTGGAGACATTAACAATGCTTTGCCTTCAGACATCAATTTATTTGCAAATGCACTAATATGTTGCCAGAGAAAATCTACGGAAGTTGCTGAAGGAGGAGAGGTGAATCTTTCTTGTGATTTCTGGTGTC